>NC_043764.1:9633330-9948698 GCF_902148845.1 Salarias fasciatus | reverse complement strand
TGCTCGCTGGCCACTGCTCTTTTCTGTCGTCCGCGGAATAAATCTCAGTCAGGGCACACAGAGTTTCTTCTTGGAGGGGGTGAGAGGTGTTATTTGTTTCACTTTGCAGGGGAGCGGTGGAGATTTCACCTTGTCTTTGGGGAAGATTTTAGAACCTGATGGAAGAGTTGGACTGAACTGATATGGATGTGTGCCTGCTGAGGCACTGATGGAGTGGCAGATTGGAAGCTGGATAAATATTAGGTTTTCACAGAGTACAGGGAAATGTTTCCTCATCTAATTGCAGAGCATGATAAATATAACTATCACCTGTAGTAAAGTAAAAAATGGGATTATTGCGGCTGTAATCATGAGCCATAGGGGTGCTTAGCTGATTCAGTCATGAAATCAATAGTTAACAAAATGCACACATTCAGAAATGCCGGTTTTATTTTTATGTTTCAAACTGAAGTGTAAAATGCATCACGCTCAATCTGTGATTCTCCCACTGAAACAATCCATAACCTGTGCCAAAAAAAGCATAAACCTGCCGGCAGAAATGTTCCTTCGGGGAATTGAACTAAAACGCTACGACGTCCAAGTTTGACAATATTTCTTGAGGCAAATGTCCAGTAGATCATAATATCGAACTATTTAGTTTGATATAGATTGAAAGCAACTTTCAGTGCCATTCACAAACCTTTTGACAATCTCTATTGTTGGACAAACTGCAGATTATGTGATTATGCAGATTATGCAGCTGTGTGACTGAATTTGAGAAGCCCCTGCCATTAGTAGTGATAAGTGGCTTCTGAATGACCACGGAGAGCTGCTGCCCAGCTGACTCTGTCCGGATGGACAGTGAATGTGTGCGTTGGGACCCTGGTGGACTGGTCACACTGGGCTCTGAGGTGAATTATTTTCTGATTTGACCGGGTCTGTCTGTGCCAAGTCATTGTTTTGTCTCATAATGTTGTTCTATGTTGGCACTTTTACTAAGTGCATGAGTTTCTGAGCCAAAGAGATAAACAGGTTTAGTGCTCCCAGTGGGAAGTATGAACAGAAAAAACAAAAATAAAACTGTCCATTCTGTGGATTGAACGCTCTATTTTCACTGTCAACCTTTCTTTCTTGGAGAGAGCCATTTGATAGCTACTTTTCCTCAATTTTCTCTGTCTCACCTCTTTATCCCTCTGTTTTACTCTCTCGTTCTCCATCACACCCGCCTTTTTCTCTCCATCTTTTCTCTCCTTTTCTTCATTTCACCAATGTTTTTCTCTCTTTCTCCATCACACCAGTGTTTTTTTTGTTGTTGTTGTGAATTTCTTTTTATTGTTTTCATGAGAAAGAAATATATATTGACAATAGTTTGTGGTATTTACACAAAATAGTACAGATTTTCAGAGGTTTTTAACATGAGACAATTAGGACGTAGGGTGCAGAAAAACGAGGAAAAAAAAAACAGTGAGAGATGAGCTCAAGGTTAGCGTCCAGACAATAGATTTAGGAAAGCTTTCCACATTTTAAAAAAGATTATCAGCCATGATGTACCTGGTTTTCTCCAGATGTAATATACTCCTCAGCTCTCTAAGCCACATTTCCAATGTAGAAGCCCTTACAGATTTCCAAGATTTTAAAATCAGTTTTCTGGCTAAAACTGTTGGGGGAGGAATAACCCCGGCCTCATTCAGATTCATCACACCCTCTGAATTGGTCACCTCAAACAACACGGTGAGGCGGGCTGGATTACATGGACGAATAAAGGCTTTGGTGAAAAACAAGGAGCCCTAGAGTGGTTGCAGCTGCAGTTATGATATGACAAGAATAGGTGGGATAGTGCACCTTCTTCACTTAACACATTGGGATGATACTTCCGGGAATATTTTCTGCAGTTTAGAGGGAGTGCAATGGAGTCTAAGCACTCTAAGCAGCTCTTATTCTTAATACACTTCTCTCACATTTCATCTGAGATTTCACACTTCAGTTCATTCTCCCAGGCCTCCCGTTATGAGTCTGATGGTCTGTTGTTCACCTTCTGTAAGATTTCATAGAATTTGGGTATCGCCCCTCTCATGTATGATTTGGTTTGTATAAAACTGTCCCAACGCTTCATGCTGAGGTTTACATCTGTGTTGTGGTACGTAAGCTCTCAAAAAATGTCTCAACTGGAGAAAATGGAAAAAGTGGGAAGCTGGGAGCCTGAATATCTATTGCAACAGCTGAAAGGAGGCCAAATGATCCTCAATGGAAACATTTCTCAATGTGATAATACCCTTTTCTCTCCAGTTTGAAAAAAGCTGCATCCTCCAGTGGAGGGTTATTGCATTATTTAGTGCATGGTTACCACAGATAGGAGTATCCAAATAAACTTTGGGGGTTTGTAAGGTTGTCGTTGCCTGCTTCCATATCTTTATGGAGTTATACATTATCGGGCTATTATGATACAAAAGCTTTTTTAATCTTTACTGGGCTGCTAATGAGCACTGGAAGAGAGGTACGCTGATAGGAGAGGTGTTCAATTTGTAGCCATGCAGGCATCACCTCCAGATTACTGTCTGATAAACACCCCATCCAAAACTAAAAAAAAAAAAAAATCACATGCACAGCCCAAATAATAAGATTTATAATGTGGTAGGCCAAATCCTTCCTCAGCCTGATTTTTAATGAGATAGAAACTTTTGTAAGACCACCATTTTAATGGCGTTGATGCACCTTACCATTAAAAAAATGCAAAGTATTCCACAAGTGTGTATTCCTCTCCAACTCATATTTTCACATCCCAGTTGTGACGTAGTAGCTAATTCAACTTCCTTGTAACTTTATTCCACTGGATTCTAGATAAATAATATGACATCATCGCCATAGAACAATATTAACCTACTCTATTGCACCAATCTTTTTCTGTCCCTTTCTCACTTTCACACATCTTTTTCTCTGACTTTCTTGGTCTCTCCCGTCTTTCTCTTTCTTCCCACTGTTCTCAATGACGACGGTAACGCTCTGATCTGTCTGTGCTGTAGAATCTCAATGTTTCGCCCCTGAAATACACAGATTTGATCGGCTTCCCGGTTTAACTTGCTTGCAGTTGGTTTGTGCGTTTCCTCATCCACTGAAACATTACCGCAAAGACTGTAAAAGCTGTGTCTGTTCAAAAACAAGCACCGCATTAGGTTTGAAATCATAACCTTCTGTTTTGGCTGCCAGTCAGTCCGGGTCCATATGGGTCCAGACCCGGACCATAGTCCACCTATTGTTGACCACTGTCAATATCTGAGGTTGAAATCCATTATCTCCTTTCTGTTCTTACTGTTTGACTACATAACATTGTTTCTATCATTCAGCTTTTTTAAGTAGAGGGTGACTGATTGTTTTACCCTGCAGAATAGCAGATTTGTCACAAATGGACTTTGGATACAAAACCGTTCATAAAAATGCCACAAATGAAATAGTGCGTGTCATTCTTCTCTCCCTGACTAGACATTTATGCGCTTGTTTTTCCTCACACATTCACACACTCTTGCCCACACTGGCAGATAGTTTGGGTATTGGTACAACCACAACAACAGCTGCTCTTGTGTGACTGCTGCCATTGCTAGCCAGCAGCCAGCAATGCAGTCTGTGGTCCGAAAGTACTGGCACAGTCAGGAAAGCACGTGCTTTGTTGTGTAGCAGGCACCCAAAACATTTCCTGTGCAGCGCTCCATGACGGGAACTGTCATTTTATAGTCTGTTAATGGTACCACACACACAATCCATGGTACTTTGAAAATATGGCTACAGAAAAAGTTAATTTAACCACGCTTGGTCATTGAATGCTGAGAAAAGTTTTCAGTGCTGGTTGTAAGTTAAAGCGTGCAACTCCTTTCTGCATTCCTAAATAAACTAGCTTGTTCGACAAAGAAATGCTGGTTGAAGTAAACCCAAGAAGAAAATGTTGGATGAAATGTTCTCATGGAGATTCTGCTTTCTGCCTTAATCCCCGTCATCTCCTTTATGAGCTCAATCCCTGGGGATCATGTCTAATTTCTCAGATTTAGTTGGATTAACACACATCAACCTCAGCATTGTGCGTAACCAATTAAAGAGGACATGAGTGCAAAGTCAAAGGAAACAAATGGGGGGTGAATCCATTGAAACTTTAAACTGGAAGGGGACACATGTCAAAGATGTGCAGGTCCACAGTGTAACCGCACATCCAATGACTTGGTTTATATGTAGCTTGAAATTTAAAATCTTCCAATTTTGAGTTTTCGAGTAACTTTTTTATGTTTCTCAATTCTCTTTTGATTTTGAGACGATAATTTGAAGAACGGGGGTTTTAAAACAATGCTGAGACCTTTTCACCCATCCTAAATTGTTTTATGGCTTCGGCTTTATGAGGAGGGACAGGTTGGGAAATGAGATTCGACTCTAATACGGCACCAATCTCCAGCCTGAAGACAGCATTTAAAAGCATCCACGCACTTCCGCAATCCCACTTTTTAACGGGGATATGACTGAACATTGACCAGTGAGTTCTTTTGGAGGGGAGGATTTATGTGCTTGTGATTTCTCTGTAGACATTTAATGAACCTCAGATATGCTCCAAATGACTTCCACTTAAAGGTTTAGCCCACAGCGGCTTTTTGTCCACTGTGTGTGTTTGTGTGTGTGTGTGTCTGTGTGTGTGCGCCTGTTTGTGTCCCCGGGTGATTGGGGCGTGTCTTTAGATGGTCATCGGGGAGGTGATGAGAGGATGCCTGGAATGGACACACACATGCACACACACACACACTCGGGCGCACAGACGCACTCACACACAGATTAACGGGGTAAGCTGCGCCGCTCATCTGGGATAAATGCGGTCAGAGAGGGGAACAGCTGAGCAAACAGCTCCGGCAAGAGGCAGAGAGTAAAGGAAGGAGAGGGAGAGAGGGAAGCAGGGATGACGGACTACTCATCCCGCCGTACCGTCGGTGACCGGCTGCCACGCTGGATTTGCATCAGCCCTGAGCCTGGAAAAATGGGAACCGGTGCAGGTAATGAATAACAAACACAGGCGCGCACACTTTATTCAGCTACCATGGATTTTTTTGTTGTTGTTGTTGCTTTTTTTTTTTCTTGAGATGAATACCGTAGGATTTGGAAGAAAAGCAGCACCTCACTTTTTCACATTGTGCTCAAAAAACAAAGTGATGGAGATGACTGGTCATTATATGGAAAAGAAAATAAATAGACAAGAGTAAGAACTGCTTTCTTTTTCCAAGGAAACATTCAATATTTGGCAGATAAAAATGCTCATTATCACTGCAGATTTTGCTGACAGTTCTGAAAAGTTCATGTTATAAATGTGTGACGTTCATGTGGATCTTATCTGTGACTGGATGTTCATACTAAGGAAGCATTTGGAAACACTAACCATTATGTGGCTGCAAAGCTCCGTTTCTCTGCTTTTGAATAGATTTTGATATGTCTTTAAAGCAACAGTCTGCAAGAATCCATGCAAAAACCTAACAGCTGTGTGGATGAGAGAAAAACAGTTACAGTTTTTGAAGCAACATCAGTGTGATTTAATATCAGAAACATGACCAAGTAGATTCCTTTTTTTATTACAGTTTTATATTTAAAATCGGGTCAAAAAAAACTCCTCCGTAATGCGATTTGAAATGCAAAACACCGGCAGCAGATCAGTGGTTAAATGAAATGAGTCATGTTTTAGATAAAACACAAGCGGAAGTATTATGTCCGAACATGCAGCGGCATTGTACTGAGCTTTATGGAGCCAGATGGCGTGATGCTGATGGGCAGGTATGAGCCTGTGAAACCGGTGTCAGTGGGACGGATGATAGTGACCTGCCGGACTAATCCTCACTTCATTCTTTGGACGGATAAAAATGAGCAGCGACTACTGAAGTGGTCAAAAACTAATTACGATGCAGATTAATGCAGAGTCATCCTCAATTGTTGGATTTGTTTTATGAGCCCTTGAATGCATGAGAGAAGTTTTGGCAAAGAAAATCATCTTTCAGGAGGTCTGTGTGTTTATGGCAGAGAGCACTATCTATCAGTTACACTTCTTTTTGCACCACTGTAGTGTCGGACACATTAACCTGTCCCTCATTTACCCGCAGAGAGAGCGAGGGAGGGAGAGAGTCGAAACTAATCGGTGGAGCTCAGTGCAATTGAGGTTGCAAATTGAATTGTGACACTTTAAAATCCTCTTTCCTCTCCTGGCTTTTTGAAGTTGTCATCCCTTGCAACCCACTTTGTTACCCGACTTAATTTTCTCACGCTGAAACCACCTTTTCAGTGTCGCTACAAGCTTTAGGAATTACCAAGTGAGAAATTAACCATGATTCCATGCTCCCATTTTGGCACGTTGACATTTATAGGATGGACTTGTTTTTGATGAACACGTTTCGGGAAAAACTGCCTGGGCATTATCAAGGGGGGGAAAAGGAAAGAATATCGACTCCGACGTCGAGATACATGTTCGGTTTTTCTTCACTTACATTTTGACACGGAAAGAGTTTGTTTTGTCTGCTTCTCAGCAATTGTTGTCTTTCATATCTGGAAAGACTTGACGTCCAAAGACAGCACTCTGTGTGTCAGAAACCGTGTTTACTAGTTTCTCCCGCTGGTTGGAGACACAGCACGTGTACTGGGTTTATTAGGTAACTCACCTGGGAAGGCCGAGCAACCTTCCGATCCCCCTGATCAAGCTGCAGGATGTACTCTTTTGCACATAGCTTCTTTCATTTCTTCTTCAATGACTTTTTGAGCACTGCATTCACACGCTGAGGATCAGCATGTCCTGCCCTGTGTGCTCGATCTGTTGGTGCAGTTTGATTTTAGAGTTTTGTTCACATTGAAGAATATATGTATTTCCTGACAGACAAGATCCTTCTACAATCCATCCATCGCCTGTACCCGGAGATGTCGAATTCAGAGAAAAACCAAACTGCACAGTAAGGCTCTAAGCCCGGAATTGAACCACAGTCTTGTTGCATACATTCACCAGTGCCTGTAATGCACTTTCTTTAGGAAAGTAATCATGATTCCTGATATGATTTCTCCTCTAATTCCTCTTGCTGTCTGAATGTATGCCTCTGAGGCTAATTGATGACCTGGACACATCTTAAAGGTTTTAAACGTTTAGTCAGCTGAGGCCAGCTGGAGCACTTTGACACCCTGATTTGGATAAAGCAGTAGAAAAGATGGATGGATGGGTGTGTTGTTATTTCTGCTCTTTGGACTCGGGGCCTGGCCTCAATCGAAGCATGGAAAATTAGGTACTTTGGAAAAAATCCAAACAAATCAATGATTACTCTCTCTTGATTTATTACTGCCTTGTCACAGAGTATTACACCAGATGAGGATCACTACATCTAGACACACTTTCAGAAGTCCCGAACAGATGGTTTGTTCAGTGATGCAGATGAGGGAAAGCTGAACGTGTGCGCATACAGATGGCTGTCCATACCTGTTTGTGAGTGTGTGTGTGTGTGTGCTCTCATATTTGTCCTCTCGAGTGTTTCTTTTGTGTGCCTCACCGGTCTTGGCAGTAACGGTGTAACACCCGACGACCCGGCATCCTCTCCATGTGGCAGCAGCAGTCCTGTTGTCTCCTGCTGTCACGTCGCCAGATTGCTATAACATCTGATGGTGGTTATCAAATTCCCATTGCTGCCCTGTCAGTCTTCTCGCTATTCGTGTCTCGAGGGGTTCCTCCTGTTAAATCAAGGTTAAATCAAATCAGTTCCAGTGTCCACATGATTAGGCCTTACAGAATTGTTAATTATCCAGAGCGGGGTGGGAGCTGGTGAAAGGGATGGGCAGTAGGACAGTGGCAGGAGGGCTGGGGCATTTTGATAAAGCCCTGCTTTATTACTATGTTCTCTTGTTCGAATTCCTTATTTTGGATACACTTACCATGTTACTTGGTAATGACACTGCCCTGTCACTTATTCAATACCAGAAATACAACAAAACTTCAACATAAATTGGCAAATCTGCTGCTCTACGTACCACTTCCATGTAATAAACAGGCACCAGGCTGTAGTCCAACTAGTGCAGCAGGACTCTAATACCTTGAATGAATAAACAGCCTTGCAGTCTCTTTTTTTTTTTGCCCTTTTGGCCTATAAAGTGAGTCATTTGAAATTTAGCTCCGGTGTCTGAGCTTTCCTTCTGTTGCTGTGCCAGAAAATGGCTTTGTCAGGCTATTTTAGCCGAGGCTTCAAAGATTACATTTCCCCAGATTTGCTATTCTGGGAGTAAAAATGGCCTTTGCGGTGTAACAGGCTTCTGATGGGAAACGCTCCTGAAGCCCTGGGTCACCGTGACTTTTGAGCTTGCAGAGATGTGAATGGATTCTCTCCTGCTGCTCAGCATTCAAGTGCTCCAAGACCGAAACCGAAAATATAAATATATAGTAGCTACAAACACACTCGCTGATGGAGACAGACAGATGGACTCCTCATGTCCTAAACTTATATCAGAAGTTCAATCTGTCCTCTCTCAGCTGTTTCCTACGAACTGTCAGAAACCTTCTTTAATCCACCAAAAAAAAAATAATTACACGCTACTTCCGTGTATGGCGTTCAGCGTGTTTATATTTGTCACCAGGTTTTCTCAGCTCCGCCACGTAAACTGACTTGAGTTTTTACAGCAGTCAGCAGCAGTAATGAGTACGAGCACGGGTGTGACGAGCCTCACAAAAGCCCCATGCATTATTTAACCTAATGGCCAGGTGGCAGATGCTGGAGTGCCTCTGCTGAGGCCGGCGTCCCAGCGGGCGGCGGCCGGCCTCCACGATCACCTCATTTCTTTCCCTGAATGAGATGAGTGATGTTCCTCTCTGCTGGCCAGAATAAGCTCAGAGTGAATTTTCTGGGATCCTCCCAGTAGTTAACACGGCCTCCCAGAGGCTCGTGCTGAAAAGCGTGAAGACACCCACAGTTTTTAAGGGCTAATATCTACACCCTCGAGTGCGCCGATACTCGTTACAATTACGAGATCAAAAAATACACCAGACTCGCCACGCCAGGACTCCAAGACACCTTGATGAAGGGATTGTTGTACCAGTATGAGGAGTGCTGTGTGCAAGCGATTATCCTCCTGTGTATTACAGCATTACTCGGCATCACTGTGTTATTTGTCAAATTAATGCATGCGTTCACTCATTTAAAGACTCCTGCTTTTTATGATAGTATGAATTTATGGACACTGATGAATGTTCCCTACATGCAGATATTGACCCTGGAGAAAAACATTGAGTCATCCATTGATTGTACCCGTTTTATAGGGTTACTCCAGGATGTAACGTCAGCTGGACTCTGGACAGGCAGCTGTGTTACACTACAGAGATGGCAGAGACTTAAACGATTGTTTTACAGCCTCTCTTTGCGTATATGGTATTCACAACCTGTATTGAATAAATATTGGGAAAAAGAAAGCGTTTCTAGCTGTGTTCTGACTTGTCTGTGCCAAAAAGTAAATTTCTAAATACTGCTCTCATGATACCAGATTCTCTCTATCATTCTCTGAGGCGAAGTGGGGTAGATGGTTTGGGGTAAATCAGAGCAATTAAGGGATTAAGATATCAATCTGTTTCCACACACTCATTTTACACTGTCTCAAAAACAACTAAACAACATCATTTGTCCCCAATTTCCATGTGGCAAAGAGCTTTGCGCTGTCTGCTCGGCTTCGCACCAGCTGAGGCCCGCGCTCTCAATCTAATGGTGCTAATTGCAGTCATTAGCTTGACTTTAGCGGAGCGGCTCGGATGCTGTTTGGACACGGACGCTCATGGTGACACATTCTGGTGTATTGTGTAGTATCATCCAAAAGCGAACTGGAGCACCATACAGTCCTGGCTGCTGTAATTGGGAGATGTTAATTAGTCTATTGGATGGAGCTTGTACCCTCCCGAGTATTGCCTTTGTCTGCTGCCCTTTTCTGTGTACAAAGCCAATCTAATGCTCATGTCAGTGTAAATGTCTGAATGTGTGTGTTTGTGTGTGCTGCTGTCTGTTTGCATATATGCACACGACACTCTGGGGGTCTGGCTAATGAGGCAGTCATTTGTTGAACGTAATCACCCGCTAGTTTATGCCACCCGCTTCCCCTGGCACGGGGACAAGCCCCATTATAAAAAACAAAAAAAAAAAGAAAAGGGTGTGTTTGGATGGCATTGACACCCCCGCACCCTGCTCCCTCACTCTCACCATTCACACGCTGGAACAGACCATCGGTGCCCCTCTGCCAGCCACCATTCATTCACGATTGCTGCTGAAAGTCTTAACTCTTTCTCAGCTACTGTGGTGATTCCCGCGAAAATATGTTAGTCTGCAAATAAAAGACTTTTTTTTTCTTGACACTTAGCAAACAGCCAAGTTCTTGGTTTTCATGTGCAAGCTGTCCAAAGATTCTTCAGATGAGATACTGCCACATGCAGGCTGAGGGGTGGAGAGATGATAATCGAGCAAAGATGTCTGAAAAAGCTTCGGTTTTTTTTTTTTGTTTGTTTTTTTTAAGAAAACCAACAGTGTGTGCCTTGATGTTTGCTTCGTGCACACACAGCGAGACATGAAACAATGATAATCTGGAACATAATCCAAACTGAAGTATTGCGAAAGTGAGACAATAGTCTCAAATACCAGGTTATTTAAAAGGAAAACATAAGGATGGAGTAAAACCTATTTATTCACATGTCGTATTTGACACATATACATTTGCATTTTTACATGACTGCCAGTGAATCTGTGTGAAAGCCATTTGTAATGAAATGTAACCTAAAATTATTTAAGACATCCTAATTTGCCTGTTTTCAACAAGATAACAACCCTCTGACCCTCATGGGGTCAGAGAGGATCTGGAAAAACAACCTTTTCTGACGCTGAAGTTTTCAAGTTAAAATAAAGAAACCAAAAGCTTCGAACTGACCTGAAGTTTGCAAACAGGGTAAAAGAATTGAGGATGTTCACATCTCTTCCTTGACTAAACAAGAGGTTCGGTTTTGATCTGTTCTTCATGTTGTTGTTGCTGCATTTAAGGGCAGCGCTTTGCAAATTGCAAATGAGCGTAACGAATGGCTTAATCGGAGCTTACGCAGAGAACCCTTCGGACGTCAGCGGCTCTAACAGCTGGCATCGGGCTGCAGATATTTCACTGCACCTTCACTGCTGTTCAAACACACGTTTTATTAAACAGAACACCTGAACACAGGAGCGGCCGTGAATTGTTTTGTTTGCACTGATGAACTTCACAATACAGTAACTACACCCATCCAGCTCGGATTTTGAAATGACCCCTTCTTTACACACATAACCTCTCTTCCAGATCCCCCCTGAACCTTAGCTGCCGAGGATGAATGAGGTTCTTTATTCAAAAAGTTAAAAAGCAAAAAGATAACAGACTTTGTTTTATTTTTAAACCAAAAAAATTACCTAATCAGCTATTTCAACAAAAAAAAAAAAAACATGAACAAAAGTTCATCCTCAAGCTGCCCGTTAGGCTTACAGAATTTACACAGTGGAAGAATACCAGCAGAGATGTTGGCGATAATAGCAGAGATGGACCAGGATTTCGAGGTCTCTTGTTGTCTGGTGGCTGCTAAGAACTGAGTCATGGTGGTATTAAGAGGATCTACCAGTCGAGAGCCCACTCGTGTGCAGATGATTGAAGATTAGTCATATCCACTGTGATCTCTCGTGTTCCTTCTGTGCCGGCTGATCAGATATCCAGCTGAGACGTGCGCGGCGAGCACGGAGAAAATAGACCTGCAACACTGAAAGCTTTGCATAACACTCGCCATCTGAACATGCTAGCAGACAGATCAGTAATCCTGCTGTTGTTTAGGCTCTTGGTAGTGCGACAGACAAGGTTTTATTTCTGCTCCTCTGAGGCATGAAAAGCTTGTTTTTTTTTTTTTTTTTTACCAGTGAAGTGTTTTTGATGTGGCATCCTGTGAGAAGAAGGGACCAAAGGCAGATATATGGGAAATGTAAAATATGCTGTCACCATCCCTGCTGGATAATGAAACGACCTCACAACGCAAGATGAAACCTGCTTCAAAAAGCCATCTGAAGTCAGAAGGGAACCTTAACCTCTGCAAACTCAGTCATGAGCGCTCACATTTCTCATTCTCTAAGATCTGGCGGAGGCTGTCGAGAAAGCGAGATGGGAGTTTTGGAGATTTTTGCAGTCACTTTATGAAGATATTCGTCAGAGTTGGCGTTAAAGGACTTCCTGTCTCTTCTTGAAAGTGGTGAGGATTGGATTGAAGCTTTGCGTGTGGACAGAAATATCTCAGATGTGCTCGGCTGCAGGTATTAGAGCCAAGCGCAAACATTTCAGATGAAGTTGTCAAACATTTTTCATTTGCATAATATTGGCTTAAGCAAGCACAAGCAATCTGTGCTTTTTTAAAAAGCCAATTTATCCACTTTTTGGACTATATGTTGAAGCAGAATGAAAGTCCGATTGAAGGTTTATTGTCAATTTTTGATTCATTTTGCTGAGACATTATTACTATTGGAATTAGTTATTCAGAGATGAATACACAGTTTGTGTAAAAAAAAAAATGTAATGATATAATGGGACTTTGTAACAAATACCGAATTACAATTCAAAATGTGATTTTGACTTATTTTTAAAATATCATCGTAACCTGAATCTTCATAGTGCAACTCTAAATTGTCCTGAGTTAAAAAACAAAGACAGTTTAGATAATATTAGGAAACCAATGTGTTCAGATTATGAGTAAAAAAGATGTTTGAGAAATAGCTTTTCAAGTACAGATACCTTAAAACAAAGTACAGAAACTAAATGTAAATATTTTTTGATGTGGCGGCACAGTTTCAGTGTTAACTCAGAGCGGACGGTTTAAGTTTCTCACCCTAACAGCTTATAATTGCTGCACTAAATTTTCCTGAATGTTGTGGGTTTTCCAGCGGGTGGAGAAAGCACTTTCTGTGAGTAGAAGAGCATCTGGGCATGTTCTTTCTAATTGGAATGATTATTAATGCAGGGGGCCAAGAGGCCAGCTGAGTCCTGCGATTGCCCTTGTCCCGTTTCCTCTGGGAGCCCGAACGTCCCGCCGAGCTGAGGGGCCAAATCAATGGCTCTGATTTGGACTGCAGCTGGGTCTTCGCCACAAACATTATCTCCCCCACCGCGGGGGACGCCGTCTGCCTTATTGAAATAAATGACTGCGCGCATTAACAGCTGTAAGGTGCACGAGAGAGGAAAGCCATGTGTCTGGAAGTGACACGGACACACGGCACACGCCTGTGTGTGGCGGCTTTAGCTGCCATCTCCCATTTGGTGATGATCCATTGGTTTGACCAGTGTCGATGGAGAAGTTCTTCATCTTTCCGTCCATTCATCATTTTGTGTTCTCGCTTGTCTCCAAATTTCTGTCAAACAAGAGTTTATCTTTCCCAGAGGAACTGGAAGTGTATCGTTACTGATGATAAATGTCTCATCAGTCTGTCTGATTACTGTATGAAGACTAGAGCAGCTTATCTTTCACAGTCAGGCTGCCCTCGTCGTGTTGAAAGAGTAGATTCACTTTTTGGAAATTCAATTATTCTTAATCTATCTTCATTTATAATACTGAGACCTTCTGAACTCTTATCCTTGAAACATTTCCCAACATGAAAGTTGTTTGGATGCAACTATTCTCAGTCCTGATAAGAAAACGTAAGCAGCATCATCATATTTTAGCTTTTTTACTACAGACCGGCATCAAACGCAGCAGTGACAGAACCACATCTCTGCTGCGGTGCTGCACGTCTCCACCCAATCCGGTGAAAGGCCTCGGCGCCATTTGACGCAGCCATTAATATCAGTTGAGAGGGAGCAAGGTGGTCTTATCTGCTGCAGGTGCAGAGTTTGAAAAGAAAATAGTTTGTTGTCTTGAATTGAGTTGTTTATGGTTATTTGTCATTTTAAGAGTTTTGAAGGAGAGCTTTGGCTTTATCCGAACACAGTGTGACCTGCTATCAGGCTGAAGCTCGTACTGCTCATTACCTCAGCTACATACTGACTGATTGAATAAACTGAATTCAAACAAGCATGGTCATTTTTATTAACTCATAATTGTCGTATGATTGACTAGTAGAAGGGCTTTTTCACAAACTGGCGTCCTGGTTATAAGGACTATTTATTGTCTGATCTGCACGATAATCAAAGTAATTCAATTGTTACCCAGATAGTCATGATTAAAGACCTTAATAAACGTGAGAAGAAAGAGCATCAAATCAGAAAGCTCCTAGAAAGGTGATCTAATATTTATGCATATGCGTCACATGCGCTGTGAGTCCAGGATTATGTTAATTTTACTGCCAGTCAGGCGTATTTCATGATGATGCCTGGCGTATTTCAGAAATAATGGGACACACTCTCTCCATTAAACAGGAGTTTGGTGAAATAGTGATAAAATATCTATTGAGATGGTGTGCATGCATGAATCCAGAGCGCCGATGTTGTTTCTTGTTTCTATCACCATTTATCCAAGAAACTGAGTCCGCGCAGCTTCTAATGCTTCTTTATCGTGATCGATCGATAATGTGTTACATTGCTTTCCAAAAGTGGCAGGGAATGAAGAAGCATTAGATTATACGGGATCCCCATTAAATGAGACCGTCGGTGGATCACGTCGGCAAAGCTGCGTGATTTACAGCTTCTTCAGTCATGCATCACTGCGGCCTGACCGCTCCGCCTGCACCGCCATCCTTTATCGAGCACCGATGATGTAAAAGAACAACGCAGTGCTGGTTTCTCATAAAAACGCCAAAAGACAAACCTGATTCTTCAATAACGGAAAGCTTTTAGTCTGAAACTGTCTGTTTCTTCTGTCAATATTGAGGTGTAATCCAGACTGACAATCTTTGTTGATATTGCCAAAAGCAATTTGTTGAACATATTTGCTCCCTAATAAATTTGGAAATGAAATACAAACAGGCAGAGTAATGTTACAAATTACTGTTTGATTACCAGAATGCAATCTCTGTGGGATGAATGGATCCCTGATATACAGCAGTTCAAATATGTAGTTACAGCAAGCTTCTGCTTTTTTGCAAATCGTCTTTTTTTTTTAATTCTGTTCCTGTAATAATGAGAAAATGTAAAGTTTGTTTGCTCTGCAAGAAACACTTACACGATGTGCCAGAATGGTGAAACGATGTTCTCACGGAGCAGCGAAATAATGCATAATCCAGAGGCTTTGTTAGTCCATGTTTCGGTGTGGGAAGGAGGTTTTTATTTGATGATGGAAATTTCCTGTCATTGAGCTGCTTCAGTGTGTTTAAAGGTTATTTCTTCTTAAACGTTCCGCTGGCTCTCTGTGTTTTCCAGAATTATTGAGTATATTTTCTTCCTGCATGCGTTTCTCCTCTGTTGGGCCGGTCTAACGCTGGACGGCGTCACCTGCAGTCGTCAGTCTGTGTCTTCAAGCTGCACCGCAGCTGTCAGATGCTATCAGATGGGGAATGATTCAGCTTTTTTTCTGCTTAATAGAAAAAAAAATAGGTGGTTTGAAGTGACTTTTTTTTTCTGTCCTCCACTTCTTCATCTAATTTATTCCTCCCTCTTTCATCTTCTCTGTATCCCCTCAGGGATTTCTGACTGATAGGAATGTGTGTGTGTGTGTGTTTTTTTATCCATCCCTTCCTTGTTTCCAAATGTCAACTTCAGGTTGTTCTTCTGTTTTTCTTTTCTTTTTTTTCCGGCTGTTGTGTTTTCTGGATTCTCTTAATTAAAATTCTTCTCCGTGTCGTCTCTCCCCACACCCCAGCTTGTTTGTACCTTTCTCTTTTTCAGCCTTTTCTTTCTGCCTTTTCTTTAAAGGTTACTCATTGTGAGTGAATCGCTGTACTTTTCCTCGTCCTCCCTCCCTCCTCAGATTCCAGCATCACCTCCGTGTAGTGTTTTCTTTCTTGAAAAATTGGCTCCAGATTCTGGTGTATGGTATGGTGCAGGATCAGGGTGGGGCACAGTGCACATTCTCAGCATCCATTGTATATTTTGGTTGTTTTTGCTTCATATGCTAACCATTTAATCCAGCCTCTTAGCCACCTTTAATTTTCTACTTACTTGGGAGTTTCTCTGTGGTCTAGATCTCCCGTTTGTTGTGCAGTCCCTCGTTTTGAGACGGTTTTTGGATTTATTTGGTAGCTACAATTACAATTTTAACTTTAAATAAGAAAGAGAAGTTTCTCAGAGGATAAATCTTATATCCGTAGCATATCTCATCATAGTTTTCATTCCTGTAAATATGTGAATATTTTAGATACATATGATTTGATGGTTTTCATCATGATTGTCCATCCATCCATTCATCTGTTTTATGAACTGCTTCGGGAACATTGCTCATTGATCCGACTCATGACTGATAACATCAGATTGTACCTTTTAGTGTCATGAATTCACTTCAAACTTGTATTTATGTGGGAATACCAGGAGAAAACCTGCACAGGGAAAAGTCAGTTTGAGTGCCACTCCTCAAATAAGCATGTTCACATGGAAATCGAGCAAAGTGTCGCATCCTATTATCTCAAATGAATTCTCTCAAACGTGTGACTGGCTTTTCCGCACAGCACGTCTTTTCTGGGTTTCCAGCAGAACCTTTCACATGTTGGCATCGCTCTGGCTATCACTTTGGACAGCGTCTTACTCACACTTTGTTCCCCAGAGGCGCCGCTCTGCTGAAAGCGGCCTTCACCCACCAAGATCTTTGTGGCGGCTGCTGAAGAGATGACAGGATTGTTCCAGGTCAGCCGCCCAGCTTTGACCTCCAACTCTTTCTTTGCCTCTTACCCAGAAAATGGCACACTTGCTTGGCTTAGCCAGCTGGATTTCACCTCAGAGCCCGGGCCTTTAGTCACGCTCTGATAAGTGATTGACTAAAATGGCAGGCTGTCATAACAAAGCTGGGCATGAAACTCACAGGCTCCAGATATCCTGGTTACCTGCTGATGCTTGTCGGCGGAATCAATTCAGCAGTAAATCTGGGGTTGCGGATGGAGTCTGTGATCGTGGCTGGAAAAAAAAAAAAGTCACTAAGGTTTCTGTAAGTTTATCGACTTTCCCCATTTCGCCCGAACTCTTGTCATAAAGAATGGTTCTTGGAGTCGGCTGTTGATGTGCGCAGCGCTTCATAAAGCCTGCAGATCGTTCACATGCCTCTCAGCTTTCTTCACTCCTAATTAGGGAACGTAAACATGCCAACATGCTGAGTTAGATGGTGAAAATGACAGATTTACCAGCTAAACATGGGTGTGTGAGGCGCTGTGTTAGCCCTTGGCAGATGATTTGGCTGTTTCTGGATCTCACAAAGCTTGCATGGTTGTAGACCGCTGCTCTTCTGTTTTTAGCCTCATAACAAATCAAAATGTCTGTGTGCAAGTTTTGCTTGTGAATGCAGCATTTCTGTTTGAAGAGATCTGCAAATCATTGAGTCATGAATAATACAAGGAAAACAGACTTGATTTTACTGTTGTCACAGGCTGATAGTTTGATTTGTGAAACAAACTCATCAGAGGGTTTTTCCATCTGAAATTTACTTCCAAAACTATTTGGCTCCAGTTTAGAAAGAATGACCTTGCTCTGCTGTAATGCATCCCTTTTATTCATCCTATAAAACTATTTAATTTTCTGCTCTTGCTGCATGTTGTTGGCACTCTTCCCTCGCAGCTCACAACTTCAACGATAATGCACCGATGTTAAAGTGGACCTTTCACATCTACGTACTGCGTTGAGAGTTGATCTGGTCGAATCATCACGGCCTCTGCTTCTTCTTCTTTTCAGCTGACACCAAGGCAATTAGGATCTGCAACGTCGGATTGACATTTGACAAGCTCAATGTCGGGTTTTGGCTTTGAGTCTTTAAATCTTCTCAAATGAAGTAATCTGTCAAACACGTCAAAGAGATGGCACTGCTAAGTAGCTAAAAAAAATCTTTTTTCATTTAAAATTCAGTGTTGGGATCCTTATATCACATCAGATGAGATGTGCTCGTGTTATCGAAGCAGTTGAAGGGGGGATCATTAGCTGACACAGGGTTCTGTCAGCGTAGATCACTGATTTAAACTGTCACGGTTTGGCTGTGGAAGTTTTCTGCTGAGACTTTCCCTTCGGCTTCTTTTGTTTGACACGAGCTAATTGCAGTTTTGCATGGATTTAGGGGGAAAACCTAAGAATAGACACGGTCATTGCGTAATTTATGCGATCGCATGTCTGACACATATATGTACTGGACTAGTGAGACTGACCTGAGATCAGAGATTGAAAATAGACAAGAGCGAATGGCGTCTCTGCAGATGCAACATTTCAGCTGTATGATACAAGATGTGTGTGATTTTGACCTGTAATCAAAACCATTTCTTCTCACCTGTCCGACCAGAATTCTCCATTTTCAGATTCTGATCTGTCTTCACTTAATCCAGGCTAAAGAAAACAATAACGTCATCCCTGCCATATGCATAAATGTGCTCCGCCCTTCTTTGGAGACACACACATAAAACTTGCTGGAGGTATTTAATGAACAATGAGGAAATCCTCCCCAGAAAGAGCAACAACCATGACTTCAGTTCGGAAGTGTGCGCAGCCCTTGTTTGTAATGAGGATAAGCGAGCCGTGAGCCACCTGTCTCTGTGTGCATAGCGCTACGTGACCATAAAGTGACGAGAGAACACTGCCATTCATTCATCCCCTCCGGATATCACCGCTCCACCGAAGCTTCCAACCACACTTCATGTTCACACGAACGCACCCTCGGGCTCACAGATGTGTGGAAGTACGTTTGTTATTAAAGCAGTCTTAGGTGCAGGTGAGTAAGATATCGTGAAATGGAACACACACACACACACACACACACACACACATTTGGATTGTGCTCAGCACCGCCTGTTTGGTCACAGGTGCAGTTAGAGAAAAGTGAGAACAACTGGACTAATTTCTGATAACTGTTTGAAACTAAAGTAGAAAACATTCCAGGCTTCTCACGTTTACTATATTTGCTTATATGCTGATTATGATGAACTCTCCATAGTTAACAAATTCATAATGGCTATTATTGATAGTTTCAGCCTTATTATTGTGAGCTTACGTTACAACAAAGATTCATTATTTTCATTTAAAGTGGATTACTGTAATTTGACTTAATGCATCTAGAATTAAATTAGGATTGTTTCAGCAGCCACAATGAAGTTTTTTTTTTTAAGTTTTATTTTTTTCTCCAAATCTTGATGAGATTTTTTTTCCACTCTTTCAGTACAACGCCTCCATCCATCCATCCATCCATCCATCCATCCATCCATCCATCCATCCATAACTGTGAGTGAGGCCTAGGTAGATCTTGGACTTTATCAGTTGTTTCGTCTGGGCTGAAGGGCAGGAAAATGCTGAAAAAGGTTGCAAAGACAAAACCTTGCACACACGGGAGACTGAATGAAAACAAAAAAACGGCCCAGAAAACCCTGGGCTGTCACAAAACGCTGACGAACTGGATGAGTATCCTTGAAGTGAAGGAGAGCCCAGAGTGACAGAAAGCGATCCGCGGGGGAGACTTGAAGGTGAAGGAGGTGGAGAGACGGCAGCCGGAGACGCCGCGAAAGAGAATGAGAGATCTGTAGGAGGAAAAAGGCACAGTGACACTAAAAGAGATGACAACAGACCGGAAAACAGAGAGTCTGCGAGGCAGGGGAGCCTGCGGGCTTGCAAGCCCACCGCAGAGGGATTAATGATGCCAGGTCAGATCCTGAGCGTGTTTACAAAGAGCCACAAACCTGTTTTTTTTTTTCTCTTTACTGACTTTAACAGGTTGGAGAACCTAAAATCTACCAATATGCATCCAGACCGGTGGCAATGAGGAGGAGCAGAGGTAGCCTGTGAGAGAACGGCGTTTGTCTTTGTTGCCTGTGAAAGTGTGTTTTAACCTTCTGCTAATATCTGAATGAGAACGAACATGGAGGCGCTTAACAGGAATCTACTCAAAGGTCAAATATGACCGTGTGAAGTATGTCGAGAAGAGGGGAGGGGGGGGGGGGCCGACGGTCGGGGGATGAGCGGGGCCTCTTGTGGCTTTTGTCGCGGGCTGGTTCTACATTACATATTGCAAGCTTATTCACTGGACTTATTTGGGACTACCAAGTAGGACACAGGTGTGGCGCCTGTGGAAAAGAGACGTGTGTTTCTAAATGACCGCTGCTGCGCTCCGGAGCGCACGGAGGCCGGCGTGCCACTTGTGTAACCTTGACCACACACACACGCACGTTCCTCCTGGCAACCTGAGGCTGCAGTGAAGGCTGATCTCTTTAGTCTCTCTTAGTCAAAACACGGACTGCTTAAGCGCGCCGCACTCCACGCAAGAGCCTTCGTTATTCATAAGTGCAAGCGAATACCAGACGCCAGCTCCAGCGCGTAGCCTGCGTTAATGACACTGACCCGAGTGGCGATGCTTGCAGTATCCATTACAAGGAGCTGTTTTTAACTGGGAGGGCTCACTTAATTTAGCTGAGACGTTGTAGTGGGCGACCTGTGACCAAATTGCCAGATTGGTTGCTCCACTGAGCTATTTTGAATGTAGGACACTAAAGGATCCACTCAGTGATGCCATACCCGAGTCTCTGCAGACCACCCTGGGCTGGCTCACCTTCCTTCTTGTGTGTGCCATATTTTTCCATTATTGTTCCGTTCAAATCATTCAGCTTTTTGTTTTAATAGCACTTATATTGACGGACTTTTTTCAAGTTTCATTTTCCATCAAAATACCTTGTATTTTTTGTTATGAATCGTACATTATGTAATAAAACAATGGTCCAAATCCATCAAAAATGCAGAAAATTAAAAAAATTACTCAATATTGTCAGTATCATGTTTTTCAACTTACGTTATCTTGTGGTAATGACACACATGGATGTATTATACTGACTTAAAAATATTAAAATATACTTAAAACTCTGTTTTGTGGTATTTCACTAATTGCTCTGTAACGGGTTGAACAACTTACGTTGCATTTGTCTCTAAAGGCAGCGCTCCACGTCATAATGTATTCTTTTCAAATGCGTTTAAATTGCTGTTTTGATTCATTAACCTTTTCTGAATAACTTTTTATGACTGAAACAAGTTTCTTCTGAAACGTATTAGAAAGAAATTAAACTGTGTAATCTTCAGTCAGCATTGATTTCTGTTCCGAAATGTGATTAGACGATTCCTCTGTACTTTGATTAGTCTTAAGAATTGTGTCGAACTTTATTAAAGTCTAATTATGGGTGATCAAAATGAGTGAATGTATAATAAAAAGACAGAGAAATGTTGGTGACACAATTCAAACTGGCTGTTACTGTCCCTGCTGGGAGGCTGGTTGGTGGTAAGAAATCCATTTTAGATGCTTTGCAGATGAAAGATTTAAAAACCCAGAAAATGTTTTTTTTTTCTGAATGATCTTCTGTATATGCGTGTTAAATGGGTTCAGAGTGCGGATGGTATCTGTTCTGTCCAGTCAGGCTAAATGCGTCTGAGCCCGACATGTTAGAATTGTTATCCAATGTTATCTAAGTCACTTTTCATGTTTTCTGCCTTGCGTCTTGATAAAAGATGCACTGTGTGTCCTTAAACACCTGAATTGAGTCATATTGTCTCCAAGCAGCCATGAGCTTTACTGTCTGGTGTATATGGTAGAAATGAGACGGATAATTGGCAGAGTAAGCCATCATCTTGACGAGGACAATTTTAGAGTCGCACAGGGGGGCAAATATAGCAATATAAGTGACTTGGCAGGGTCAAAGTTCAAAGAGCACCGACCGCTCTCTCCCCGTCGGTCTGCTGCTGCTGTTGGCAGTGTTGCACTCCAAACAGCACTCCCCGTCGATGGCGGGCAGACAGGAGTGTCAACACCCAGTAACCGCAGCACTTTGAGACTCCCCGTGCTTCTTTGCCTAGCAACACGTCGCAGTGACAGCTCACATCGCCGAGCTCGCCGGCACAGTCCTCTGCTGCAAGCCTCTCAGCGGCGATCTGCAAATGTGAAAAGGCAAAGCATGGATGATGAGAAAGTGACAGGAAATGCAGAAAAAGGGCCTCCAGCTGACAACAATTAGGCCCACTTTGTGATATTGTTTTGTCAGTGCGACGCCAGACACTAATTCTTGCAACTGAAGGGTGGTTTTGTCTGAAGTTCTGTCGGGAACAAACATGGAAATATCTTCTTTGTAGTCATGAATAAGTTTGGAGTTGGGGGTGTGTTTACAAGCACATGGTTTTCAGTGCGTTTACTGTTCCTGTGCAGAATCCTGCTCATTCGGCTAATCATCTTACATCTTCATTACCACAGTGGAATTGATTATATGATGGTCTCTTGAAAGAGACATTACTTATTGTTAATGCATTCTCCCCGAGTAACTCATCTTTAGAGACATGCATCTGTTACAGGAGCGGAGCTTTGTGTGATTTATTGTATTAATGGGACAACAGGAAGCCTAATTATCCCTCAAGGATTAACAAAGCTACACTGCTTCTGCTTTTCATTATGAACAGTCACAACAAAGGATAAAGATATTAATTTATCTGTAAACGTTTAATGCGCTCCGAATTCTCATCTGGTGTCGTATTTGCCTCCTTTTAATTTTCACAAAACAAGCGTGTTGTGGTTTACATCGCAGGATGCATCTGGTGTGTACCGTTCTCCTCTCACAGATGGCATGAGCGACAGGAATGTATTTGTGTGTGAGGAGACAATTTAACTGTCATTCTCCGGCAGCAGTCGGCACTCAGAGACCCGTGCTCACCGCCGGGCTCATTACGTGTGCTGTCTGACATTCTGGATGGCTGCGTTTCAGTGTGGGGATCTGAAATGAAACCTGCGAGGGCACATTTGTTGTGGTGATGCTGCTCGAGTCGAGTGTGCACAGCAGTCTGACGCAATGTCGGCGAAGTCGATGCCTTTTTCTTTCAGTTTTAATCTGTGTCATTGACGATTACAGGTGTGGTTCAGCGCTGTCTCTGATTATGGAGATAAGTATATATATTTTAAAGCACCTTATAACTCTTGTGTTTCAGTTGACCGATCATTTCAATGCAGAACTTTGTAAGTTTCGGTTTGGCTGACCTAATGATTGTTGATTGTCGTCTCAACACCTTGAGCAGAAATCATTTCTTTAAAGACGCTAAAATTCTTTTGGTTCAATCACTGTTTAATCAACCGAACAAAGCAAAAAAATCATTTAAACAATGATGCATGAAGTCTGATTTAAAGCTGCAGTACTCGAACAATTAAAAAAAAAAAAAAAACTAACTCTCGGGATTCTGTTGTCCTCATTTCAGAAATCTGTCTATCATTTCACAATGTAGAAAAAAAAAAGAACCGTTTCATCATACTCTGCCTGTTAATCCTTTAAAGAGAACTCATCAGAGTACTTGGAAAGTGAAAATTTAATCTCCAGGGTATGAGTGGAAATGCTTTATTTTTGTGGAAAAACACCAATAAATGTCATTTGATTATAATGAGGCCTATTGTAAAGCATGACGTTGATCCAAATTTCACATTTCATAAGGTGAAACTCAATAAACATGATGTCTGTGAAATATTGAACAGTACAGGTTACACCAATCTCCATTTTACCCAAAATATTTCTTCCTGATGCAACGAGTCTCTTTAAAAGCAAACATACTCTCACTGTTTGCTATGGGTTGTTTTTATATGTTTTAATATTTATGATCAATAAACGCCAGTGGGGCACTGAGTGGGAGTCAATGAACCGATTACAAACCCACCATTTACAAATATAGTCACATAAAGGTTAAGTTTAACTGTACTCTATATGCTTCATGATAATCTCCCTCCTTCAGACTGAAGCGCTTATAGATATGAACTGTTTGCACTGTGATCAAAACGAATGTCTTTCAGTTCCTGAGGCTTGCGGCTCGCATCAGCCTCGTAAACGCGGGTTGATCAGGTCTGCTAGGAGTAGGAGGGTTTTACTTCTTGGACTGCAGCCTGCTTGAAACCTGAGATTTGTATGTGTGCTTCATCCGAGGTGAAGATGTCGCCCTGTGATCGCGATGTATTCCGCTGAAGTCCGACGCCCTCCAGCCACTGTCGGCTATTAGCGGAATGAGCTGCATTTGTAATGGGCTGCTGCATAGTTTGCATATATATCCCCCTCTGGAAGTCATTACTTGGACAATGCCGGCGCAGAGATATGTGTGGCGTTGTTAAAAGGTTACTCGGGGACGGCGGTGGGTCCGGAGTTTAGGGTTAATGCCCGGTCTGGTTGAACATTCATCTTGCTTGAAGGAAAAGGTTTTACAGCCTCTGAGTTTTCCACTCCGTTCTCTCGTGGCACATTGACTAATGTGACCGCTCCGGTGCCAACCCCCAACCAATATGTCTCTTAGGAGCTTGTTAGCCACGGACCTGCGCTGACCCAGACGCCCTCGCGTCTTCCCTGAAAGCCAGAAAAGTTCCCGACTTTTCTGTTTCTCTTAACTGCATTTTTCTGAACGCTAGCTCAGCCGGAGCCGGCAGCCCTCGTTCGAACGTGCGCTCTGTGGCGCGCTGATAAATAACAGAAATTAATGCTGATGAGCAAAAAGTGTTTCGCTTGTTCGTGACTGAAATGAACGTCTGAAACAAAATGGATGGGAATAAATCTCTCTGTCGTACACCAGAGACTCTGTGAATAATGAGCCGGCGGTCGGTTGTTCTCCAAACAATTATTTTCCTCTAATTTGCGTTTCAACACATTACGAGCAGCGTAAATATATACGTGGAATTCTCAGCAGAGTGTTGGAGCTGAGGAGGGAGGCACGCTGCGCGGGGATTGATCCTCCATGCCTGAGCTGCGCTGCTCAGACTCGGACTGTGATTGGTGCCGACTGTTTCCCGTCCCGGCCCGCCGCCCCCCGCCGGGTTCCCCACTGACACACTTCCCCGCTCCCTGCCTTTCCACACTTTTCCTCATTAGCTAATCGATAGAGCTCCGAAACGCCACCCGAATGGTTTCCACCTCAGCGCGTCCGGGTGCGGTGATGGAGGGACGGAAAGGCTTGGTAGGGCGGGATAGACGGCGCGCGAGATGAAGCAAGGTTAGAACTGACATTCCAGGGACTTTTGGAGTCATTTTTCATGTGTGTGTGGAACAGAAGAGTTCAATGACATGACCTCTACACTCAGTGGTAAAGTCCAACAGAACAGCTTCGTATTTCTGTATTTTAGTGTCAACAGGGCCTCCAGCAATGAAGCAACACTTCTTCACTTCTGCAACAACTTGTACATCAGGTGCAACATAAATGGCTTCGTTCAAAGGAAGAAAAGATGTCTGAAGCAAGATTTTAATAGTTAAGTGTTCAAACTGTGAGTCAGAGAGACAAGCTGATCAAAATGTCCGTTCAGATTTGTTCCCTGTGTCAGTGATGTGTCATATTACTCCCCTTCCAGTTTCACTGTCAGATCCTCCTCCCAGTGAAGCTTTTATTACTCTTCCTTGTGATTCAAAGTGTTTTTTTTTTTTTTTTGTCATCTCTTCACCTGCACGTCTGGTCAGATTTTGACTCTCGATCGATATCGCAGCAGGATGACGGACTCTTTTGCTTTCTTCATAACCTCACCTGGCTTGATGCACGGCATATGGAGGGGCTCCTGACAATTTATAGCATCGCAGGTGAGAGTCAGACTCTCACTTGGATATATTTATTCCATGTTGATGGAATCACACGGCTTATTATTTATAATCTGCACCAGCTTCCCAAACAATTTCTGCTCAAGACAGAAAACAGACTTTTCAGTTTTGTCACTCTTCGTGAAATCAGTCCTTTTCCTGAGGTCGACTTCCCAAAAATTCATGAACCAAGGAACAATGAAATTAGAAACATATGAAATTGATTTGACCTAACCTTTATTTTGACAGGGTGAACTTTCAGTAAACTTCTGGACTCAACATTTCATGAGCTTATTCTGGCTAAATAACACGGTTGTCTGCAGTAATTAATGTTCTTGCCGCCAACCACCAGTGACAAGCTCCAACACTCTATATGCTTTAATTAGCTCCACTGAGTTTACAACACATTTTCACCTGATGGGTGTCAAACACCAGACGCGAAGTTATGATCCAGTATTTATGTCTCTGCATCACTTTGATTCGTCTGTCGGCAACAGGAAGGAACTTTCTCAGGTGCACTGAGAAGCATTTGACTGAGTTCATAAACTAAGTTAAAATTTGTTTAAAATCAGTATATTTAATTTAATAAACAAACCAAAAATAAATTATTAGATTCAGTCCTAGTTTTTTTTCTTTATGTTGTAGCTCCATAGTGATTGTTGTAAACTTATTGACAAGAGGATTTTAAAGTGATACTCCCTTAAAAAGCTACAAACTAATAATAATGTAGTGTATTAGTGTAATGAATCAGAAATATATTTGACCTGAATAGAATAGAAATAACACAGTTTGTTAATATAATCTAATATAAACACACATATGCTCCACATTTCACTGTGCTTCTGCTGACCCAGTGGAAATTGGTCTGTGACCCAAGGAGATCCTCTGAAATTCAAATAGAACCACGATATTTATGAATTGGACTAAAACCTGCAGGACTAGACTGCCTCTATGGAAAACTGCCCCCCCTTCAGAGAACACTACACTGAAACCAGACCCTGGTCGACACACCCAGGCACAATTTACAAAAGCAGCAGCCTTCAAAACAGAAGCAATGAGAAAGGTTCCAGGTCTGTTCTGGAGAATAGAAAGTGTGACGCCGTTCTTCTAATGTCTATGATAATCCCACCTCTGTTGAGTTTTCTTTCTCTTTGATAAAGTTGATAAGCGCTCTTGTTCTCTCCCGGCCCCCCCCCCCCAGGCCTCCCACTCACCCGGCGCTGCAGCGCCTGGGCGCCGTCCAGCGCTCTCGCTGCTATCTGCGGCCGGCTGCCGGGCCTCTCCACCGCGGCGGCGAGGGGTTAAGTGGCTTTTTGAATACAACCTCAGCTGCAGCCGCTGATGGAAGAGGAACCTTTTTTTTGCCCCACATTTCCCAAACCGGTCTGCTCTCCGGACCCCTTCAGCTGCTTTCTGCGGCTGCCATGTGGGCCGGGAGGCAATTTTCCTTTTTCTGAGGACTTTTCATCTCAGTGCATAAAAATTCACACCTGAGCAAGGTCAAAGAGACATGGAGCTGTGGTGTTGTTCTATTTTTTTTTTGTTTTAAAGTGTTTGAACATGTTCTTTTATGCATAACCATGGATTTCACACATGTGGCTGGAAGTAATTAGATTGTTTTCAAATTGTTTTTGACAGTATAAAATAATTATAACCACAAAAGGACTTGCAGGCACACTGTCTTACATGGATGAAAAATGCATGACCTGCGTAGCAGGAGAGGGAGTGAGCTAGTTTGCTCCCCTCTCCATATCTCATGTCCTGCAGAACAGCGAGGGAATACCACCACCACCACCACCACCACCACCACCACCACCACCACCATCATCATCATCATTTGGGATTCATTATGCAGGATTTCCCCCCCCAGTCTTCGGCTGAGGTGTTGGGCTGTGAAAAGATTCCCCTTGATGTGTGGCGTCCCACCGAAGTTTATGTCTGACAGTCGGTTGGCCTTGAATCGGGGCTAAGTGATGCTTTCCCGGCGATTTGTTTAGCGGAGTGAGATATTGAATAAGTGTTGCGGCGCTGGGCGCCGTCATGCTCTCTGAGCTTCATGGAACAGCGGTAACCTGCGTGATTTGTTGTATCTGCTCCGCTTGGCTCTCGCTGGAGAAGAGACGGCGGGCTTCCCTCCTTCTGAGACCAATTTGATCTGCGTCTCGACACGAGGATCCGTCTCTCTGGCCACGATGGATCTGAGGCGGCAGTTCCAGCCTTTTTTAATTGAACCACATCAGTCCTGTGTGATGAAAACTTCTTAAGATGGATCAAGCTCATACGAGGGCTTTGAATGAACCTCAGACAAATATGAGAAGTAAAAAGGAGTCAATCTTTAGAGATTAACAGTTATTAATTATTAGTTATTAGTGGTATTCAAAGTGTTGAGCAGCCTCACATGAGAGGCACCAAACAGGCTGCAGCATAAATAATATCTTCAGAGAAAGACTTTTTTTCCTCGTTAATTCTGCTAATAAATCCTTAAAGGTGATTCTCAAGCACATTGAGTCATTTTCTCCTCCAAAAACAAAAATCTGTATAATTTATGATATTAAAGACAATGGAATGCTCTGTATTCCATTGTGTTTTTATAATATAATGATAATTCTCATTGCCGAAATGTGTCCAGATCCCTTCATCTGCTTTTTTCACTTCTTTTTATCTTTCCTTGTTAATAATATGATTTCTTTGCCTCTAATATCTGCATTGCTCCTTCAAACTGACCCATCACTCCCACGATGCATCACTTGTAGCAGATGAGAAACAGCACAAGGTCAGTTTGCTTGACCTTTTTCACATTTTGAAACAATAAAGAAATCTGGTTGTCTCTGTTGTGACAGTGTAAGATTAATGCTAAGAAAGAATTATTGTTACGTTAAAAGGTAAAAATGTATTAATTCTAATCAAAATGTTTTCTAGAGACATGGGGTGAGGTATGAGAGACTGGCTCATCATTCAACAAGGTTCATTGCATTTTCCTCATCTTATTTCTTTTTAGCCTGATCTGATTTGAGAGGAAACACAATTTTCAGATAAAAAAATGTGGAAAACTAAACAGTTACATTAGAATGTATATATATTCCATGGACAGCTTCACAAATTGTTTGGCACAAAAATAACAAACAGAGATAATACCAGATTTTCATCTCAAACCCCATACAAAAAAACCCAGAAATCGTCCAAGTCCCATTGATCATGTTAAATGCCGTGTTTATACAATAAGACGTGGTTTATGGTGCATTTAGTGGGTGCAGCATGTTTATGTGTGGCGTGTAAATGAGAAACTGTGACGGTACTTCATATTTTGCCTGGGTGGAATTTAACTTTCTGTTGCCTTTAGATGTTTTCAAAGTGGTGCAGCTGAGCGCAGAGATGTTTCTGTGACCTGAGATGTGCTTCAAATAGTTAAAAACACTGCTACAGATAAGAGACAAAACACACTAATTACATTTTCAGGCTGTTAGAGTTATCTGTCTCCCCTTTCGTTTTCTGATACAAACATGAGTGGATTGTTTTTTCCTAATTTTTCCCCAGTTGAACCTGTTTAGATGCGTCCTTCTCATTAAACCTGTTAGTCGTGACTACAACAGAATAAATAAATATTGCAAAACAGGACCTCAAAATACACATTTGTCAAAGTAAACTCACCAGAAAAGCACACGCTTGTCTCTCCCCTCCCTTCATTCTTGCTTTGTTCTGTATTTCGATGGCTTTTCCTTGGGAGTTTTCGCACGTTGTTTTATAATTGGGAACATTTGTACCTGCTTCTGGGCCGCGCGGCGGCACATCCATCACGCTGTGCACGCGTCAGACACGGCACACACACGCCAGCACGCTCAGGCATAATATTCCCCGAATGGACACACTCCTGGTTTGCCTTCGACGGCCTTAATTGGCAAGAAAAATCCGATTCATAAGTGCTTCCCACTGCTCTGTGTATTGGCGAAATGCATCACTCACAGCGAGGACCTGCTCGGCCCAATTCCCCCTCCATCATTTCTCACTCCGAGTCGAGCCCTTTTTCCTTCTCGGAGCTGCTTAAGGCCTCACTCTCTTGATGGGGTGTAGTTTTTCCACCGTTTCCCCCTGCAGGCCGATATGAGCTGATAGCCATCGCTTCATCTTGGAAATTCATAGTTACACCCGAAACCAACTCCGGCGACCTCTTCCATCTTCAGTCCTCACCAAGACGGACGATGACGGGAATACAAAGAAAGCTGTTTTATGGAGGTAAACAGAAGGCAAAAAAATCCCAAATTAGGATAAATGTTTAGGTCGGAATTAGATTGGTGGGATTGAAAGGAGCAGTCCAGACTTCCCACATGGAGAGAGAGCGAGCACAGCGGAGGCAGTTTAACGTCTTCAATATGGCACGAAAACCCCGGTGCCAAAGAAGGGTGGAAGAAGTCAGTGTGGACACAGCTTTCCTGGGAATTCCCCAGTTTTCACTGCCCTCTCCTGGTGCTCCTCATCTGCACCCAGCTGCTTCCCTCACCTCATCATCAGTAGTTTATTTATCCTCCACCTGTTACAACAGGGCACTTTATATTCTAATGACACAACGAAAGAAAAAAAAAAAATCCCTCATGATAAAACTAATAATGAGATGAAACCTTGAGCAGACTCACAGGTAGAGAGCGTCTGTCTCACCGACGCAGCTCCGGTGAGTGGATAGAGAGAAAACAGAAGCAGGATAGAGAACAACAAAGAAATAATTCATATAGAGCTGGATGTGACCAGAAGCCACAGATAAGTTAAGCTTGTTAAGCTTCCCAGCCAGAGATACCTGCAGGAGCTGCGATTGTGAAGTCTTCACTAAAATGCTTTGAGGGCTTTAATTTAAGAACTTTTCCTTATCAGCAGCCGACTCTTGAAAACCAATTCACACTTTAATGTTAGATTCTTTTTTTTCAAATACTGGCATCAGTGTAGAGATGAGGGATGGTTAATGACAGTAGTATGTCTCATAGTGGGGAAGCACACGGGGACGGTTGTCAGTAGCAACAGTGTCAGGAGAGATGCATGAAGCTCGACATGCATTGATACACTCAGCTTTAAGTCTTGTCCCACAGCGGGCGGCGAGAAATCCATCTATTGATGGTTTGATGAAGGCAGGACACACCTTCTGCACAACAGTTAGACAGACACATATATTTTCAACCTGCCTAATCACGAATAACTTCATTGCAGTATTTTTGGATTGTGGAAGGTTATCAAACCGGAGATGTTCTGGCTCTGAGATGAGTGGCGATCATACAAAACCTGTAAATATGGTGTAAGGATTGTTGATCTCTTAATTAACCAGCTTCTCTGCTCCTGTCCAGACTTCGTGTTGGTGTGTTTGGATACTGGTTAACTGTCATGACTTGAAGCTTTCTTTTGATTTTTCTGAAACTTTAAAAGAAAAAGTGTCAAATTCTAACAAGCGTGTGTGCTTTTGTGCGATCAAGGTGAATGGAAAATAACCAGGGAAGAGTTTCTCGTAAGCATCTAAGGTCCAGTCAACTTCAGTTGCTCCTATTATTTTATCTCACATTGCAGAAGACTAATGGAGAGCGAAAGTGAGAGGGAGGCAGAAATAAGAGTGAGCGGGCGAAAATGACAAGAACGGAAAAAAGAAAGAAAGGTGGACGGAGTCTGGAAGGAGAGAAAAAAGGCAGAAGGGGAATGAGCCGAGATCCAGGGCAGGAGGACATGGCCGAGGAAGAGAGAAGAGAGAAGGGGAACAATCTGCAGTCAGAGGATAAAAGTGAGAAACGGAGACGGGTATTTGTCAGGTGTTAGTGAGTTTCGGAGCGAGAGGAGAAAGTGGAACGGAGAGGAGCCTCTGATCAGAGAGGGATAGACGAGCTGTTATTGCCAGGGATGAGTTTAGAAGGAGAGGATGATTTCTGTCATAATGGGATGCTTGAGCACACGGGCAAGTGAGAATTTCTTTTCTCTTTTTATTTTTTTTTTTCTCGGCTCCTGCCTGAGTGAGAGGTATTGCATAAAAGAATATGAATTTCCGGTTGACATTTAGATTTATCATTTCCACAGACATCTGTGCAGATAAGTCTGCTATGTATTGTAAAAGAAATGTAATACATAAGAAAGATGGAAAAAAAAAACATGATTACATTGCAGGGTGAGATGTTTCACACATAAATCAACATGATCTAATTCTCTACTCGCAGTTAACACGCTGAACATCTCATTCTTGCTAATGTTGCAAAACCTTAAATGGGAGCTAATTGATCATTACTCAGATGAAACAAAAATAATTCCGTAGCTGTGGTGTGATGCACTTCTCCCCTCATTATTGCAGAGTTACGTAACTTATTAATGTGGAGCAAAGATCACCTGTTAGGAACAGATCACTATTTGACTATTTGCAGTGAACTTTACCTTAAATTTCATTTAAATTAATCAGGATTCCCATGGATCGTAAAAAGTCTTAAAAGTATTGAATTTATAAATCTATATTTCAAACCTTCAAGTGTTTAAAAGGTATTAAAGTTTAAATGTGTCTGAGAAATGTTAGTCTACTCAGTTCCCCTTTGTCCAAACCGGCAATTTCTGTTGAATTTAGGAACCTATTATTGCTGAGTTTGCAGCCTCAGTGTGAGAAGCGGTCAGAGAACGTGACGCCATCCGTCGTGCGTACCGCCTGAGAAAGCCGACTGCGGGAACCCTCGGCAAAAAGTAAGCGTGAGGAAGCAGCGCTCGATTTAGAGAAATCTCAAGAAACACTTTGGTTAGGCGTCTGAATATGAACTGTGAATCATGCGCCGTGTCTTCTTCTCCTGGTGTCCATGCCGGAGTTGCAGTGCCCTCTAAAGGCCTGGCATATGCGCTCCATCGTTTTGAATCCTGTAATGTTCAGCCTCTGCGAATGTAAACAACATTTTCCTACATGTTACTCATTTTTTCTGCTACCAAACTGTTATTGTCTTTCTCTCCCCTCCGGTCCTCTCAGAGCGTGATGGCCGCCCTCCAGAATCACTAATTCTGCCTTTCCCCGTTTCACTTTGTGCATCACGCGGTCAATAAACCAATAAACAAACACCTCACCTTTAATGAAAAGGAAAAATAAACTTTTCTCAGTTGACAATATGTATCTATTGCTCAGATTTGATTCTTGGCAGAGACTTTCTATTCAGCATGAAAAGAAAATAGTCCAGTCAGAAAGCAGATCTGAGTGATTTGCTTAGAAAAGGTCACCGGTCCATTGTGAGGCTGATGTATGAAGACAGACAATCCCTCCAACATTTTAGTTTCCAGTCACAATTAAACAAACCTTGTAAGCATGCAGCATGTCTTTGTTTGAGACAAAAACACACACATCATGTTTTTTTTAACAGTAGCAGTGAGCCAAAGTCCCTACAGGGAGAACATGCAAGCTCCAGAAACACTTCTTCACTGTAACTTTGTGGAAACTATAATATATATTCTAGAGGCAGCATTTTAAAGTTTTGTTCAATAGACTTCTTCTTACATGTTATGGCAATGCTCACAAAGTATCAGAATATAAGGGAAGTGCAAACAGAACATTTTAATATTGCACAGAATTATTAGTGAGGAAAAAAAAAAAAAAAGCAGCTTGAAGGTCCTTCAGAGAATTCAGTCCATGATTTGGCGCTGCCTTTGAGTCTTAATTGATGCTAAGAGCCGCTCATGAAAGACATTTGGTGTAAATGGCATTTAATGAATTGAATCTGAACAAATTGAGGGGCGCTAAAGAGGATTTATTTTCAATTTTACCTTGTAAGTTTTTTCTCCCACCCTGCATAATTGCACTGGGAGTAATTATTCAAATATCTCCACATTTATTCTCAAGGCTAATTTAGAATTAGTTTAATAAGCATTCACAGATTTGGTGTTTTCTATCATAATATAGCTGGTTTAAATAATGTGGTGTAATACCCAGTCCTGGAGGGCTGCTGCTTTTTTCCTAATACTGTAAAACTTTTTTTTGTCTAAAAATCATTAACATGGCATTAAATGAAGTAAGAGAGATATATTCTCATTTAAGGGAGTAACTGTCAGAGCAGACATGGTTTCCTATTAGTTTTAGTGTTTAGATAACAGAGTGTTATCAGTCATTTCTTCTAATGCACGGTAAAACAGTAATACTCATGATTTTCTTCAAATATCCTAATATTATTTCAGAACAGGCAGAAGGAAGCATTTCTCCTTATCTTTCCAAGTTTTCCCAATACTTGGCTGACTGTAATTACCTCCATAATCCACCCTTTTGTGTTTCTGGTCAGTTTAGTGTTGTGTGGCTGAGCTGATCTCAGTGGCTGAACAGTGTGAAGGTCCCCAGTGTGCCACATGGGAAACACACACATAAACAACCACACACAGACACACACACACTGACAGGTAATTCGGGTTCAGTATTAAATGTCAATGTTTTTGGACCGTGCGACTGAGGTGAGATGAGTGTGAACAGTGTTGAACTGACAGTACTCTAACACTCAGCGCTCGGAGGACCCTGCTCCGGGTCTGTCATGGACCTGATCAGACGGGACATGTTCCTCTCTGCGTACGGTGCAGATGTGTTCATTCCTGCTGTAGAAATGATGTTCACGCACCCACAAAAGCCCGGCGTCTCCGCGGTTCAGTCTCTCAGGCTTCAGTTCATTTTCTCTTGATTCCTTGCGCCCACTAATAACATTTCCAGCCTACACTCTTCCTTGAATGGACTGGCTGGCACATTCAGCAGCCTTTCATTACAATATGAATTGACGACGGAGCATCTGGAGATCTGGGGTGGCTAGTGGCGTGGGCGGTAAAGTATTAAGCACCGGCTCCCCGCAATCACAACGCCGCTCCATTAGTTCCATTTATCTGCTGGATATTTATAGGGTACCTTGAATTGGGGTCTTGAGGCAGGTGAAGCCGGGGGTGGCGGGAGGAGGGGGGGGGGGCTGTCCTGGCTAGTTGTGATTAATGCATGAATACGTGGGCTTTATCGCAAGTCCGGCAGCCTGGAGACCAGAGAATGTCAGTGTAATTAAAGGCGAGTGGCAGGCGCTGGAAAAGCTCGGCAGTGTCTATCTGCAGATTGCAGACCGAGCCGGGGCAGGCGGGCAGCGCGGCGAAGGCTCCAGCAGCAGCGTCTATTCAGTCCTTAATCACCTCCACTACTCATTAGGGCCTGCTTTTGTTCCAGCCGTCGCTTTTCCCCCTGTACCGCTACAGCTGATAAAATATGGCGGGCTCAGAAGAGAGCGGCGCTCGGGGGGGAACCCCATTAAACAGTGACATAGAAATCGAGGAGGGGGAAAAAAAAAAAAGACGACAGGTGATGTTGAAGTTGTGGAGCCACTCAGCCGGTGAAGAAGAGGAGACTGTTGGTCTCAGGAACGACTCAGACGGCGTGAACTGTCCGGCTTTAAAGCCCGTCTTCCTATCTCTGCTAATGAAATACGTTCAACCAGTGCGGGGAGTTATAGACCTCAGCCTATTAGAAGTGTGACTGCTTGAATCAACTCTACAATCATCTCCATAAACCTGTGAACTTGAAGCCTTTGTGAATGTACTCTAGCATAGTAACCGGATATAAATTGCTGGTTTTATTCGCTCGCTTCACTTCTCAATAGAGCACGCGAGTGCTCGTCTTGCTCTGCAAAGGCACCAAGGTCCTTCAGAAGATGAAGTCACTTGGTTATTAATACCGAGCCAAGTGCTGTTTTCTGTTGAGAGGTAAAGTCAGCCAGGCTGGATTTCTTAAAGCGCTTCAGAGAGGAAGAAAGTAGATCGGTATTTGCAGGAGTTTCTGAAGACGGCTGCGGACCACGATCACTTGGCTTTTATAAGTGACACCGGTCATCGTTACAGGTGACAAGAAAGATGCATTATCAACCACACCTGTGATGCATTTGGCACCACAAATAGTAGTTTATTTGTTCCAACTTGTCAGTCGCTGCTTCTTTTTATGGTCATTAGTGGAATCCATTTGCTTCAAGAAGATCCGCATAATTAGAAATTGGCACCTTCCTCTTGGGAGCTGGGTTTGCAGTTGAAAACACCCGACTGAATTCGCGCTCGCTCAAACCAGCTCTGTGCAAAACCATTCTAGCTGAACTGACTGAGCGATTCGGACTTGCCCACACCCACACAGCGCCGACAGATCAGCTCATGTATCACAGCAACACCACACATTTATAAGACAGGTTTAATTGAGGGAGAAAGAAAAAAAAAAGCACTAATTATTCTTCCAAGTAACTCTGAACTTTGTATTTTTGGGATGTAAAACTCAGACTTGGCCTTGGTAATAACTCCTGATCTCTAGATATTTTCCTCTGCCATCATTGAGGACTCTCAGAAGCTTTTTTTTTTTCTTTCTTTCTTTTTACGTTGGGCAAGCAGTTTATTTTTAGAAGCTGCATGCCTACCTGACAAGGATTTTGTATTTCATTCCCCACTGAGAAGAGGAACAATGGGGCACTCTTGTTGACAAAGACTGATTCATCTTTGTAATTTTTACTGCAGCAATGTAAAGGTTAGCGTCAGACACCCAAGAGAGCCGACGGACGGGAAGGGACACATGAAAGGGATGCACAGGTCGATAGGCTGCATTTACACTTTAACGAAACATCGCAGGCGTTTAAATAAGAGTCTTCAGGGTTGCTTTTATTACTTTTAAAAAACATTTTCTACGAGTCGAGAAGCATCACTTGATGGAAAACCCAACTTATTTGTCCATTTGATGAGTTTAGCGTTGAACCTCGTGACGCCCATAATAGCATCAATACGGCAATGGACTGCTAGTTAGACTGCTTCACACTTCTCCATTCTTCTGCCTCCCTTGATATATAAGAGATGGTGGGAAAGTCATGCTAACATAAATATAACTCTCGTGGCGATCAGGGCGCTTTGTCTCCTTTTGTTCCCTTTTCCTTTAACAGTCCGTCTGCAACAATGGCTTCAGTATCATTGAAAGAAAAGATATACTGCAAGCTTCTGAGGCACAATCTGTCTGTATCTGCACTACAAAGGCTTGCCTGGAAACTGACAGCGTTAGGAAGCGTGACACAAAATAGTCGAGGAAACATGTTGCCTTGCCAGAAGTGTTTATGTGTGCGGCAACACTTGAAGATGATGCAAAAAGCCTGCTGTCATAACCTCTTTGTCACTGCATCCTTTCTTCATCTCCCTCTGAAAATGCTTTGGTGTTTTTGATGGTAACGGGATATATTTACGTGCGGTTTCGTGACACCCGCGCACACCTGGCTGAACCTCCGGTAACACAGACATTATCGGATAAATGCTTCATTTTTGGGGTCAGACACTTCAATTCAAAGATGTTTATCTTCTGTGCTTAAAAATATCTTACGTACGGCATTCTGGAGCTATTTTGATTTCAGTGCAGGTAAACCACGACAGCGATCCACATAAACCCCCCCATTATGCAGTCCAGTGGGCTTACGGTGGTGTAGTGGATCGCGCTGTTGCCTCGAAAAAAGAATTCCTCTGGTTTGATTCCAGGCTGTGGGCCATATGGGGATTTGTATTCACTCACTGGCTTTTCATTAGACACATGCATGTGAGGCTAATTGGTGAAGATGGACGGATGAACAGATGGACAAATGGATGGACGGACATCATCGAAGTGATGAAAAATCTTGTTTTCATTAGATGAAGGCTATATTCTGCAAACTTAAAAGATGTTTTCCACTGTTTTTATTAGTGCAAATCTTTCTTTAGATACTGACGCTACATAATGTAGTGATAGAAGAAAACCGTGAAGGCAGAAGTGAGGTGAAAGTGTCATGAATGTCAAGGCGATGCTCTTATCACGTCAAACATGGTTCATAACAGGCGCGAGGAAATGTCCTCTCTGTTCTCCATAGTGCAGTAAAGCAGGTAGCAAATGCATGGAGCCCGAACGACAGGAGAGACGTGTGAATGTGCTCGCCGTGGTGCTTTTACTCCATCAACCGCTGATGGGAGTGCATGTTCGAACGTGCGCTGTGCAGACACGAAGACTCAAAGATCAGTAAGAGGCACTTGGACATCACTCGACTCGCATGTTCTGCGATTTCAAAAGGACAGTGATTCAGGATCATGAACAATGACCCAGAAAACATTCCGGCTCCTTCATGCCTCCATTAGGCTGAAAAAGTGTCGTTCGGCAAAAGGAAGAGTGAAGAAATAGGAACAGTGTTGACTCACCTTTCAGCTGCCACTCATTAAGTTGCTGCTCTTATGGTCAAAAATGTCTTGCTTTTTTGCTGCATCTCAGACCCTCAAAACTATTGGATTCACATCAAATGGGATGAAAATTGACCTGTTTTTCTGACTTTCCACAGGTTAATTCAGTGTTTGGAAGGTCAGCCTGAATGGAATCAGAAGCCTGGGGGCGATTCCAAAGCCGCAGGAGTTTCTGATACAATTTTGTACCGTCTTCACGATGAATCCATGTCTCCATCTTCCACGCTGCTTTTTTCAGTTCAGGGTCACGGCGGGCTGCAGTCGTTCCCACCTGACTGTGGGAGGAAGCAGGGTGCAACCTGGAGAGGCCAACGGTCTATCACAGGGCAAATACACTCAGACACACACTCAATGAACCCGCTACAAGATTTTGTTGTACGAAAACACAAAATTTAGAAGTTATGCTGTGGTTTAGCTGGTGTCTTCCCATTAGTTCTTGAACTTCCGCTATATAAGACACATTCACTACAATGGAATATGAGTTTTTGCCCCATGTAGCTTGTCTCATTCTTTATGTAATTAGGTTTATTGATCAATATCAGGTCTCCGTGTTTGATTTCTACTGTTGGATCTGAGTGAATGCAGGTTGTGACAACACCCTGCCTTTATTTCACTAAATTCTCCAACTATGTTAAATCGTCACTGAGCTCCCGGTGCTGAATCCTTATTTTCCTCATACCAGACTCTCAGCTCCGTAGTCATTGAGCAGCCATTACGCTTTACTTCTTCCTTGGCATTTGTTCCACCACGCTCCTCTTCTTTTCCCCTGGCTTTCAAACGTCTGTGATGGGCTGTCAGAGGTGCGATGCAGGGAAGATAAAACATTTTCACGGGGCTGCGGAGCAGCGGCAGCCGCCGCAGCTTGAACCTGGCACATGAACATGTTGTGTGAGTTTTTGCATCATTGTAAGAACTGATGACTTTTTTTTCTTGCTGCCAAAGACATTAATTTGTAGAGCAGCAATGTACAGCTAAAAGAAAAACTAAAAAATAAAGCTCTCATATTCTTTTACCCGTCACCTTTAGGTGGTGCCGGTGAGCTGGGCTGCTATTTGCCGTCTCGTAAAGCCCATCTTGAAAAGAGTGACGAATAATCTCACCATAATGACAGCACCACCTCGAGAACTTGAGCTCTCAGACACATCTGTGCACAATTACGGCAGATAATTCGAGCAGTAACAGCATTTTAATTGGTGGGCGTTGGACTGATGGCAGAGCGAACAGAAAGAGGACGAAGATGAGGCCAGACAGGAGCAGAGGTGTAGGAGCGAATTGCCGGAGATGTTTGAACCGAGGCAATCTCGAAATCTTTTAGCATTAGAGAGGTGATTATTATTCCTAAAGCAGCAGTTGTCATACTTTTCATGCATGTGTGGACTGCAGAAGTTGACTCTGCATGTGAAGGTGGCAGAGTCATTTTAGCGAACACTTTAATGCGAGCTGACCTGGAGCGATGCTTTCACTATGCATTCACTACGTGCCACCGGTGGGAACCAAAAACTATATTAGAAACCACTGAACCTCGCACCCTGGTCATAAAAATGCTAATATTTATGTGTGTGTGCAGCAATCTCTCAAAAGCGGCATCTGTGCTTGTGCTTAAGCTTGTTTAGTTTTTTGTTTTTTGGTTCATTCGGGCTCTCCTCAGAGACAGTAGCTGTGCTGATGAATGGTAAACTATGAGCAGTTAGTACTGTGTGGAGGAAAAGTTCATTATCTGTATACGGGGAATGGGGTTTGATGGAGTTCATTGGTGTGGTTTGCTGTATTAATCATTTCACTTCCTGCACACTTTCAGTTTGTAACCTACAATGTATTTCGGGCCATAAAAGAAAACCTTTGATGTGTCGGGCTTTGGTGCAGTTTGGGTTTTCTACGGCTCCCTTTGCCTTCATTTTCCCTCTTGATTTTTAATGATATCCAAAAATACATTTTACAGTTGAAGTTGCACCAAACAAATACAATACTGAGATAGAAACACAACTGAAGTTAAAGGTAATTAGTGAGTAGTGGGTTAGGATATTTGGGTGTGTGGCGGTGTTGTTGTTTAGTGCGAACTCACAGTGAGTTTATCCTCACTTCAAGTCTGGGTTCAGGCCCTTCCTGTGCAGAGTTTGCAAGTTCTGCCTTGCATATATTGTGTGCATGTTTTTTTCCAGATACTGCCCACTTTGGTCTCTCAGAGTAGAAGTTGTGTTGCTATTGTGATTTGTGATCTGTCGTGTTTATTTGAAGCATTTTCACATTGTCTCTCTTCTGTGAATCCTGCCTTAACCCTGGCCGGATTTTCTTCATTCCCTCAGATTCCTCTCCTGCACGGCAGAAACCACCAGCCACCGAAGTCTGCTACAAGACCGAGATCAGCAGTCTCATGGACTTCAACTCTCCGGACGCGTCTCTGGACAAAGGTAAGCCTGGATAAATTCCACTATTTCACATATAATATTGGTTTTTCTCGTAGTGCTGTCTGGGGAGTCTGGTGAATGCTGTGGCGAAGTCCTGCGCATAAATCCAGAGCATTTATTGTATTGTATTGCAAGCAAATATGACGTGCACACATTTGCACCAGCAGATACATTTCACCTCGAGTCAAGCAGCAAGAGTTTTGGAAGGAGAAAATGTGCAATTCACTGAGGGTGCAAAAGCATCCCATAATGCGCTCAGAGAAATGACAGCACTTCTCAGCCTGTCCTAATATTTGCTGCTTGTACCTTTTATTGAAGAAATGAACATTCAATACATTTTACTACAACTATTACGGAGTCCCGCTGCTGCCCCAGGTGTGTGAAACCGTGCTTTATTTTAAAATGAACAAATTGTTTTTATGATTAAGGGCTGCCGCGGCTCAGTGTCTTGTCCTTTAGTCAGAGCTCGAAACAACACACCACAGCGACTGTCCTGTTGACCATGATTGGTCTGTCCTGACATATTGCCTGGTCAAAAGCCGCTGAACTTTGTAATTTAAAATATCTGGGGTTTTTCAAGCCAGTTATTTATGTTTCACTGTGATACTATTTGTACATTCTATTTTCTCATGCTTTTTTTTTTTTCTATAAACTTTACAAACTGTGTTTATTTTCACGGCTGGCGGTCTGACTGGGTGGTCGGACGGGCCCCGCGCTGACGCAACGGGCTCTCCGGACGAACCCTCTTGTCTGCGTTTGCGTGTAATCCGTTTCCACGTTTTGGCCCTTTCATGACAGAGAGTCTCTTTCAGGGACTTAGTCTTGTAGAGAGGATCACAGGCGCGAGCGATGGCGCCCGTACAGAAGTGTCTCTCAGATAGTGCGTCCTGTGAGGCTGCCAGCTCCAGTATGGATCTGTGGTGTCACCCAGGCAGTCCCCCAGGGGCTCTTTCCTCATTAGAGTGTCCTGCTCGGGGATCTGTTGGGCTGCCAGTTCTCTCTTCTCTCCTATTAACGTCTGTCGATGCTGTATCGGTACCCAGAGTGCTCAGAAACAGGCACTGTGTGCAAAGCCTAAAGGACGCAGCTAATCGGCCTGTTTTCTCATCACCGCTCATCACGCTTGTGCTTTTAGTTTTAGTCTTACTGCATTTTTATTGTATTATTCACCACTGAAGCTTTCTGACATCTATCATTAGATTTCATTACAGTGGAAAACTTCACTGAATCCTAACAGTGAAACTTATCACAGATTGATAAAGTGACACGTATCAAGTCCTTAAAAGTGTGAAAACTGCACAAAATATTAGAATTTTTTCCTCTTTTATTTATTTATTTTTTTACTGGAGCTCATAATTATCACATTTTTATGTGTTGTGAAGGTTAAAATAACAAGAAAAATGTTCAACTTTTCAGTGATCCTCTATTAATTTTAGACGTGCCTGTCACTATTTTTCAGTTCAGTATTTTATACATGAGAGGTCAGTTGAAAATTCAGGATTAGTGACCTGGCATGAAGCCACTGCAGTAAATGAAGGAGTTATTTTTGGCCTCATTTGTCCATATATTTAAATTAATAAATGCCCTGGTCCTACATACACACTGTTCTGCACCAGTGAAGCAGCTGCTGCATTAAGTCCTCTGTCGTTTTCCTGGGTGCTGTAAATGTGCCGACTCAGGGAAAACACACACACATGCACACACACACCCCCTGCAGCGGCCAAGGCCACGTATATCACTACAAGTTTCATCAGAATGGGAACAGGGAAGTGAGGGGCTGTGCTATCAGCAGATTCATCTCAGGTCTGCAGCGAGCCGGAGACGGGGGAGAGGGGGACCGGGCGGAAGCGGCGAGCAGTGGATCATTACGGAGACGGGTGCTGCTTCTGCACATTAAGTGCCCGTGATGACACCGGCGTGCACGCGCCTAAACAGGAAGGTCAACGCAAAGAAGTCAAACAGGGCTTCCAGGAATGAAGGGCTGAAGTGGTAGGAGAGCGCTGAAGAGCACCGCGAAGAGGAGCAGGACGAGCACAAGGTTAAAGATGGCGTAAAGGCACACGGTTTCCTGCGTGTGTGTTCTGATTAACGAGAGAAAGTCGCAGAGAGGAGAGGAGCAGAGAGGCGGAAACGAACAAAAGGACTGTGAAGAAGGGGGGAATGTGAAGACGTATGTGTGGGTGAGTGTGCAGAGCAGAGCGGTCTCTGCTGAGCACTTCCATTTTTTTTTTTTTTTTCTTATGTGCTGACACTTTGCAAAACACCTGCCCCCCTCAAAGCCCTCTCACCACCACTGGGAGAATGGCAGTTAAATTGCCTCCAGCAACAATACCCAGGCCACTCCACTGTAATTTACACACACCAGAAATGGCTCTTCAGAAATACTTAGACACAATGTAAGACTTTATTATGTCATTCATATCTTTTAATTTTTTCCAAACTACATTAAGCACAGTGAAGACTAATATATCAGATGTGCACCGATCACAAGGTCATGGTCACTTTGGGGATGGAAATCCTGCAGAGTTTGGACATTATAGGCCCGCTAATGTGATTCAGAAAAGGGAAATTGAACAGACCGTGCATACTTCACACATGTGTAATGGAAGTTTTGCACCGACTCAACGTGATCCCTCTAAAATTGTGCCACAGTGGTGATAGACAATTGGCTGTGTGTCTTGTGGCCCCTCCATTAAAACTATTGGGAGGATGTAATTGACACAGGGAGCAGTGCAGCAGCAGCAGCAGCAGCAGCAGGCCGATTAGCTCAAGTCTTTCTCTTCCATTAAAGAGGGCTGCTGCAAAGTGGAACTCAAAGGTCATGAAGTCAAATAAGTTGCATTCCTTCGGCTCTAGTTTATAATTGTCTGTGCCGACAGACTTTTTTTTTATATATATATATATATATAAGTACCCTTCAAAGAAAATTATATTTGTTTCCAGAAATTGCATGTGGGTTCATGGGAGTTTGTGTTGGTGTGTGTGTGTCTCTCTTTGCATTAGAACATGCCAGCTATTTAACACAAAGAAAAAAAAAATTAAGAGTCCTACAAACTTCTATTCTTTTTTCCCTTCTCTCCTCCCAAATGTGCCGCTTTCTTCTTTTTTTCCTTAATCCGTCAGATTCCTCTCTGCAGCAGGTTGCTCCAGTAAAGTTTATCTACATAAATTAGCCCTTCAAAGTGTTGCCATAAATCACATCACAGTTGAAGTTTGTGTTGAAATTTTGAGACCGCTCAGTGCCGCGCTGTTCAGTTCATCAATCACCGCTTTGATGTGTACTTCAGACGCTTCATACCAGAAAATCAGGTGTACAAAAATATGCCTGAGCACACACACACAAACGCGATATTTAATTACTGTGACAGTGGATAAGCTTCATGCCCGCTGCTCGCATCAGTGTCTGTGGTGCGCCCCGATACTCGCAGCATTTTCTTTACCAATGGGCCGGATACAGCCAAAGCGCATTCATTAACCTTTGTGCAGCAGTTTAGCGAGTCATTGGTCTTTTAGTAGCAGTTATTACCAAGTGACATGCAATTAAGTCGGCGCTGTATGTGTGCTGTATGCCATTTGCTTCAGCAGATTATCAGATGTGAGATCAATGCCTTCAGAGGAACACCTCTCTACATTACATGCGAATATGTCCTTCAATTGACAAATGACTGGCCTCCTAAAGGATTGTGGGATGCACTCGCAAGCCAGCACGCTGAAAGAAGAGCTTACACTGTTGCTCGCCTGCCAACCACTGGCAGCGCGTCAGAAAGGTTTGCCGTTTCATCGGCCGCCCGTCCTTCCAGTCCGTGTCTGATTTCTCCTCACCGTCGTGCAGTTCACGGCTGTCCGCCGGAGCTTTCTTGAAAAGCTGCTGCTTCATTACTGGATTACTTCAGGTCACACAGCGACGAATGGAGTCAGAATTTCGAATCTTACACGATGAAACACTGTTGGTTTCACGATACGTATCCCTGGTTGTGTGTGTGGAGGTACTGTAGGTACTCCAGCTTCTTCAAAAAACCTGCACGGGGTGAGTTGATGTCTCTAAATTGATGGTGAGTGTGTGTTGGAGGTGTGTCCAGCCTGGGATCAGCTCCAGCGCCGTCAGCTGGATGAAGCGGACAGCAGACGGACTGCCGGGTTCATTTGCATTTCTATTTTTAGTTTCCCGCTTCACCTCAATCATTCTTTCAATTTTCTAAAACTTAAAAAGCTGGCAAAGCTCCTGTATTGTTTCAAAGAGCAACGTGAATTCCTTTATATTGCTTTATTTGTATTCCTCATCCTTCCCATCAGTTTATTCTGTACCTGGTAGGACTACCTAAATGCCATTTTAATGATATTGTTAATCACAGTCGGGGTTGATAAGCAAATGTTTTATTAAATATGTTTTAAGTTTTAAAATTCTAAGCAGAACTAGTGTCTGCGGTTGTTCATTTCAATAGGTTTTAATAACATTTTGATGTGTACTTCCAATTCCCGAACTTGTTGACTGAACTTCATTTCTGCTATATAGAAAACTGTTTTATACACAGAATTATGGTCCAAAAAACAAAAAAAAATAAACAGACTGCTGTGGCTTTGGATTTCTTCGTGCTAAACTTTTCCAACAAACCCTCTAATGTGATGCTGAAAATCACAATACAAATCGCATATCCAAACAAAAATAAAACTTTTTTTATTCAGTTAGACAGTTTCCCTGTGAATTTATGAAAACACCACCACAGTGAAATATAGACATTTTTTGTGTTTTTCCATGACAAATTGAGACTCTGACACGTCTCTGTAACATTTATCACCTTTGTTTTGGCTCTTTCTGAGAGTCGTGTGTGAATTTATTTTCAACTCCAACAAATCAGTGGAGAAATTTCTGCTTAAACGCACCAAATCATCGGGCTTTGGGTTTACACATGGCTGCGGTGCTGTTCCAAGGTGATACTAGAGGTGTATCTTCTATTTCTGAATCCCACATTGGATTCAGACTTGACACCAGGCTCACAGCCAACTGGTACAACCAGTCAGTGCTTGTAATAAATTCGGCCTGCCCTTCAAATGGCTGTTAAAAAGGCCCACGGGCAGCTAATCTGGGCTGGCGTCTGGCGGCGGCGAATTGGCAGCAGAGGTGACGGTGCGGTGGGACGGTGGCTGATGAAGCTGACATGTTTGGGAACGAGCTGAGTGGCACCTGGTGGCTGGTGGGTCCCTTTAATTTAGCATTTAATATGAAGGTTTGGAGGAGGGGGAACGGGACTGAGGCACGGTTGATGAAGACGACTGCAGTGAATCAACCCGCTGGAATAAATCGTTATGGAAATCAGATATGCTGTGGTGAGCTGCAGGAAGAAACCTGCAGCAGATCCATGATGTGGGGATCCATTTCTTCGGGCCACAGCTTCAAGTTGACTAGCTTGTGGTAAAAAGAGTAACATAAGGTGTGAAAAGGCTCATAGGAGTCTTATAGGTCAGAACAAATTTTGCAAAAGAGCATCTGTGTGCAAATATTTCAGTAGCCTGAAGCAAAATCCATCATTTATCGAGAATCAACATCAAAATGAAAAATAATAAAACTATGACTGCCACCTTGCACTTATAAAAGAGAAAAACAACTTCATTCAGACACACTGATGTACTGTAATGCACTGAAAACCAGGTCAAGGATTGTTGTTGAGATCCAGGTGATGAGCAGGGCTGATTAATCCTGCGACTCTTGCGGTTAATGCGCGGCAACCCGGGGCCGCTCGGAGCAGCTGACTGCAAATGAAAACGGAGCTTACCGACACCTTCAAAGAGAGAGGATATGAAAAGATATGGAAGTGCTGGCAGCTTTCAATTTCTTGTGTAAGAAAAGTCATTAAGTAATAACATTTAAAGGGGAGTGTGAAAAGTGGAGACAAGATCTGCAAAACTAGGCAAAGTTTTAGATAAAACTATTCGTCTGCTGGCAGAAAGGCGAAGTGAAAGATGTGAAAGGAGCAGCGGTGGCGGCTCTGCGCAGTTTCATAATGTTAAAATATATTCAGGACGCGCATGTAAGAGGGAAGCATTAAGTCGATTCAAAAGCATCAATGTTCCAGAGTTTGAGAAGGTTCTCAGTGGTTCAAACTCAAATTCATTGATGTTTCTTTCAAACTCGACTTCACTCATTTGTATCACATGTAAGGGAGGCCTGAGATCTTTTATTCACCGTTTCATACATGAAACATCAAAAGTCCCCTTTTATCTGCTCTTTTATCTCGTTCTTTCTAATAACACAGCTATGATACAGATATTAGCCCAGAGATCATATAAGCTGTCCCCGTGTAAGAATTATGATAAAAGGAGACCGAAGCAGTTTGACAGATAGGTAATATGATCTGAAGTGCAGCACCAGAATGTTCAGTTTTGCTGTCGCTTGGCAGATTTTAAATAATTTCCATGCAGATATTTTGGTGTTGCTCTGCTCTGCATTCCACTGAAACACATTTCTAACAATCTGCCTCTCTTGTGCATGAAAATATTAAAAAACTCTCTCATTACGATGCAGCACTGAATGGCATTGCATCACGTTTGTGGTTATCGAAGTGGAGTGACTGTCTGCTTTACCGTCGTCCAGTGGATTTCTCGCCACCTCCAGCAGCGCATCAGTGCGATCTATTTGTTCGAGCATTTGCGTCCCGGGCAGCTCGATACAGGGAGAACTGAGTGGTTAGAGCACAACGCAGGCTGGAATCCCCACGGCTCGCTGCAGTTAAAGCTACGGTCTGTGTCCCAATAAAGATCCTATCAGCTGAGCATGAAAAATACTGTAAACTTTGACCACTAAAGAAAAACACGTGTGTGTGCATTCCTGCATTTAAATGTAATAGCGCCACTGTTTTTTTCTCTTGTGGTGGGATCCAGGGATTGTGGAAATCTTAAGGGAGGCAAAGCCTCAGGCATCCCTCCAATTATATCCTTTTTGCCTTAATAAATCCAGTGTTTTCTTTATTTTCTGTTTTTCTTAAGCTTAATTGCTGTTTTGTCTGTTTTGGCTCATATTTTGTGACCGCTGTGCTGGTATTTCGTGCACGGGGGAGGGTCTGGACGCTGCAGCGTCAGGTTCATGGGAACAGGTGAAAGTGAAAGTGGGAGTTTATGAGGAGAGGGTGTCCATTAACACACACCGCTTTGTGTGTCTGAAGGGAGGCCTTGTTAAGATGGACACGTCCTTCTTCACCTTAAAACTGAAGCAAACTTGGACAGCCTGCGTCTCACACACACACACACACGCTGAATTAATTCCTATTGTCTGATTCCCTCCCATATCTTTCTTTCAAAAAAAACAAAGACAGGTTGACATATCCCTGGCTGTGCGGTGGTGCTTGCTGTCCTCTGAGGTATTGTGTACCTGACTGCAGAGAGAGAAATTGGCTGCTTCAATTGATTTTCATTTAAAGGATGGTGCTCTCAGCTCATGGGCCGCAGGGCTTCAAGGCTGGGGCTGGAACACGCAGAAAGAGAGTCCCTGGAATCACTAATTGCATCTCCACTTTAAAATGTGTGTAAATATTTTCCCCATTGTCATGCGGTCGACCCGCTGCGCGTCACGGATAGCTAATTTTCTGTTATTCCTCAGTCCCTGCAGTGTCGTTTGATGCGGTCTTAATGCAGTGCGAACAGCCAATGCACTGCAAAAAAAGATTCTTTTAATTAGGTGACCCAGCAGACCTGCTGATTAGCACTTTATCTTCATAAGTGTCCGAGCACTGAGCTGCTTCTGGACCGCTTCCGAGTTGCCTTCCTTTTCTATAGCTGGCATGTCCCTACAGGTCTGGGGGCAATAATGGTGCCATTAAAATGATGGATCCTGCTCGCATGACTTTGTTTTATTGTGTGAAAATAGTGCCACTGAATTACTGGGTCATCCCGCGTCACAGGAACTGCCCTGCTTTCATTCACAAACCGGTTTCAGGTGGACACTTTTACCTTTACCTTTCTGGTTAAATGACGCTTCAGTGTTTACTGTGATTACTTGCTCGTGTTAAAGGGTATATTTACCACAATTTCAGAGAAAAGCAATTGGGAAAATAAGTTCCAGTAAATATTCCATGACTTGATTCGGATTGTGTGCTGCGCCGTAGCATGCCTGTTTTGTTATTTTTTTGTGGTTTAAAGTCTGAAATCATCTTCCACTTCATACACACGTTTTCACAGCCGACAGTCTGAGCTGACCTCTCAGAGCGATGCTCCGTTTGGTACTTTTTGTGTTTTCGTCTGGCAATCTTTATGCTGATGTGTTTCAGGGGAGAAGAAAGAAGCTGCTTAACTGCAGGCCCACTCGGGACACAAACGCCCTTAAATACATTGTGCTTGGATGACAATTGACAACAGGAGAATATTTTCTTTAGCTACTTCAGTCTTTTGTGTAAAGAGATGGTGCTTTGGAAGATTTTCATTTCAGAATAATCAGGACTTTTCCTACACTGTTAATAGGTGTTGGACACTAATGAGAAGGTTTATAATAAACCAGGTCAGATGTGTGTGTGTGTGTGTGTGTGTGTGTGTGTGTGTGTGTGTGTGTACACTCTTCCTAAACCATTCAGACGTGCAGAACTGATGGTTGATGGATGTTAACAATGTATTTGGTATTTTCTTTGTGTTCATCAGTCCTTCGGTTCTTACTTTATTCTCCCAGCGACATCAGAGTTGATGGCCACATCAGGATCTCTCACTTTACTTACTGCTCACTGATTGAAGGTGAAACACGAACTTTTAATATTTCCTATTTTTCTCTGAAAACTGACACTTAAAACACTTTCTTCCACATACAGTCGCTGATGTACTTTAACTTCACCTAAACTCAAGAAGTAATCAGTCTGAAAAAGGACTGACAGCTCAGCTAATGACACGCAGCAATAATACAAGTAAGTGCACAAACAGTAATTAAAACAACCTTAATTTAGTTCAAGTTGCTGCTTATTTTCTTTGTTGATGAATAAAATATCTCCACTATTTTTGAAATAAATTAGTTGTCATCTGAAAATGAAAAAAAAAATGCTTTTGAAAATTGTGTTGTTCTCAAATTTAAATCAAATGTAAAACATTTTGTAGAATGAAGAAATAAGTTACTGGCAAAACTTTTAAAAAGCATAATGAATGGATTTCAGTTGAACTGATGGGTACAGTTTCATTGTAACCATCCTCTCTGCTATTATTTAAGAAGCTTCACTCCCAATTATTATGGGATTGAAGAGGAAATAGCTTCAAGATGCAATTAATCAGACTTTGATGAGCCTTTAATACAACTGATGCGTGTTTTTCTTTCATGACTAACTCTCGATGTGGACGCTGATTGTTGAAACTACATCTGAGTCATACTAACCATTTAAAAAACAGAAGCTTCTTTTTTCCACGAAATCTTTGTCCTTGCAGACAGATGAATACATTATCACCTTTATTTACCATCACAGCTTCCTTTGTCTCTCCAGATGATCTGTTCGTCTCTCGCCTAACAGCCTCCAGCAGCTCAGCCCTGCGAGCATCGATGAGTTAGAAATGATAATAAGCAAACATGCATGAGTTTCATGAACCAATATGATGCACCTGTGTGAAATTAAAGATGCAAATAATGGAAGTCTTTCGAAGATTTACCTTTACAATGAAACGTAAACACATCCAAGTTATTCTAATTTTAGAAAGACGTGGATTTTAATCCTCTAATTCACCACAATATCCTGTGTCCAGCCAATAATTTCAGTTCTAAATCCGTTCATTATTGCGCCGCCTGGACTCCTGCTTCGCTCTGCGAGTCGCTTCAACCTGTACGGATTTCCGTGTATGCATGTTTCCGACAGACGTGGTGGTTTTAACAGGACCGAAGGTTTTGATGATGCAAAGCGTGCGTCATTTAAAAGGTGTTAGCTTACTTGGGTCGCCGACCCCCCGGGCGAGGCGACAAACACCTGGCAGCCTGCTGGTGTTGGACTACACACACACACACACACACACACACACACTGACACCCACCTGCTGTGTAAGCCCACACCTTTCCCTCACTGGTACGTTTGTGTGCGCATGTTTGAGCGACGTGGGAAAACACCGGCGACCGCAACGCCGGGCTCCTCCTCCTCCTGAGTAAACCTTTCGGCGGGGGGGGGAGGGGCTGAGTGTCCCGTATCGCTGAACTCATGGGAGTCGCCTTGAACAGGTACGTTCGGAGAGGGGAAGCCGTGCCTGGTGAGAGCTCCTGCCTGTGTTTCCTGCTGACACCTGAGCCCAAGATCGGAGGGAGACCATCGACATGCGAAGCTTCAAGTGAAGGCCCGCTGGAGGGAGGGGGGAGAAAAAAAAAAAAAAAAACATTTTTGGGGGATTTTGTCCCAAAAGCGTGACAGATCCTGGACACCTCTGGAGAACTCCCCTCGGAGGAGGAGGGGATGAGGCCGGACGCGGAGCGAGCAAAGTCTGGTGAGTGAGTGGAAGCAACAAGTGCAGCAGCTTCCTGCGCTCTCAAACGCCGATCGGCGAAAGAGGCAAAAAGGTTTCTTGGACAGCGCGTCTGCAGAATCCGTCCGCTTGTTTTTTTTCCCCCTCACGTGAGTCGCGTCGTGTTGACAATGCCGCAGGTGTCTCGTCTGACAGTGAGTCACTCACTCAGTCACTGGGTTTAGTGTTGAGCCGTTAGGAGACTTTAACCCGTCCTGACCTCGGAGTGCTCGTGTTGTCCAAACGCGTCACTACAAGCTGGAAGCACTCTGGACTTTCTTCTCCTGCACACACACAGCCGAGGATGGAGAAATCCAATTATTGACACATAAATCAAAAGACTGAACAATATAGCCTTGTCTCAGTGTTTTGTTTCTTTCTCCTTTTTTTTTTTAATTTTGGCTGTCTGGGAGTTTTACCTTCTGTCAGTGACAAGATTACAATCTGAAGTTTGTCTGCAAACAGTTTTGTTTTCATAGTCTTGCAAAGAAAGCCCTGTGCTGTGTTTCTAATGTCAACACAGTGGTCCGTGGTTGTTAGTTGCTCTTAGGAGCCTTTTAAAATCGCAAATCTCACAGTGTGTTTTTGCTGCCTCAGCCGTGGGGGGGGTTTCTGTCGATTTAAACTGAAAAGCATCGAATTGCGTCAGCTGAGGAAAACTCTGAATGCTCTCCTCTGCTGTTTCGCTTCCAAATACCTGCATGTTTTGTGTATGGCGGTATTTGAACTGTCTCTCAACTTTGGACTTAAGATAGCCCGAACGCAGAGGTAAAAGTTCACACAGCAGGACTGATTAGCCCTCTGTTCTCTGCCTGTTCTCTTTTTGTACCGGCCGGCCAGAATCCAAGCGCGAAAATGGCCAAAGTGATATATTTCCAACACATCCTGTAAATCTTTTAAACCTAACCCGGGGGTGTGGTTGCAGCACAAATTAGTACTTTCAGAGCAGAAACAAACACCTGCAGGCTATGGATGGATGTGTTTCCCTGCCTCTTACTATCCCAGGTGTGGTTATGTGTTTGTAAATGTGCTCACTCACCCACGGTCGTGTCTCACATTTCTCTGACAGCCTCTGTGATTAACACGTAGGTAATTTGTGGTCTTTCTTTGCAAACTGGAATTGAACAACATTAGTCATGCAGCCATTATCGCTTGTAACCATAGCAGCAGTTTATGTATAATCGCAGCGTTTTTTGATGAAGCCCAGGCAGAATAACACAGACGTTCTGGTTTTTCTTCATGTCTTTGTGAGTGGATCCACCTGAAAGCTGACTTGTTTGCGTTGGCCGGAGCTGCCAGTCAGTCACCAGAACCCTGAATCTTTTCAGATCACACTGCTCCTTTATGTCGCTCGCTTGTCATTCAGGGAGTATCGCTGCATTGACACGGTGTCAGACCGGGTTAAACCCCGCAGATTAACACTTTCTGTGCGCTTCTCATCCTCACTGAGGACCCGGTCGGAGCTCTGTGTGTGTGTGTGTGTGTGTGTGTGTGTGTGTGTGCGTGTGTGTGTGTATTCACCGAGATTCAAATCTTGCTCAGGAGATTGAACGCCGTCAAATGCGGGCGGTTTTCTGCCGCGTCGGGTGGATTTGCTCAATCTCTCAGACACTGTGGCAGATAAAGATTTGAATATCACGGTTGTGACTAGGGATGTCCCGATCAGGTTTTTTTGCCTCCGAGTCCTATCATTTTGAGTATCTGCTAATTCCGAGTCCCGATCCGATTCTTTTCTAATATAGTAAAATATGTACATTATCTATTAAAAAAAAAACTAAAAAACTTATGAAAAGTTCTCCTTTTTTATTTTCTTAACGTCAATTAAAAACAACACCTAGAACAGTGCATTTCTGGGACTAAAAATAACAATCAGAAAATCAATACATTTTCTCTGTAGTTACGAAAAACCTAAATACATCTCATTTAACCCATTAAAGGCGGGCAGGCATTACCGCTGCAGCATGCTTCAGTGTGCAGCAGTGGCCCGAAACGTTCAATACAAAGTTACGAGGCAGTGCAGCAACACGATCTGGACCCGGAAACAGGATCAGTCATGCATATGCGCGAGTTTGATGCATTTCGTTGCCCAAGAAACAGCTGATTAGCGCAAAGAAGACGCAAAAAAAAAAGACTCGGCATCAGTCGTCGAACTGTGCAACAGCGCTTCCGGGTTTGATAGAATTGCGCAACAACGCCACTACCGTAAATGCATCCTGGCTTCAATGGGTTAAAAAGGAAATTAAAGAAAAACTAAACATATGTATCCAACCGAGTCCAAATCGGGAGGAAACTTCCGATTCCGAGCAAGTCCGTTATCACGTGATCGGATCGGGACATCCCTAGTTGTGACAGACCAGTGTGTATTTATAAAGAGAAAAGTCCATTTTTTCCATACCTGCCTTCTCACACATTTTTTTTATTATTATTATTTTAATTAGTCTTTGAGTAAAGCCCATGAGTAAACTCTGCTCATGCATAGCGGTGGAATATTTTGCAAGACATAGAGCAAGTAGTATTAGCATGCAACAAGTATATATTGTCATTGTGGTTATTACCGCCGCCAAGGAGGTTATGTAATCATGTCAGTTTGTTGGTTGGTTTATTGGTTGGTTGGTTGGTTGGTGTGTTAGCAACATTACGGAAAAAGTTATGGACGGATTGCAATGAAACTTTGTAGAAAGGTGGGTCTTGGGCTAACTTAGAATCCATTAAATTTTGGTGATGATCCGGATCACTGTCTGGATCCAGGAGTTTTTTTTAAAGGATTCTCTATCATTGAGAAATAGGTCTTTGACATAGTTGGGCATAACTCAACAATGAACGACAAGGGGGCTTAGCAAAAAATTACAGTGTAAGTTCTTCAATGACTCTAAGAGATATCAGCTGCTGATCCAGATCACAGAAGTATTCCAGAAGCCAGGATCCAGAACAGACAAAAATAGGGGGATTCCGGAGTGTCAGTCACTGTGAGGAAACACATTGAGATATGAACATGCAACAAACAGCTTTCTCCCATACACTGTTTGTGTTGGGGAGAAATGAAATGTTTTTTAGTATATATGGTGTTCTTATTGTTGTTGGTGACTGATTTGAGCTGTGGCGGGGGTCTGCGCTCTCTGAGTGCCAAATTCTAGTTTATTTATTTGATATGTTTTTAAGACAAAAACTCAACCTTGTAGGATATAGCAGCCATTAAGGCACAACTCTAAAGACAAGGTAGTCTATTAATACCTGGATATTGATAGATACTTGTTTAAATATTGTTTATCTTGTGGTTTGTTTAGATTTCATTATTGATCAGCTACACTGACAATTGTGCACGAAGCCCCGGTGGATCTGAACTTTACTTCTCTGGTTGAGGTGTCTGAGCTGTTCAGGTCTTTGACGAGGTTTTCCTTCAAACTAAAGTAGACAGTTTAATTTCTGGTTCCTCGTGTTGGAGTTCAAACTACCTGAACTGTGCAATGGCAATTTCAAGGCCACTGTTATGTGAGATGTTGAATTTGTGAATATGATTGAAAGTGGAAAGTGAAGACCATGGAGTTTTTAACAAGACTGAGTGCAACCCATTTACCAAATATTTTAGATTTGTACATCCTAAATTAACACGTAATGTACCAAACTCCAGCACATATTTTTTAACCATAAAGTTGGACTTGCATTCAATCTGCTGAGAAGCATTCAATTCCTTTACATTTAAGAGCACAAGGTTTTGTTCACTTTAAAGTGCATTAATGGTCGTTACTTTCTGAGAGTTTGTTGTGTTTCCATTGGACTTGGTTTGACAGCATTAATCCTCGAGAAGCAACAGGTTTTGGTTCTTTCTGTGAAATTGCTCTCTTTCACCGTGCTGCAGGTGGATTCACAGAGCAGCTGTCTCAGGTGCTGCTCGGCTTCCTCCTGTTGTGTCGGACACACAGGACAATTTGGAGGAGTTACAGATAATCATCTAGCTGTCAGAACCAAGTCGGGGATAATGGTAAAGCCAGTATGATAATCACGAGCCGTGCTAAGGCACATTTGCCACTTTCCAAAAGCGCAAAGTAATTTTGTATTTCAATGACGGACTGATTGGAGCCTTTATTACGTTCCATCTGTCCCTGTTTGAACACCTCTGCGCATAATCGCAATTTACTCTCAAGCAAAGGTGCGGATTAATTTGGCCTCTCGCTTCGTCACTGTCACAAATCAAATTCATCCCCCTGTCGGGTGCTGCTCGCAGAGACTGTCCATTCCTGCACAGTTCATCAAATATACATGGATGGATGACAGAACCTGCTATCTGTAAGTCACTGTAACTCAAATTTGCTGCGACAGACTTCTCAGTCTGGCAGGTTTTTTCTTTTTCTTTTCCCAAACCTGTCAGCAGAGGCCCTGCTCATTTAAAAACAACTCCAGAACCATTAGCTGCACATTTCAGTCTAAGAGGTTTTTTTTTTTTTTTTGAGCATCTCAACAGGTGAGCAGCATCGTTTTGGCATCGGCAGTAATTGTGGTCTTACGACGGTCACGGCTCTTCATGCAGGTGTGTGTGTTTACTAACCTGCTTGTACACTAATGAAAAGGGTCAGAGATGGAGGTCCTTGTTGATAATTATTTGATGGTGACATGTTTTTTTGGCCAGGGTATGTTGAGGATTAAAGACAAAACATAAAATCTGTAGGAAGTGATTCTTAGTCCATGTACCGTCCCTCCAGCTATAGCTTTACATTGTGTGAGTGTATGTATGTGTTTGTTCTTTTTCTACTCCGGTGGGGGCGTCAGCCTGATTGCGCGTTGATCCGCGGGGACTCATGTCACCTTAGGGACAAAAAATAGGTCTTCTCCAAGGATGTCAGGACAGTTTCAGGTGTAAATGCTTAGAAGGTAAGGAGATTGCGGTTAGGGTGAGAGTGGAGGTTTGGCAAGTAGGACTTATTATTAAAGTTTAGTGTGATTGTGCAGGAAATGAATGTGAGCTAGTAAAAATGTCTCTTGAGTGTGAGTGTGTGGAGTGTGTGTGTGTGTGTGTGCGTCCTGCAGTTAGATGAAATATCCATGGTGACAATGTGTCTGCCCTGTCTTTTGTCCCAGGCTATTAAAAACAACACTGTTAGCCTTTGCCACCAAAGGTCATTTTACTCAGCTATATGCACATCAACACACACACACACACACCTTCACACCTGCTCTGTCATACACATGCTGCCACAAATTCCGACGCCTCTGAGCTACCTGTCACAGCTGATCTGTCTGTGTCTCCAACAGGAAATATCAGATGAATTTGAATACTGATCACGGCGCCAGTCACATAAAGACTATATTGCTCCGTATTGTATGAGAAATGTCGTATTGTTATCTACTTTATACCCACTCTTTCATCATAAAAGTCTAAAAATAACTCCATACGTAATCTGCAGTATGTTTAACAGCAGCGCTCGGAGAACATTCAGTAAACAGCAAAGTGTTCATGATGTGCAAACATAAAATGAAGCCACAGTGAAGAAATGGATGTTGGGAGCTTTCGCCTTTACATAATGACTTTTTCACATCGTGACGGACTGAATGACATGTTGTTGGTTACATTATAATTCCTGCACAGCTCATCAAGCACGGCCATGGCAGTTTATATTGGCCGGTCCTGTGCAGCCAATTAGCATGCTCGTCATGTTCTGCATAAGCTGTCCAGCATCACACCACAAACACAGGCTGCTATCTAATGAAGCCACCTTAGCAAAGCAGCCATTCATTAATACACCAACGCTGCCAGCAATCAGCTCGTAATTGTTTTTAAAAATAGGAAAACTGTGCTCATTCCTGCAACCCGCGATGTTCGAGAGTCGGCAGCGTTTTCACCATCTCAGTACAAACGAGTGGAAGGTACAGGCGCGTGATGAATTGTATTGAATTAGGAAAGCGCTTACAGAGGAGGATATCTGCTAACTGGCGCTTTGATCACCAGACAGGAATTGCCATTTTCTGCTCATCTGCAGCCTCCGAAGATTTCAGGACCGTTTAATTCATCCATCCTATCTTGCGTCTATCTGATCTTCCATTCAGCCATCTGTGTCTCATGACCTCGACTGCACCTTTCGTAGTCTCACAAAAGCTCTGCTCAGAAACCCGCGTGACGAAAAACGTGAAAACTTGTGCGGCGTATCTGTTCATCTGCAGTCTGAGGAGGACATAAATCTCTCTGTTTGTGGTTTTTTGCATCGGAGCTGGCAGGCTGCCTTTAAAACAAACACATTGTTGTGATAGATTACTGTCAAACCAGTGCAAGAGCATACCGTGAGAATCTGAGGGCTGCTTATGTAACCGAGGGAAAGGGCAGTAAGATCAAGACACATAAATTTTCCTTGCTCAGTCCACCAAAGAAAAACAGGACATTTTATGTATGAAAATGCAAATATTTGCATGCGTTTATGCACCTCGGCTCGTTTGCTTGTTTATGTCCTCCTGCGAGCGCCAATGCAAGTTGTGGCCGGCGCGGCCGATGCTATCCACGGGAGGGTTTTAAGCCGGCGGATGCAGATCCTGTTGGAATGTGGATGAGATTACCGCCTATCTTTTGCGCCGATCGCTTTCTCTGCTCGCCGCCGAGCTCGGTTCCAGCCGATGCTCTCGCACGAGTTCACCCTCCCATTACTCCAAGGACCTGAAGCATGAAATAGGCTCGCCAGCATGTGGATGTCAAATTCTGTGATGTTAAAGTCAAGATTGCTTGATCGACGCTGGCTGACTAGGAGGGAGGGATTGGTGCAGCCGCTGACATTGTCATTTAAATACCTTCTGATGTGAATTCATGCTGACGACATCCAATCCTGTGGATTTCAGTTGTGGTTTGTTCGAGCCGTGCTTGGTCAACCGTCACCTGGATCCAGATTCTTATTCAACCACTCAAGAAAACTGCTGTTTCAAGGTTTTTAGATGTGAGGGTTTGTTGGTATTTGTGTCCGTCTACAGTCAGGGCCACGTTACGTGTTTCAGAAACATGTTTATGTCCAAATACCATAAATTCCAGGCTGGTTTTTTTGCCAATAGGCCCTCCTTATGTGTTACTCTGAACACTGATCTCTCATCATTCTTGTCTCAGTTAATAAAAAATATTAGTGCGATCCAATGTGACGGAGTGCCTGAAGGAAAGGTGTGGTGGTTTTTTTTTTTCCATTCTTTCTTCTTTTTTTCCCCCATTTTCATTAGCCGTGACCCTGTCGTCTCCTCAGGCGACGCAGGAAGATTGTTCTGCTCGTGAGAATTGACTAGCTAATCCCGAGCGGAGCACTCCCAGACAGAGCACACACTCCGGGCCGCCTTCATCCGTCAGGGCGCCGGCGTTTCAGCCGTCATGAACCGCTGATGAATTTGCTATCAGTGATCCATAAACGCGCGTGTGTGTGCGTGTGCGTGTGCGTGTGTGAATGTGTCGGTGTGTTTGAGCGGGTCAGTTCCTCGCGACTTTTATTAATGACTCCAACATCTCGTTTGAGATGAAACGCTGCATGAAATATTTCCCTCCATGATGTGAAAATACACACCTGTGCTTTCACTAACTTAAGATGCATATAGGGGGAATTTATGAAATAATGCAAAATCCCAAGTTTCTACACACGTTTCATGGTTATCAGAGCAATATCAGATTGTGTTGCAGTCCATGAGTAAAAGTTGTGATATCTAATACCAGTATGCTTTATCCGGTAACTTTTCTTCTCTGTCCTGAGGACACAAACGGATCTCTTGGAGTGGAGGTCAGACAGCGGCTGATGTTTCCCACTTTTTCTCATCAGTGACAACTTTTCTCACCGAGTTCACCTGCTGAGTTTGATGAAAGAAATTAAAGTTTAATAACCAGATTTGGGTTTCTCTGGAGGCATTTCGAGTGCTTTTAAGTGCATGAAAGTTTCATTATCTCTGTGCTGATTTTCTATCGCTGCAGATTGGAGGTAAATCTATGAGATTTATGTGCTTCTCAGGATGTAATCATTGCAGGGAAATGAGACCATGTTGGAGGGGACGCATTAGCCCACAGGCTCTCTTGCATGTAGTTTCCTGTGGAATAACACCGCTGATCCTCATAGATTTTATTGGACTTTATGTGCTAAAGTGCTGGCTCCAGTGCTCTTTTGCTGCCAATAGAATTAGAGGAAACACGAAGAAAAGGAGAAGGCAAATTTTCTGGTCCTGAGCTGTGAATGTGTCGTAGATAAAGGTCGCCATGCAGAGATTCAAAAACAAAAAAATTCAGAAGATAAATGACGTTCAAATGAACGACCTTCAGTTATTCATCATTATCTCATTAAACCTTCCAATTGTTTTCTTTCTTCCTGTGTTAAAGCTTTTGTAAATGAGCAACATTTGTAGATTCGGCAGATTGTTGACATGGATGAAAAGTTTTGAATGAGTTTCAGTCTCCAGACACTTTTGTGTTGTTGTGCATAATTTCGGTTGATAAAAGAATAATTAATTAAAATGATCTGTTGGGAAATTTTAATCACATTAACATAAACACTTTAAAAATCAATATGTCCTTTGTTTCCAGGCGTGCAGTGAAGGGTTAAGCTTTTAACCCAGCGTGGCTCCTCTGAATGCATTTGGGAGAGCAGGATGGGGTTGAATGTCATTATCCGAGCAGGGCCGCGGCTCGGCTGCCAAGTCCAAAACAAATAAGAGGATGTGGGCCGTTGCCTCCCGTCATGAAAGCACTTGCTGCTCGCATTCTTGACCCCGGCCGCTCTTTTCATTCCCTTTTTTTTTATTTAACACATTCCTGATTTGGGCTGTTTCTTTGTTCCTTGCGCTCTTCACTTCACGTTCACTCCTCGCACACCCATTCATCTCCGCTGCAGAAAGAGTGTTCGGCGCTAACAAGCGCTGCGCTTCCTCGCGGCGTTTTCCCGTCATTAAGTGTGACATTTGTTATGGTAGTGCATGTTTGGCAGGAAGCGATTGTTTAACACTACAAGCAGACCAGATCTGACGCCGTGAGGCCGATCGCCGGACCGCAGTGATCCAAGCAGCTTGTTGTCGCATCATAGAAATATCTTATCGGGTTTTTTTCCCAACATGACTGTGAATGCTCCCGAATTTAATCATTTATTATTCATGAAGCAATCTTCACACAATATGTGCAGCCGTTATGTGGTGTGTGTGGTGGAATACGTCAGCCTGTCACACCCGCTAGTTTTTACACTCCCCGGCTGTTTTATTACTTATGCTTCACAAAAACGGGATTCGGCTCCCTTTGGCCGTCAGAACTGCAATAACTCTTCGTGTCATATGTTTCTCGAGGTCGTGGAAACACTGCCCAGGAGTCTGGAGCCACATAAACACAGACTCATGTGGCAACTGCAGCAAATTGGTGATGTAAATGAGCCGTTGGTCTTCCCCATGTGCAGTGACATCTGGTGAGCGTGGAGGTCATCCGAGGACAGTAAACTCATCATTAAATCCACAAACGATACAAAGATTGAGGTGATAACAGCTCTTTGACATGACTTGTCTTGCAGCTGAATGTGGCCATTAGAGGAGCTGCGCACCGTCATTATGAGGAGCTGTGGATATGGTCAGCAACAATGCTCAGTTACGCCGCGGTAAATGATACTCGGCTGGTACCGGAGGCTGAATTATGCTGAAAATAGCCTCTGAACCACAGGCGTGGATTTTACCCTGCACATGCTTTGTCTCGTCGTAAGTAGTAATTTTTGTTGAAATCCAGCTTTGTCTCTTAGTGCTGAGCACTGATTTGAATATTTCTGTAGAAATCAGGGATTTTCTTAGGGTTTTTTTTTTTTTTTACCAATTCTTCACTTTCTAGTTATGCGGACTGTGCTCTCTGTATTCTAAGTGTCCTCTTCTTATGCAACAGGGTGGCAGGTGATCACTGATGTGGATTTGTGCTATCAGATGTTGTTTCTGCTGCAAATCCCAGCTCCTGTATTAGTATTTTCTCTAATATCTGCCCTGAAACGTGGCGTTTTCACCCACCGACCCAGCCCATCCAACATGAACAGTCGCTCAGATAGTCTTACTTGTTACAGGTGTGATCCTGGATTTGCATGTTCTCCCTGTGCGGTTTTCCTCCAGGCGCTCTGACTCCCTTCCACATCCTGAAGCTATAAGGTGGATTGTTGCCTCCAGAACAGTCACACACATGAACGAGACTGTCTGCGGTGTCTGTTTGTGTTTGCAGTCTACACTTTGTGCTCTATTTGCTCCAGCCACAGCAATCCTGAGTTGAACTACGATCGAGGTGGAGGAGATGGATGGAGCAGGTGCTCCATCGCTCAGTTTAAAACGTAGGACAGCATGACTTTTTCACTCAGAAAACTGTCTGAATGGGGAATTTGCTTCGAACGAAAGATCCCGTTAATTGATTTTTCTCTTCCATTATCAGGCAAAAAAAAAATTGCGCCCCTCCCTTTCCTTTACCTCCTGCTCCCTCCAAAGAGGGAAAACCAATCTAAAAATGACCCCCTCCAGATACTTACTGTCACTCCCTATCAATTTTCGACCTCCATTGTCATCCCGGCCCAGTCCAATTTCAGCTGCCTCGTGGCCACCGGACTTTCTGACAGATTGCTGGACCTTTTCGCAACTTTGGTTTTCTGAGTTGTGCTTTTGTGAAAGTGGGGCAGAAGGACCTCAAGGAGGTAGGAGTGCAGGAGAAGACATATTGTCGGGGTGGACAGCCAGACGGTGGGGAGGTGGAGGGCTCTTCATATTGACAATCATCAAGTCTATTTTCTCCTCAGCTGTTTAATCTCCTTTCTCGCACCATTAAGTTCACTTCATGAAGAAACCATGATGGATTTCGAGTCCCCAGAGAAGTGCTGATATTTTAGAACAATTTTATGAGCAGTTTCAGCCATAGCAAAGCTGTCACACGAAGGCTGGCGGATTATTTAGAGAGACAGTTTCAGCCATTTTGCCTAAATCATACAAATAGGAAACGACACTGATCAGATTCATAATTCACTGCGACCAAACGCGCGTCAGCTGATGCACGGCTGCTATTTATGCAAATGCGCACATTTAAGCAGCCATTTACATCAGTGGCCGAGGATGGAGATTTTATTTACTGTTTCAATGAATCATAATAACTAGAGGCGAGCCCGTTAAGGGAATTGGAAGGGAATGGGGGAAGAGGGGGAGGCGGTCAATGAATGCACATATTTTTTCACGAGTGGAGTCACCAACAGAGATCAGTCGTCATTAGCCTCAGTTTAATCCCGGTGGCACTTCGGAATCGCAGAAGACTTCAGTCAGAGAGACACGTTGAGTGCATGATGAGGTTTTACAAACAGGAAATGTGCAAAGAAAACCGATACTTTCGTGCTTTATATTCATTTATATTGTTGCAGTTACAGTCCAGCCATCTTTTGGAACTTTATCATGAAATCGTAGAGGAAAACCAGACGATGTAAGAATTGGAAACTGGAAAGGGAAAAACTCCAGTTTCCGCAGCCAGAGAAGAAATAATAAGACAGCAACAGAAAACAACAAACAAAGTTGAATCCTGGGAAGCTAATCCACACACTGCGGCCCTGATGGGGGCGGGATGGAAGCACACATCACACACACAGAGGAGAGACGCACACATTTACACATTTTATTTTTGCACATTCTTTCCAATGTTCGACGTAAACAATGAAAAAGATACATTTTTAAAAGATGCTACATCTGCCTGTGGAGCTGAATTAAACTGTGAACATGTATTATTTAGGCATACTGGTGGTGAGTTTCAGATAAAAACATGATCATTCTTTGCTGAAAATTGACGGGCAATAGCATTTTCTGATGAGATCTCAGACTGGGTGAAAAAAAAGAAAAACTAAGCAAAAAGCAAACCAGCAAATGACGTCTTGCCTCATTTTGTATTCCTCTCTTGTTTTCCTTCACAAATAAGAATTGGATTTTCCACAGCTGGCTCTTGGAAGGACATAAATAACACAAAAAAATATAGAGAACATGCTCTGCGAATGCAAAAATATGGAGGGGAACATCACGGATAGTTTGGCTGGTTGTTCGCCTGCTGTTTTAATGCTGGACTTCATGTTGATCTACTCATTAAACCAGCTAATGTTGTGCTGGAATGCAAACTGGACAGAGCAGCTTTCATCCGTGAATTGATTGATTGTGGACGTTTTTGTTTTCAGTTGAGTTTCGGGCACTACAGTAAATCATCTCCTGTATGTTGCCGGTATTTCCTACAAACACACCGCATGCGTGATGCATTGGGAGCCGGCCTTCCTCGTGGCTATGAATAAAACACAGTTTCCGTTATCAGAATGGTGAACTCGGCTCTTACAGCGGTATCTTCAGTCACAACAGGGAGCTGTCGTGAAACGGTGCAGGAAAAAGAAAATAAAAAAAATCCTGTAGCAGGTAAACACAGCAGGACATTCTGCAGCAACAGAGTTGGATATTTCCCTCGAGATATTTGGCCACAGACAGAAGAGAGGGGATTTCTACAGGGTGAAGAGGAGTTCATCTCCAGCTGATTGATAATTTACTAGATAATTTCTCCCATGCGTGGATGGGCACTGCGAAGTTTTAAAATTCCAGCGAAGAGGTTGTGATATATTCCACATTAGCTTTATTGTTGTGTGTGTTCGCTGTTGATCTCAGTCGCCGAAGACGGAGACAAGAGGCCTTGTTAATCTGAGATTGAGAGGTTGTCAGGATTGGATTTGTGCCTGTGCGAAATCCCATGACTACACACTCTCTGGAGTCTGGAAAGTTGAAAATGTATTTTTTTTTTTAAAGGTCCCTGTTTTTGTACATTTTGTGTTTGAGTGCCTGTCCACACGCCTCTGTGGGGGGCTGTCTTTCTTAGAAATGAGCTGGATTTCCAGGTAATGCTACCTTTTTTTGATGCAGTTCTCCTCAACTCGTAGCTCTGAGGTTGAGTGAAACATGACGCGTCATCTCAGTGATGTGTTCATGCTTCAAAGCAGTACTCGATAGTAAACAGACGAAGCGCATAAATAAGGCAAAAACTGTGCTGAAGTTAATGTTTTCTTCAAATAATGCAAGACTTTGGCTGAAACTGTCAAATAAGAGCCAGAACTCGGCTTCAGGGGGCAACAGATGGCAGTGAGTGCTGATATAACGGCAGAGAGGCAACAGAGATCCGACCCCGATGCCTCCACTCGTCCCTAACAGCGCCGAGGCTGAGTGGCAGCTGAGTTCTCGCTCCACGTCCAACCGCAGCCCGGCTCCGAGCCGGCAGACTGTCTGTGCTCTCAGTCCCACGCCGGTGACAACGTCTCTCTTCTGAGCTGTCATCTCCTGGGTTTTTATTTTTGTCTCTGTTTGTTTGAGAAGAGAGGTAATTAAGGCCTGGATGATTGTGTTCAGTCGCACAGGAGCGCTCCTGAAATCAGCTGTGCTGTCTGAGGGGCGCAGCATAAAAAGAAATGATGAATGGAGCCATTCCAGAGCAGGATTACACGCTGAGGACAATTTTCTTTAAAATTTCAGGTTTTTTTGGCTTCTTGTTGCTATACACTATCTTTCAATCCACTCTAACTTTTGCAAAAGAACTAGATCAAATCTGTGTTGTTTTTTTTTAAATATTGGATCACTTCCTCCAGGATCGTTTTCCTGTTCTCTTCTTTTTTTTTTTAATTTATTCAGTGTCAAAACTGCAAAAATGTCACAAACCAACCAACAATGAAACGTGATCAGTGACACCGTCAGACCTGAAGAAACTGAAAACTAAAAAGAAATACAATAATTAAGCAATAATTAGGTTGCATTATCATGTTGCATATCAAGTTTGATATGATGTTTGATAAATTGTTTAATTCTGACATTTTCCATCTTCATTGATTGATTTTTGTGTCTCAAACATGATCAAATTTGATGGATCAAATCTAATTAGATTATTACAATAATAAACTTACAACTGATGCGATACTGGATGGAAAGAATGACCATGATGTGATAAAATGACAGTAATTACTTGAGCTGTTGACAAATGATTAATAAATTCCGTCTGTATTCCTTGTCTTGTGCGTCACGGCCTCCCGGAGGCAGACGCTGACAGGCGCAGCAGGAGGAGCGTCTGCTGGAATGAGCTGTATGTAGTCCTGAAGGAGATGCCACTTATCAAAAAAGGCTCCCTCTCAGACTGTCATTGTAATGCAGGACTGCGCCGCGCGCTCTCCACCATCCCACAGGCTCTGCGGACAGTGAAAAATAGGCGGCAGTCCGCACCGCCGACACCCACCCCGCCCTGCGCCCAAACTCTGGCCGTGCTATCCGGAGGCGTAGCAGAGTGTTTGCCAGAACAACGCAGAGGAAGACGGTAACATGTCCTCCTGGTGGTGAGATGTGAGAATACGACCATTGCTTACGAAGTTGTGATAGTCGATGTTGTTGACACAAAGTCAAGTCTGGAGCTTTGTGCTTCAGCAGCCCTGAAACTGATTAGGTGTAACATAAATTTAAAAAAATGGCACCGTGAATAGAAGAGCAGGAAGGTCGGCCGAGACGAGGCAGAATACGTCCGCACGAGTGAGGAGGGAGTTTGGTAGAAATGCATGTCGCGAAAAAGCGGAGGTAAATCAGGTCAAGTGCCTCGGTCAGCGCCAGAGATGAAAAAGAGAAGAGGAGGACGCAAGAGCAGACAGGATGGAGACGACTGCAGCTAGGCAACAAAATATTAAAGGGAAAGTCGACAAGAATGTTAGAGATGGAGCTGTGAAGCAGGAGGAAGACCTCGGAGAACATAAATAAATGTGATTGTTGTTTTCCAAATATAACTTTTGAGCGCCTCCTCCAGCCCTCCATTCACATCAGACCTAAGCGTGATGAAGTCCGTTGCAAAAGTGCATTTGCAAGAGTAATAATGTCACAAATTTGCATGAGGCAAGGAAAGCCCACAATAAAATAGTAACCAAGTTTGAATTAATTTTAGATAGGAAGGCAATAAAACACATTACATAGAAATGCAAATGAGCCAAATGCAATTGCTCAACATAAATGTTGATTATCTTGACCTGTGGGGTCAAAGCGGTTGTTGTATCGAGGGGATATTTGTAAAAGCGCGGAGTTGCATGGTAACAGTACAACTACCTCGAGGAAGCCAAAGCGACTGTCAAGACAAGAAAAAAAACACATTTATCTACAGTTTTTTCAATAGTTCACTGATAAAATTGCATCTAAAGCATATAAACACGACCGATTCTCCCCTCTTTGTCGCAACGTTGATATTTTCTGTACTATTGATTCTTTCATTACCTGTGAGTAGTGATCAGTCTTCCAGCGGCTCACTGAATCGCTCATCTTAAAGCTCTGTGTGTGAGGCGATAATGGAGGTGAGCTCTCACCTGCCTTTTACGGCTCCAGAATTGTGGCATCAGACGATGTTTTGCAGTCGCATCTTTAAGTAAAGCATTGAATACAGGCTCGGCAGCACCAGTGAACGTCTTACTGGGATTTAAGAGCACATTTACAGTGTCCTTGCCCTCTTATTTATGACTCTTTGCATTCTGGATCAATACATGTAAAACGTAATGAATGAGGAATTGAATCTTTTATAGGATTTTTTAAAAGCCAATGAAGCGAACACTGCGGTGGGTTGTTTCCAGGACGGGACGGCTCCCCGGGATGCCAATAAGGGTGTTGCTGCTTGAGTTGCTCCGTAAAATGTGTTTCTATTATGGGGTCCATTAAGTGTACCTCGGTGTAATGACACTTCGCTGGTCCAACGCTCTTCCTCTCACAACCCTCCTCCTAATAAGCACTTTTACATTTCATTTTCGTCACTTAGCGGCCGCTCCTCAGTTTGTCAGTGAACACAACTTTCAGGGGTTCGGACGTCCTAGAAAGCAGGTACCTGTCAGACGAGCAGCGGATTGCAGTTTCGGGGGGAGGATGAGGTGAGAAGTCAAGCGATGCAGGCTGTGCTACACACTGAGCAAGGCAGAGAACTTCACACATCCTCTGATGCAGCTCGTCAGTAGAGTTGGTTGTAAAGACACCAATCAGAGCTACGAGCGCAGATTGGGGGGGGGAGGGAGATATAGCTTTACTACATGTAAGTGGAACTTGTTTTAAAGTCAATTAACCTAATGCCTGCCAATAATGTAAAATAATGCAAAATTTGGTGATAAAGTAATTTACCAATAGTGTAATAAATTATTTGCACTGCAATTGTAATATCATTTTGCCAATAATGTAATGAACATTATGGTTTAGCTTTAAAAAAAAAAGTAATTTCAAAATGTAATAAGTGCAATGAATAATGTAGTGATGCAAAAAAGAAAACTACACTTCACATGTGCTGTATGCTTGTGTACTAAGAATACCACCACAAGTGAAGTGTTAAATAGTACTTCTGCTTAAATGTAGCATGTGAGTAGTTTGCATTACAACTCTGGTATTACAGATTACAGATGATGTGAGAGTCATTTGCCATGGATGGATAAATGCACAAGAAAATGATCAAAGCAAAATAAACAGTTCTCTTTGCTGTCTCAGGGGTTTAATAAGTAATAAATAAAGTGAATGAGATGTAACAACTAATATTGTAATACTGTTGCAGAAATGTAGTAATTTTGACTATTCTGAATGTCATAAAGCCAAAAACATAATTTACCAACAAAGTAATAAACTAGGAATGCATTTTGTACAACCACAACTGAGGGAGAGAGAGTGCTGCAGAGTGTGTCCTCACTGAGTGAATAGGACAACTGTCTGTCTTATCAATAAGCTTCTGTTTTCAAGAAATGCAGCCCTGTTTGTTTTATGACATTATCACATTATTAAAACAGCATAAAATTACTAGAATACCTAGTACTACATTCTCATTACACGACTGGCTACGTACCATATCTATAGAAATGAATTTTAAAAAAGGAAAAAAATTCTAGTACAAATAATTTTCAGGTGGTGCAAATGTGTATTTCTGGACTCTGAAACAGAATTCTAGTCATTGTGCTTGGCCAATGAACAAATCTGTTTTGTATTTTTTTCTTTGATGCCTCTTCACGCCCTGAAACAAGCTTTTGCTTCGTCTCTCAGTTCTTTATTTTTCTAGACAGTAGTATTGAAGCTGGTATAGCGATATGTGGTGTGTGTGTGTGTGTGTGTGTGTGTGTGTGTGTGTGTGTGTGTGTGTGTCTGTGAGAAGTGTGATTTATGCACAACACTTGATAATGGAGCTGAACAGCCCCCCCCCCCCCCCCCCCCCCCCCCCCCCCCCCCGCCCTCAGGATGCATGAAATTGAGCAGAATGACTCGACTCATCCGTCTATAAATTACTCTCCATACGCTCCACCTAGACAAGCGCGCTCACTGTGCAGAGAGACGTATTTTTAGATTAAATATTTCTTCTTTTGAGGTGTGTTGTGAGAATTTCCAGTGTGACATTTGTCTGTTGCGGCTCGTTTTGAAAGCCAGCCAAGTCTCATCTCTGCTGCAGATGCCTTGAAATCTCTTTAAAAGTTATTTTCGGTGATTCACATTGTGCAAAACAACAGTGTTTTATTTTTTTTTTTCCGTGTGTCTTCAGTTCTTTTGTCTGCTTCTTATGGACAAAGCCGGAGAAGAGCACCTTAAAGCAGCACTTAATGAAGTTCAGTTGAATGGCACTTTCTGTCATAATTTCTGCAGCACAGAGGAGCTTCAAAGATAGATTTGATTACAGCGTCGACGTCCTGTCTCTCCTAATTTACGGAATCACGCCAATCTCGGTGATGCCTGTTACTCACACCAATTTGGCGCCGCAGATATCTCAATCACAAAAAGAATCCATAGCCTCCCGTGGCGATGTTAAATCGATTTCGCACCCCAGACGTGGTAATTTCTGCAGTCATGTATCTGTTCAAAGCAGATCCGCTCTCGCAGCGCTGGGGTTCAGCCTGTTCCTTCTCCGGCTGCAGGAGTCACACTTCCCTCTTTGGTTTGAAATGAATTCGCCCTTTAAACAGACAGGAGCAAAACGACGCCCATCTGGACGGCGTTTGGGCGTCCGCCTGCTGACGCTCTCCCTCTTCTGCGTGTCTTCACAGTGCTGCTGCGTGAGGAGGTGGCGCAGCTCCAGGAGGAGGTGCACCTGCTGCGGCAGATGAAGGACATGTTGAGCAAGGACCTGGAGGAGACCCAGGGAGGCTGCTCGGCCGACGTGCTCTCCGCCACCGAGCTGCGCGTGCAGCTGGCCCAGAAGGAGCAGGAGCTGGACCGGGCCAAGGAGGCTCTGCAAGGTAACGGCGCCGACGACGCTGACGTGGCGTATCAGTCCTGATTCTGCACCAGCGGAGAGTCGCTGGGGCCTGAAACACAGCAGCGTCCTCTAATACACACATTTTAGCCAATTAGCTGGATAATGTGAGGAAACATGCAAAGGGAGAACATGCAAACTCATGCACCTTAGAGCGAACTGCTTCACAACCAGGTTGCATTTCATACTATGTCCCTGTATTTACACTCTCAGCTGAATCACATTCATCATAAACCCCCAAATTGAATTGAATACAATGCAAATGACTTGATTGGATTCAGAAAATCTTAATTTGCTGAGTAAGCCTTAATAACCACGGGTGTAGATAGTTTTGTTTCAGTGTAAATGGGAAAAATGTAAAAAGCAAAAACAAAGGAACTTGACAGCGATTTCCACCCTCCAGTAGAGAAACTCTGTAGCTGCTCAGCATCCTGCTGCTTTAGATTTTAGGATTGTCTGTGAAGCTCCTGCTGGGACGAAACCTGCAGCTTTTTTGCCCCATAGGGCCTGGAGTCGATGCGTTTTTTTCCTCCCTCTTTTCACCATAATGCTGGCACGAGTGTCTGTAACAGTGTGGTTAATGCAGCCCATCAGCTGCTTCATGGTCCATTAGCATGTGTTGTATTCTAGAGATGGAGGAGTGTCTTTGGGAGAGGACTGATGAGCTGCTCTCTATCTCTGCTGCAATCATATCACTAGATAAAGACGATGTATGAATAAATGTCATCTCTGTTTTATTAGTATTACACCCAAAAATACAAGAAAACATTTAATTTTGCTCTTCAGTGGACTTTCCAAATGAACTAAAAGTCCTGCCGAGTTCTGCAGACCTCAGCATGGCTGTTTTTTCACAAGTTCACCCTCACAGTATGTCTTTGATGCTGCTGCACTTTGCAAGCAAACAAAAAAATGGTTTCAAGCTCTTGCTGCTGCATTATTGACCTCTCTTTTGTTGTGTTCTGTATTCCTAATAACAAAAGGCACTTCTTCATGCCTGCATCAAATACAGCAGCTACTTTTATTGAAAAAACTAAAGGAACTTTTTTCATTGTCATTGTGAACTTTGCAGCTGACCTTTGACCTGCAGGTCATGAATTTGTCCCCGTCACTGAAAGATATGCCACAATCAAAAAGGATTCTTGCGGCGAATGTGTCGATCTGATTTATAGTCCGTTGTGAACTGAGTGGAAATATGCTTACTTATGGTCTTCATGGCAAGCGTGCTCACGGTAAACTAATGGAACATGCTGTGCCAGGCGGCGCTCGCTGGATTGCAGGGCAGCGAGCGGAGATGTCATCAGCGCGGCCGTGAATCACTCTTTTCAAAGAATTATCGCCCGTGGAACGAGGCAGAGCACAAAAACTACCATTTGGTATCACACAAAAGCGTGACGTGCTGTCAGGGGATTTTGTGGCTGCGACATTTCACTTGACACTTGCAGCCCACGCTTTTTTTTTTTTTTTTTTTTTTCCCCGTATAAAAAGAAAATGGACTGCGGCCGAGCGCACATCAAATAAATACTTATCTGGTCCTCAGCTGGATGCTTGGCTGTCTGAACGGGCTGTACACAGCCATGTACAGTTCTCTGTATGACTCAGGCCTCTTAATGAAGGCCGGAGCCCGCCCGCCTCCAGCAGGCACCAAAAGTAATCAGCAGCTAATGAAAGCTTTATAAGAAAAAAGGATTTGGAAATGCTATGCAGAGCCACTGGTCTGCGGTTCAGATGAGGTATGTGGGAGGACATGAGGAAATTAGCTGTTGTCATATTTGAGTTTGGTTGTGTTGGAGAGCCTTTCAAAAAAGCGAAATGTGAAGAAACTGTGAACATGAGCAGGACGACGGCCCTGTAGCTGGGTTTTTAGCTTTTTTTTTTGTCACTTCAAAGCTTTGCTCTGATACTTAAAATATGGATTCATCAGTGGGAATTTTGGCTAAACATTCATCCATCCGTCCATTTTCTTTATTCAATTTAGGATTGCAGCAGCCGATACAGGTTGAATATTTTACACCCCACAGGCTGCCACTCACACTGCAAATAGAGAGAAATCTTCACACACTGGTGTTCGGATTGATTACATGTAGTGATAAACATGGTCCACAACAGTGCTCTGGCATTCATGTTCAGTTGATACTCAAGGGACCAGCCATCCATCCCAACCTGCACCATTGATATGAGACAGGATGAATCCATGTTTCCTGTTTTCATGTTATCACTGCATAACTTATACCCTTCTTATATATCCCGTTGTTTCCTGTCAGGAGTGATACGATGTTGCTCGTCTGTACGTTGTTTTTGCTGCTGTGTGATTTGCTAATGAGCTATTTTCAGTGCTGAATAGTTGAACTGGTTTTTTGCGTTCGCCCCACTCTAAATATTTCATTTTTAAGACAGCTCTGAAAGCCCAGCAACAATATTAGCAGCTATTTGCTCTTTTGTGTTTGTTTATGGAGCCATTCATTCATTCATTTTTCCCAGAACAACATTTGCGGTTTTTGAAGAAGAGAGTGGAAACACATCAGACATTTCTCTTTGTCTCATTTTTTTGTGTGTTTGTTGCTTTGCCAGCTCTTTCCAACACTTACAGCCCAATGCATTCACACATTAATCTGTGCTGCAGACGCTGGTGTGTGGCACCGGGCAGTGCTGGTGACATTTTTGTGTGCATGAATATTTGAATAGGCTGCCACTGTTTAAGGACAAAGGAGAGAAAATAAAAACTGCAGAGGGATGTTGTCACTGATATTAAAAGGATTTAGGGTGAGCCAACAGAAAGATCCTGTAACTATTCATGTATTTTTGTTCAGTACGCTGAATAACATACTGTCTTTTCGAATATGGTCTTTCATCGCTTTTTGAAGATGAAATGTGTCCTTTGTGTTTGAAACGGGTACTTGAGCACCAGGACACTTTCCAAAACCTGCACAGGACGCTGTCCATGCATGGCCACTCATATGGCAGAAGGGTTTATATAGCAGCTGCTCTGAAGGGCCACTCTCATGCGTGGACTGAACACCTGCCAGCAGAGGCAGGAGTGAGATGCAGTAAATGGTTCAAAGAGAGCGTCCCTATTCATCTCTGGAGGATTTTTCTCATCTTTCAAATATATAGGTATATCCATAAAGGATCATTCAGAACTCCTGGAAAAAAATCCCACACGAATACAAAAACCACCACATGATTACAAAACACGTGTGGATGATCTGTGTTTTGTGTTTGTCTGACTGGATGTGGAACTATTTGTGTCCCTGTCGGAGATATAAAGATTCTTCAACTTGAACATTTTGTCAAACTTTCCCATCACAACATTCTGTCAGTCCTTGAGAAAAAGAAACAAACCTGCAGCAGCTCCATCCACAAAAACAGCCTCTCCATCCTCCCTCCATCCTCTCTTGATTTTATATTTATGCTGCAGCTTTTTCAGTCATGTTGTCACTTTTGCATTTCTTCCTGCAGTTCTTGCATTTCTGCTGTGGCTTTTTTTTTCTGCTGTACTGTTTGTGTCATATTGTGGTCTTTGTATTTGTGCTGCAGTTTTTTGTTTTTTTTTCTACATTGTTGGCACAAAGGTTTTAATGATGTGGACCCTTCAGTGATCAGTTCCTGTTTGAGCAATTAGAATAGAAACAGCAGAACAGATTATTTATTTTTAATTATTGAGTTCTCAAAGTGTTTGTCCTGTTTCTAAACGTCCTCCCCTTGAATTCTGTGAAAAACCTAATTATGCTTTTTGAAGAATTTTCAAACCCTTCATCCATCTCATCGGACGTTTGTTTTATTCCTCTGAAAGACTTGAATTCAGGACAAAGAGAGAGATAATCATAACAGTGATAAATCTTGGACATTCTGATGTGTATGATCTGCTCAGCTCATGTTGAAGTCGTCTTTCTGTTGGGTCAGTTTCCGCTTGAAGGATTTGTAATACCTCAATAAAGACGTGCTAGCTGTTGGAGTAAGAAATAGTTTTGTTGTTAAAGTGGCTTGTGATGATGAAAAGAAAACATCGGGCCAAGTGCAGCAGAGAATCCCTCATTAACTACTGCGATCTCCGTATGCTGCCAAGTGATTGGAGGCGAGAAGTCGAGCCTGTTTGATTTCTCCCAGCTTTCACAAGGCTGGCGTACTGCAAACATCCCACCAGATGCTCCAGCAAAGTGTTTCTCCCAGAAGAACGGAGATCTTAAGCACCCTGGGGTTTTTATTGAAGGGCAACCAACAATTACTGCATCGCCGACTAGCTCTCTATATGTGTGCGCAATTTTCCTTGTAACACCAGAGTGAGGAAGTAGTGGGAAAGAAAATGCATCATCCCCTCCTTTTGCTCGCTGCCACTTGAGACAAATACCTGTTTACTTTGGGAATGGTTCACAAAACCAGTGTTGCCACTCCTACTGCAGTTCAGACAGTCCGTGGATAAATTACATGCAGATCTTCTGCTGCCTATGAATACAAAATGGAGAGATGACCGCTCTGCATTCTGTTTTCTCTTTACCTGGTCTTCATTTTCTCTGTGATGTCCCTTTCTTTACCCCCTCTGTCTTTGTTTGGAGCGATGTCCACCTGAGCCCTGCCATCACTGCCATCCGGGGTAAAAGCAGGTTTTACCAGCTGAACACGAAAGCTTCCTCTTTTTCTGCCCTCACAGTGTAAATGGACAGTGTTTCCAGAATGTTGCCATGTAAACACAAAACTTTTCTGAAACCAAAATGCAAAAATGATGCATTTTTACTTGAGACATTGGCTGTGCGAGTGCGGCGAAAAACAGTGAAAATAAAAACTTAATTATACAAGTCACTTATTTTAAAACTAGTTGCAGTTTACCAGTTCCTGAAAATATCACGAATCATGATATTGAACAGAGAAACACTTTTCCAGTTTTAGTTGTGCTATTGTTGTAGCCTAGCACACCAGACTGTCTCTCCATGCTCAGGGATACATTTATTTATAAATAAAGTCAGTCTGGCATGTCAGGCTACTATTGCTGAGCTCACACCATCAGTTAGCTGGAAGAAAATGCTCTATAATCTTAACTTTCGGCTAAACAAAGTGATTTATGCATTGACAAAGAGAACGATCAACAGAAGGAAAAGAAAAAAAGGAGACACTAACTACTGCAGCAGCAGCAGGCAGGTTGCAATAAAGTCATCTTAAAGGTGCATTGAGGAGTTTGCTCGTTTTATGTGAAACAACGGTCCCTGCAGGCCTTGGGCGTAACTGCAGCTTAGTGAAACGCTCGTGCCTGTGGCTTGTGTCCATGTACGTGCACGGAAGAGGGGGACTCCTTCCTCGCTCTTTTAGTGGCGCTCGAGTAAAATTTAAGTTTCTTCTGCCTGGTGGGGTCTGTGCTGGAGTTGTGGCAGTGCTAGAGGCCGGTTTTTTTCTTATTTTCTGGAAGATCCATCTGGCGGAGTAATGGCGGACAAAACGAAACTTAAGGAAATCAAACCAGCGGGAGCGCGCATTACGTCACATCGTCTCAAATTCTCAGCAAAAAAATTCTGGAGCCGGACCGGCACTGCAACTTTCCAGTGACAATTTAGCGCTGTTAGCGGTACTTAAAATGAATATGTCAGGGCACATTGTACACATCATTGAATATTTGTAACATATTTATGGTGGAAAATAAGCATTTTTAAAGTTGAAAAACTCCTTAATGCACCATTAAGTATTTGAGTGTGTTAATTCATCTTGGATACCTTGAAAATTTTTACATTGAGAAATATATTCAACAATATAAATGATAAATAAACATTTTGTTGTTAAAAAGTTAGTAATATTCAACAATTCTAACTGAATTGTTACTTTTCTGAGAGTGAGCATGTCAAGTTTTCAAAAGTTAACACAACTCTTATTTGGACTTTTACATCAAAGTTTTATTTAATGAATTTTCAAAGTACAGTTGGCCCTCTGCTGCCGTTCTTAATGAGTTATTTCCACTCTGGATAATTGCCGCCGCTGAGGGACTCCCAGTCAATCCAGAGCTCAAATGAAACCAGTAGACAGTTGTGTATCATCAAAGCGCAGCCTCCCCACACCGTTCAGTGTCATTTCACGCTACACTGTACACACACTGCCGCTCTGCCCTTGACTACAAGGCCTCCTCCATCAGGCGACACTTAAAACACCAACACACACCAACTGAGACACAATCAGTCCTGCCGGTTCTCATCGTGTCGCTTACCTTGATGAGATTAAAGAGAGTGGAGACTTGTTTCTGTTTGGCTCATGAGCATTAAAACCATTAAAAGACTGGATTTTTAAGACCTGATTTTTAAAGAAACACATTGCTTCATCATTTACTGCTGCTGTTTGTGCGTAAACATCATAAAAAGGTCGTATGTCTGCCTTCATTACCATGAAGTATCATCTGCAAAGATGTTTCATGCAACATTGACTTGCTATTCTCTCCAGCAAGGACAGCTGAAGGCAGGTATCATCCTCATAAACTCCACAGGTTTGTTTTTACTGAGGAAGCGAGGAGGTGAACACACTGCTCCTGCTTCATTATTCAGCTGGCAGATTTAAAATCCCAAACCATGAACAATGGACTCCCACCAATGAGCCCGTGTCTCTTTTGTCCCCTCCAAAAAATAATTATGTTAAGAGCGGACTAAAAGCCTGCGTCTCTTCAGGGCCGAAGCTGTATGGGGTTATGTTGGCATGGAGAGCGAAGTTTCCTGAAGACGTTTTGATAAGTGCGTGTCTGTGAGCTGAACTGATACAAGCAGCAGTCTCGAACTTGAATGCATCAAAATGCTGTGGACTTGGTGGATTCCTGAAGAGTGCCGGTGTGATACGTGACGTGAATCCTGCTGCATTCTCTCAACAATAAACAGAGTTTGCTGGATAATGACAGCTGCTGTTTAACCAGATGAAGGCAGTGAGTGGGAGGTGGAAATCAGACCACAGTAATAGGTTCAGACCGCGTGGACCAGCCGAGCAGCTGCCTGGGACAGTTTGGTGTTTTCACAGTGAAGAATGATGAGGAAGGCCTTTCCTCAAACTACAATTATAATGACCAACATAGATTTATTCAGGTGAGGGTTTTTTTTGTGTGTGTTCCAGAAACGCACAACACACTGCTTGTTTCTGCACACTGAAAAAGCTTGAGTTCATTTACTTGATGTGACTGACTAAAATGTTTTCTCTGACAACATGTTTTAGCAGCTTGATTTGGAGAAAAGTTTCAAAATATACAATGGTTGGATGAACGAAGTTGGATTTAGCAGAAATATTGGACGAAGTTTACTCAGGTGTTGTGTGTCTATAGGATGAAATCACATTGCGTTGACCTTGTTGGCATTCAGGATGCAAACTAAACTTTTTTTCTCAAGTGTTTCCTGAGTGGAGGCTCACAGAAACCGCTGTCAGCGGCTGTACATGAAGATGAATGACTTGTACCCACGTTGCTCTCGCTTTACAAAAGTGAAGCCAAAAAGATATTGGGTCGGACCAAAGCAATGTTGCACTGTGACATTTGAAACCAGAGCAGCATTTATCAAGGCCCAGCCCACACAAATCTTCACCTACATAAATCTCACCTGAATCCTTCTCTCAGAGGAGCTTTTACGTCACATTGGGTTTTTTGGGGAAGGGATTACATAAAGTAAAACAAAAAAGTTCAAGTTTTCCCTTCTACTTGTTAGAATCGCTACCTAAATACTAAAAAGGACAAAAAATAGATGTTCTCCTCACCCTGCCCCGAGGTAGATGAGGATCGACAACCGTTTCCTCTTTATTCAGTCAGCGATCAAACTGTATTTGTAGAGCACGAGAGAGCAACACAGGGAGCTTTACACAGAATAAAGTAAAGTAATCCCTGAAATTAAACCCTCACCACAGCAACATAATGGCACTAAAGCCCAAAAAGCACACACACCCAGAAAACTATTAATGTAACCTTTTGTGTTTGAGGAAATGCTTTAGTAGTACGTAAAGGAGATATAGCAAAATACAGTATAAAGCGGGTAATAAGGAGCTTTGTATGAAGACCACAAACTGCTCTCTTGGCTGTATTTCTGACATAATGGTGTGAGAGACGAGTATCAATCTTCCCATGTAACCTTCAGGAAGTAAATAAGCACATTCCCCTTGTTTTGATCCCCTCTTCACGTCTGAAACATTGTTTTACTCCGCCACGCGGCGCTCGTTATGCTAATTTTGACAAATTGTTGTGAATCAGCCGAAGACAAATGCGTCCTCAAACAAGGGGCTTGCACTCGAAAAAAGGTTAAGAGCCACGGCTTTGGGCTATTTTTAATACCAGAATGGATCCTCTGAGGACTTTCCCGTTCGGTAACTAATGAGTCGGCTCCCTCATTATGTCCTCCAGCAGCAAGGCATCGCGGCGGACAAAGGCTTTTAGTGCACTACAGTGTTAGATACTCACATTCAACCACTTAAAACACAAGAGCTGCGGAAGCAGAAGAGCTTTTCTGTGATGTGATAAACACTCGTGCAGGTATTATAGAATAGAGTAGTTGTTTTCTGATATTGATAATAGGAGCTGTTTTCATTGAGACGTTTGTTGGTAAAATCTTGAACCACATGAGTCCTAGTTTCCATTTCTGCTGACACAGGTGGAAAAATCATATAGGATCCTCAGCTATATGCAGGCACACTCCCCGTCACAGACAAACACAATTTAAGAAGATCAGAAAATATAGATTCAAGTCAAACCACATCCAAGATCCTTCATCTTTTTCATCGAGACCTGGGGAAACTATTTTAGACTGACAATATTTTTAGGGCTTGAATATCAGAAGCAGGTTTCAGAAATCAAATTGTTATTCTGTGGGTAGATGGAGCAGATCATGGCCAGACTGGAGGATATCAACTGCAAAATAGTCTGAAATTCTCCGAGGAAACTGGATAAGCATCCAAAGCACAGCTTCAGGAAGACCGCGCGATCAGAGGATCAATATGTCGAACTTTGAGCTGAGAGCAGCTTCATCAGAAAAGCAAACTTTACTAAAGAAATAAAAAAATGCAGTCCTTTCTTAAGAGTGGTTTCAAATAATGGATGGCAATATTCAATGCAATTCTCAGGAGAAAAACAAGGTCTACCAGATTATTTCAAGCAAGAATGAGACAGATTTTCATAAACACCAACAATAATACAGGAGTGTGTTGTTATTAGATACGGAGGGGTTAATACGTAAATGTTTGTTTGAGTTGCAAACTGGGACTGAACCGGCTGCAACTTCACCCGGAAGTTTCTGTAAAGATGTTATTTACTCTGGTTTTCACTTTGTTGGAGAATCCTTCACTGGGACAAAAGCTCAAACTCGGCTCAAAGCTTTGAAGATTTCGAAAAACACCAGAGAGACGCTGGCTTTCATGGAGCTTCCTCAGCAGTCGCCTGACCTCAAAGCCCACTGAACATTTATAAGGCCACTAAAGAAAACCCAGAATCAAAAGACATCAAAAGAAGCTCTTTGAAACATTGTCAAATAACGCTGGGATAAGATTGATCATCCAAACTAGTAATCAAACATTTAGAGAGAATGAAAGCTCAGGCATGCCTTGTGATCCCCGACAGGGGAAAATATACAGGTGAATGATATAAAAAAACTGGAAGTCATTATTGTACCAAGAAAAAAAAGCCTGTGCATTATACAGTATGGCTATCTGTGACTGCCTGGAGATTGATAGGAAATAGTTTAATGTGTGCGTGATGCATGTCAGCGCTCCACAGGGGTGTAATGATGAGCAGTCAATCCTCATCAGTCCATCTTTATTGATAGAGCCTTTCCATGCAGGACAACGCGTTTAACCCTCACAGTGAGAAGGTCACCGGGTGGGTTCAGACGAGGCTCGGGGTCCCTGGGGCGCCGATTCCCTCAATTCAAAGAGCTTGTGGAGAAAATCTCCTTGTTATCATGAAATAAGGCTTGACTGCAATGGAGATGAAGCGAAAAGAGTAGCGTCTCACAACCATTTGATTTGCTGTGTATTTGTTCAGAAACGTTCTGATATTGAGCTGAACTGACTTGAACCTGCTGCTCTGACTATGGTTTTGGGTCCCTTTGGATAAATAATGGCCCAAATGGCCACCTCTCCATTCGATTCATCACACATGTCCAACGGAAGCATCGTTATCAGTGGATTTAAAACTGTAGGATCTCCCAGAATGCACAGCTTAAAAGAGACGACACGCTTTATGTCTCCCTGAATGTCCACCTCCTCTCCACCTCCTCTCTGTCGTCTCCGTCCTCCTGCTCCACACACATTACCTTTATCTCTGTAGGGCTCCCAGGTGGGCCCTCACTTGTTTCATCCAGTAATAACTCTCGGCTCGGACCAAGCCACGGAGTGCGTTCGTCATCACCGTGGCCGTCAGCGGGAGGAAACACGCTCGCACCTCCTCATCTCTCCTCCGTTCCCCGGCGCGGGGCCCCAGGGCCCTCTTTGTCCGGGAAAAGTGCTCATGCATCGGTTATAAACATTAAGTAACAGCGCTAACGTGATTTGCGGCGCTGAATGGGACCCATTCACCGAGACACAGTGAGCGCTTTCTTGCGTCCGGCACCGGCGAGGGCCGCGGCTGCCAAGCGGTCGCAGGTGCAGGATGTGAGGCGGGAGCCGTAGTGCGCTTGGCTCATCTCAAAGACGCCTTTGATTCCACTTCCTGAGGCAGGTGCTGGGAGGTTTCCTGTTTCTGCTGGTCAGTGAGGGATGTTTTTCAGGGATGGTTTTTTTTTTTTTGTCTTCATTTTCTGCCAGCCGCCGCGGTCTGCATATCCATTTGGCAGTCGGGGGATTCCACCTGTAAGAGCGAGTGAAAGGCAGAGATATGAAAGGGTGCGCGGAGGGTGAAACTGTCCTTGTGAAATCACACTTCATTTGACTTGCCTGAGCGTCGCTCCCCAGATGCAACTTGTGAATGCCACACAATTAACCAGGCTGTGATATAAGTTAATTAATGACACACAGCTGGCTCGGGGCGATGGCAGCGGTGGTGGTGAGGGGCGTGAACACGTGATGCGAGGAGCGATCCAACAATAAGAGATGCTCCGCTGCCAGGAAATGGATGTAGAAATGAAAGATGCAAAGGTGGACGGACAGACCGCGAATACATGAAATGGAAATGAATTATACATCATCAGCTGTAGCTGGAGGGAAAGTGTCGGCTCTAGACAAATGTCTGGAAAACAACCTTGGGTGGAGAGTTGGAGAAGATGAAGAGAAAGCAGGAGGCGGAGAGAGAGAGCGAGAGAGAGAGCAGGAGATGTTGTCTTTGAGAAAATTAGAGCCTCTCTGAATAACCACTGTGAACTATATTCTTTATCATGATGCGTGGGTGAGGTGCCAGCGGATTAGAGAGAGCAAGGCTCAGAGAGCGAGCGAGCGAGAGAGAGAGAGAGAGAGAGAGAGAGAGGGGGGGGGGGGGGGGAGATAAAAAGAGTCTGCTTCTAACGAAGCCTGCAGCACAGCGAAGACTGACAGAAGGGTTCATGTGTGATTCACCTCTCTATCAACATGCAGTCACGCCATATTAGGCCGGCAGACACAGCAGGTGTGTGTAATGTCTTTCCTTACACGCTTCATATCTTAAGAAGCTTAATAACCCAGTTTTTATGCATAATGAGGCTGCTACAGTTTGAACAGCACACTTTGATTTAAAGAAACGCTCGAATCTGTGTGTGTTTTGTGCAATGAAAATTCAATTTATTGCATTTAACCAACCAATATCTACAACTGTTGTGAAGAAACAGAATTCTATTAACATCTGGAGGATCTGCATAGAGGTGTACGCAAAAAAAAAAAAAAAAAATCAATGCTAATGAATAACTGAGATGGCAGAAGTAGTTACATTCTTTATATAAGACTTAGTTCAATATATAAATATGGATTCAACGTCTCTACTTACAGAACAGTTTGTAGCATGCAAACATACACACCTGTTGTTATTGTCTTACTGTGTTCGTCAGCATTAATCATCGCATTAATCATCGATAACAACACAGTTTTATACTTAGTTTTCATCCATCTGTGTCTTCTACTGCTTTATCTAATTCATGCTCGCAGGTGGCTGGAACCAGTCACAGCTGAATATGAATATGATAATCAGAGTATTCAATCATTATTGATATAACTAATAAAAAAAAAAAAAAATCATTTTGAATGAATTTAACCACTTTTTTTTAATGGTCACAAATATTTAACACTCAAATTTGATGAATTTGATATAGTAACACTGAAATATTGACCTGTCTCTGACACCGACTCTCATCGACATCATAAATCTTTTTTTTCTACCGCTCTCTTTTTCTTTGCAGCCATGAAGTCAGACCGTAAGCGTCTGAAGGCGGAGAAAGCCGACCTGGTGAACCAGATGCAGCAGCTCTATGCCACTCTGGAGAGCCGAGAGGAGCAGCTCCGCGACTTCATACGCAACTATGAGCAGCACAGAAAGGTACTGTGACAGCCGTGCTCCGTCTCCTCGCAGGTATGAGGGTGCACGCACGCAAACATCCCGTCTTTCATGCTTTTTTTTTAGTCCCATTCAGAGCCAGACAGGAGTGCAGCGGTTCACATTCTCACCTCACATCCACTTTGGGGGATTTTCTAACTCTCTCTCTCTCCAGTTTTCTTGTCAAATTGTTAAACAAATGTGTTCGTCCTTTTGTGAATTTCTTAACGAGCCTTTTGACTATAAGTTGGGTTCGTTCAGTGTAGTGGTGCACGGTGTGTGACCCAACCCATCAGGATGTGTGTGTCCACCAGGAGAGCGAGGACGCAGTGAAGGCACTGGCCAAGGAGAAAGACCTCCTGGAGAGAGAGAAGTGGGACCTGCGGCGGCAGACCAAGGAGGCCACGGAGCACACGGGGATGCTGCGCTCCCAACTGGACCTCAAGGAGAACCGGATCAAGGAGCTGGAGGCCGAGCTGGCCATGGTGAGACCGAAGGGGGTAGCTGGGCGCACAGGGCGGCGGAGAGGCAGTTTGAATTTTACGTTGCCCGTGTTTCTTGTGGCCTCAAGAATAATCAGAATCATAATGAAAATCGCTGATTGTGTGTTAGAAAGTGTGTAGAAGAGTTGAAAGAAAGCAGGAGAAAATCACATATTTTGAGTGTATGATCAAAAAGCTTTGATTGTACAGTGTAGCTGTCAACATGTCTCCACCCCCCCCCCCACCAGATGAGTAACTGTGTCAATCAGAGAATGGAGTACCGGGTGTTTGAGCGCCTTGTGGACAGGGACTACTCTCCTAGGGTCATGGCGGTAAGATGGGCCCCCAGCTCTGAAAATTTGACCTCTCCTGCCCCTCCCAAGAAATCTTCCCTAATTGTGACCTGATTGTGGTTTTGAGTTCTCCCCCCTCCCCCCCTCCCAGCTCCTCCAGATGCACGTCTCTCATGACTAACCCTCCGCCCACCCCGACTGATCCTAGTGATCCCACAGATCCGTGCCGTGATTGATCTGAATGTGTTTGAAGGTCTAATTGAACGCCGCTCTGCTTGGACGGGGAAAAAAAAACACATCAAGACTCTGACATCTAATGATGACTTTTGAGATTTGCGATCCTATTCTGTTTTGCATGTCACACCCCGAGATTGATAATCGTTTGACTGCCGGTAGGTAGAGATGATTGCAGAGGGGCTGATTGTGCTGGTGATTTGCAGCCTGCCGCCGCTTGGCATGATGATAAGATTTGTAAAACAGCGGCAACATTCTGAAAGACGCCAACATGTCAGAGCTAATCAGACACCAGAGACACAAGCAGGGGGAAATATTGACGCTCAGTAAACACACACTGACACATCATCCACAGCTCCAGCAGCTCCAGAATCGAAGTTACAGAAAAGCTTAATTGTTTTCATTCTCTCTCTTTTTTTTTTTTTTTTTTAAACCAAAGGTGACAAACAGCAAATAACTCCTGCAGATATTCTGTCCATTTTTTTTTTTTTTTTTTTTTAATTATTCTTATTTTTGTCAGCGCTCTCTGGAGTGGAAGCGAAAGATTTCACACTACAAACGAGAAAACAGGAAAACACAGCTGCATTTTTCATGAGACCAGAGCCCGGGGGAGGATGCTCGCATATCTGCATGCACTCAGAGACGAGCAGGGAAAAACTAGATCTGTAACTCCACATGTACAGTATATATATATGCACCTTCACACACCAAATGGAAAAACAAAAACAGAGAGAAAAATACTAGAAACAGTGAAGTGAAAGAAAACTTTCTTTGCTGTGTATCTTTTCTCTGATTGATCACAGCTGATGTCTGTCTACCTTTTTAAGGCCAAGCAGTCTCTCGCCACTCTGACCAAGGACGTCCCCAAGCGCCACTCGCTGGCCATGCCCACGGAGGCGGTCGTCAACGGCAACAACCAGGAGTGGGTGATGCAGGCCGATCTCCCTCTGACGGCCGCCATCAGGCAGAGTCAGCAGACGCTCTACGTGCACACCGGACACCCCACCGACAGACAGGGTAGGCTGGGTGGAAACCTCCGTCCTGCACACGACGCCCAAACGGATTGATTTTGTTTTAACCATCACTGACCTCTGCATGCTCATGTGAACGGGCTTCACACACATTCACTCCTGCCATCCGCTCAGAATGAACAGTGTTCACCGACAGTGGTCCAGTTGTGATGTGCCGTGTGCTTTTTGTATCAGTTGAAGTGATTTTTTTTTTTTGTTTTCGTTTTTTGTATCTTTGAGAAAAACGTTTGGCTTTACAGCTTGTTTTCATCTTTGCGACGCGCAAACATCTCCGACATGTTGGACATTGGGTGGCAGCGAGGGATGATTTGGATTTTTCAAGTTAAATGCTCATAAAAATTGCCTTCAAGTGGTAATTTTTCTCACAACTTTTCAACATGACTTTGTGACTTTTTCCTTGACTTTGCTATTTTTCAGGCTCCTCAAAAAAAGAAAGAAAAAAAAAAAGAGAACATTTCTGTACCATTTTCCTGAAACACACCTCAGGAGGAGGAGGAGGAGGAGAAACCCCATCTCCTGTTGCAACACTTGCTCGCACATTTATGGCTGAAATGCCTCACAAAACCACATATGGAAATTCAAACCACTGGGGTTTTTATTTTCCATTATTTTGAAATATTGCAACATCTCTTGCACACGGAAGGCAGATAAGCCCGAGTGTACCCATCATCCACTTCAGCTGGGGAAAAATCCCTGCTCTACAGCGGTCTGCTTGGTTGCTATGTGTAATTATTAAGCAACATATTAAAGCCAAACATGTCGGCATGCAGGGACCTATTCACTCTTTAACAGATGCAGATAAAAACAATCTCCCTTTCAGAATAATTAAACCTACTTAAACATCATGCCAGACAAAAAGCGTCATCTATTGTAAATGCATTGCAAAACTGAAGTAAAGCAGAAGTATCAGCTCTCAAGAGTGAAATTCTTGGACATAACTTACATTAACTAACTTATATTTATTTATTTTGCAGGTGGAGGAATGGATGTTAAATCCTCTTGCACACAGATATGTAAAGCATTATTTAAGCTTCATACCAAGATATTGTGATTATCGAAAAAACTGTACCTGGAAGTAATGGTTTAGCCAGAAATCTGAAAACAATACGTCGAATTACACTGAGCCAAAGTCATCGACACACACTCTCCTCTCCACCCTAAAGCAGAAAGCTTTGTATAAATTAGCCCGGCAGCCACCGGGGTAAGAGTCCATCCTCTGAGGTTGTTTTAAAGGGCAGTTTTAAAGGTTCTCGCAGGTTGTGGACTAATTGGGGACATCTGGAGAGTGAAGCAGGCTCAGACAAAAAAACTGAGAATACGTGTGAACAGTCACGATCCCCAAATTGCGATGCAATTGGGTGCACTGTATGTATCAGTCCTACCGGTAGACAGACGCACACACACTCACTCACTCACTCACACACACTCTCTCTTCTCAACCTCTGTGAAGCTGTTTTCTCAGTTGCCTAGCAACTGCAGCTGATTGCAAATAATTTCAGGCTTTTTGTTACAGACTTCAAAATCCTCGTATATGTTGCGCCCACAGCTGCGACGACTCTCGTTTTTCGCCCCTGTCGCTACTTTTGGACCCCCCCCCCCAAAAAAAAAAAAAAAAAAAAAAAAACCGACCCCGAGAAAGAAACGAGCCTGTTCTCTTCTCCCTCTCATCCCATTGTAGTGGCTGCCGTGCGGGTGAGCCCGTGCCACTCGCGCCAGCCCTCCATCATCTCCGACGCCTCTGCGGTGGAGGGGGACCGGTCATCCACACCCAGTGACATCAACTCACCGCGCCATCGGACTCACTCTCTGTGCAATGTAAGAGCTGCCCGCCACCGCCGCTGCCACCGCCACCCCGTCACGTACGCTCCTCCTCTGGAGGAGCTTTGGGCTGCCCTGCTGCCTGGCCGCTGTCGCTCCCCTCCATCATCGTTCTGGCTGAACTCATGTCTGCCTGAAGTTGAATTTTGGTGGAAAAACCAGCCGTGGACGTCGAATCAGTGCATGCCACTCTTCTTTGACGTCGAGATCTTTATCTTTTCTCGATTGCCCAGCCTGCACCTCCTCACTGACTCTCTCTCTCTCTCTCTCTCTCTCTTCCCCTTTCTTCTCGCAGTCCCTAGAAGATCTGGAGGAGGCGAAGCGTAAGAAAAAGAAAGAGAAGATGGGCTTGGGCTCTTTGTCGCGCGTCTTCGCCCGGGGAAAGCAGCGCAAGTCCCTCGACCCCGGTTTGTTTGATGGTACTTCAACACCTGATTATTACATAGAGGAGGATGCAGACTGGTAAAGCACACACGTCCCCGAGCACCTGGAGAGCCTTTGTGGCCATTATCGAAAGACAACATTGTGTTGAAGCACACGAGTGTGTGTGTGTGGATCAGTGTCCGTGTGTACAGTTGTAATAATTTGTGCGCCTGTGTAGTATCACATGCAAGCGTGTGTGTGTGTATGAGCGAGTGTTTGCGTGCGCGTGTGTGTGTGTCATCCATGGTCAGAGGCCATGTCAGAAGCCAGAGGCGCGTCTTGCTTCGCTGAAGTGTAAACCTTAACAAGCAAATTGCACCTGTATGTAATGTACAGTCCTGTAAATAGAGAACAACACGGCGGCGGCGGCGGCGGCGGCGCGGACGTGTTCTGCTGTATGTGCCCTCCAGAACAGCTGTGTTATTGGATCTTTTAAATGTTCTTTGCATTTTGACTTTTTTTTTTTGTTTTGTTTTGACTCAACTGGAAACTTGAAGGACTGCTGTACTTGTAAATAACAACAGTTGATGTGCACTTTGTGCGTGTAAATGTCTCCTTGTCCCCTGAATGCCCTCTGTTATTTTTGACATGTACCCCAACCCTGCCTCCTCCTCCTCCTCCTCCTCCCACTACTTTTTCCACTCACACTTCTCCCCGTTTATTGTCCTGCTTGGTCCACCCCTCCTCCTCCTCCTCCTCCTCCTCCTCTTTCCACACTGACAAGATGAGAACAGTTTCCTGTAGGCAACATGCAGACTCCTCGAATCCACCAACAATTCGGTTGCCAGCTAATACGCCCCTTCAAAAAAAAAAAAAATAGAAAGAAAAAGATAAATTAAAAAGAAACTGTGCAGAAGCACTCCTTGATGTTCCCTCAAAGAGACTTCAAAAGAAGCTGCTTAGCGGAGAATGAACTTTCTTCTCAGAACAGTTTGTTCCGCCGCATTATGAAGCCAAACAGGAAATGTAAGCGGTGTGTTTTTTTTTCTATCTGAACAGATAGAAGGTACCTGTGTGACATGCATGCACGTAGTCCCAGTCTCCAAATGCATGCTGAACAAAACTGAGGAGAGATGTCTTTCCCTGGGTATGTTGTCAAGAGGGTGCTAAAGTGTCTGTTTTTTTTTTTCTTTTCTTTTTTTTTTTTTTTAAGAAAAAGAGAGGTCAGTTACTGAGTCAATGTTTATTCATGATTACCTCCATTTCCTGTGAAGTTATTAGATCTGTAAACTTGACCCTCTATTACTCAAGGAGTGCTCTGATTAATGCTGAAGAGCCTGTTATTCCAAATTAATCAGTTTTAATCTGTACCTACAAGTTACCATTTGCAATTTTACCTCTGAATTATCAGAGGTCAGCTGTCTCAGAGCAAACCCATTTTAACGACTTCACTTCCTCCTAAAGCTTTGTGCAGTTCTCCTCCTGTTGGATCTTCCTGTTTCTTGAAGCCGTCTCTTTGTTGATGCACCGAGATGCTGCAGGGAGCGCGAAAAGGTTTACCTCAAAGAGCTGCGATCTTAAATGCATCAATTATTCTCACCCCAGACTTTATCCTGATTGTCAATTTGACTTCCTGGCCCCTGCAGTTCAAGTCATTTTAACAGATAACAGGAACCCGAATGAAGAGACGTGAAACAGACCAGAGTAACGTGAGCGAGCCCCCGACGCGAAGGTGGAAAATCACAATTTAAAAGCGTGCTAATCAAGCAAATCCGCACCTTCTCTCCTGACCCCGCTGACCCCCCGAAAAGTTCACATGCAGAGTTCAAGCCACCGCTGGAAAAAAAAAAAAAAAAAAAAAAAAAAAAAAAGCAATTAACTCAGTGCTAAAGGTTAATAACATTTTCTCAAGCAAAAAGATTATCTACAGACGCTGGGATTATTTACATCCTTCCAATTGGATTGAGTCGGAGTCTGCAGTGCCCTCCCCCCTTACCCCCCCCCCCCACACCAGGAAATCTTTTCTCTGCCTGACAGTAAACTAACACACTGGGTATTTGAGCTGTTCTTTAAATATGGTGCTTGGTGAAGGGGTGCCCATGTACGCAGTGGGAAGGTTGTTATTTAACCCTGAATTCTGGCTCACATATCAGAGAGGAACATCTTTAGGATAATTCATAATGTATTAAAGTGTATGTATAGGAACAACAGTTCAACCAGATAATTTCATTAAACGGTCGATGAAAAGTGAGGACATTTACTTTTATTTTTCCATGTAACCAACTCTTTATGATCCCCTGCTGACGGGGAGGCAACATATCAAGTGACAAACATTGTGCTCTTTAGTGTTTTGAGCCACGGTCTCTGGTATTTTATTTTCCACAAATACTTTACTTTTTGTAAATGAGATAACATTACAGAAATGAAATTATTATTATTAATATTATTGAAAGAGTTTTATTTAAAGTCAGAAGCACGGGCCTCGGTGGAGGACTTCTGTTCAGAAGCGGAGAGATGTTTAGAAGTGGATAGTAGCAAACTCTCAAAGGCATGGCAACAAAGTTACGCTCAACAGAACTAAATGAGAATAAGATTATTTTAAAATAAAATAAATGACGCTGAATTTAAATGTGGCTGTCCTCTCTTTCCCTGTGTCGATGTTGGTGTGTTTGTGAGTGTTCATTTGTTGTGATATGCCTCTAATCCTGATTGGGCGCTGGATGCCAGCGGAGGGGGGGGGGTGCTTTCATTCTTAACATATGCTTTAGCGTCCCGCAGCCCTGCAAGTCCATCTGTGAGAGGACGGCATCTTCCAAATGGCCTCCTTTCCCCTCTGTCCCTCTTTCACTCAAATCAAAAAGCATTGTATACGTGGAATTACATTGGAATCAATAATTGGAATTTAAAAAATAAATAAACCAAAGGCGGCAGAGGGGAGATGAAGCCATGTCAGATTATTGGAACCGAGCTCATATGTGTCAGCACATTTCGTCAATAATGTTCTGCTTTGATTTGACCCCCTGACCTCTAACACTGACCCCTCGTGTGTGACCTCCATCGGACTCTCAACACAGCCAAGCGACCCAAGGAGCAACCGCTCAATCAGGCTCAGTGGGACCGAGGTACGCCCGTTCCAGTCACCCAAAGAACCAGTTGTGCTGGGTTGCGAGCTGTGTTTGCAGATGCCTCCTAACTCAACCCACCGTCGCAGAACTGACCCTGGAGTTTAGCATTTCTTCAAGTTAAACTTAATTACAACAAAAACCACATTCAGAGCTCCCACATGCTTCTGAGGGCAACAGCAAGTACATTCATATGCTCATATGCTCAACAAAATATTGATATTTGACTTTTTTTTTTCTTTTTAATTCACCTTTGGCTCACAAATTTCTGATCTTCTCACTAAACTCTGCTTAATAAATACAACACCCACATACATAGGAAGAACATGCAAACTCAACGTAGAAAAGGCCCTAAAGCCCAGACTCAAACTGAGGATTTTCCCGCTGTGAGGTGAGAGAGCAAAACACTACGCCAACATGGTTTTTAGAAAGTCCCTCCTAGTCCTGCACGCCGTAGCTCGTTGTCCTGTAAACATGTTTACAATCTTCACATCAGGTAAGTTCCATTACGCTCAGGACTGATTTTAAAATCTGCGATAAATGACGAAGTGACTCCGCCATGGTAGGATGTTCTTCTGGTACACTCCACTTCTTTGTTTTGGACTCTCTCCGGAGTGAAAAACTGATCTCGCGTCTGGACAGGAGTGCATTTTTGGCCAAAAGAGCAGATTTATTCAGCTTAGTATGAATTGCTCTCTGAAGGGCACTTAGGAGCGTACCTGCAGTTTATGTGTTGCTCTTAGGAGGGAACATAAAAGCATCCAGCTTGAGATGAGTTACTGAAGGCAAGTTTAATAAAAAACACTGTTTATTTGGACCATGCACTTTCTTTTTGAGGAAACAGGATGGTCATGTAAAGCCTGCTAAAATACAGTCTTTCTATATGCTGAGACAGAATATTGGGGGGGTGGGGAGGTTATATAAATACATAAACCCGTTTATGTATTCACTGATTTCGCTTTTTTCCTGTTGTTCTGCTTTGAAGTTCAAAGCTCCGGGCTGAACTGGAAAGTGAAAGATTCAGACAGAAAGCGTTACTCACTGGCACATCTTTATATTGCCACCGAGATACCGGAATGGATGTGGAGAGCTGGAGCGGGCCGAGCAGAAGGACAAAGATCCCACGCTGTCCATTACGGCTGAGCTCAGAGGTGGATGCTTTTATCCCGGGCTCATTAGCTTCCCATGAGTCCTCAGTCTTAACCTTTAATGGCCAAACGCTCATGCTCACTCACACAGAAAGCCAAAGAGAGCGGCTACATTTTAAAGGGCCGGTGGGCGTGTGGAGGTTTTTCCACAAAGTCTTAGATGCGACAGGTGAGTTGGAGATTTGCCATTTCTATTGTCAGATGGAGGAAAAAAAAAAAGTGTTGATGCTTCTCACTGCAGGAGGCCAAACAAACACACATCATGCAAAGAAAAACAAAAGTGGGACTAAGTTGCCCCCTTGTGTTAAGGATGGTGTATTGCAGAATCATTTCCTCACCAGCGTTTTCTGTCTAATTACTTTTCTACACATGACATAGTAAGAAAAAAAATAATTAAACAGGAAATATTTTAATCAACTCTGAACTAACAGGTAGAGTGGAGGATATCATTAAGGGTGAGCACGTTTCCAGTTAAAGCAGATTCTCCCCCCACCCTCAGTAAATTATACTAATTCCACATAGCAGTGATCATTTTGTATCACAGTATCCCGGTGCATTTCCTAATTGCATGTGTTATTTTTTTTCCCTCTTCTTGAGAGAGCTCTTGCTGCAGGCTAATTTAGACAGATGAGCCATGTTAATTCAACTGTTCAAACAGCTGCTGGTTTAATGGACTTCTTAAGCGAGGAGCCTGTGTATTAAAGCTGCAACTTTGTTTACAGCGTTACTGGCAAACACTCTGCTTGTTGTCATGTTGCCAAAAGCTTAGTGTGCTGGTTAATGCTTGGTGGTTTTGCTTTGTTTTTTCTGGGAAATACAGTTTCTGCCTCCGGGAGCAGAATTTGAATTTCAAGACCTGGAATTGAATTCATCAAATTCAGTATATGTAGAAACTGATATAATATTGTTAAATAGTGTGAAATAATTTGCATTGAAATTGCTGTTCGAATTCTAACTCTATATTTTAACTCTACCCTTCATGACTAAAAGTAACATTTAAACCAGTACAATGAATTAAAGCCGATGAAGGAGGTTAAAATTGCTCTTTTCTTTATTTGGGTAAAATCCACATTTTTAAAGCTACTTTGGCTTAGCAGCTACTTGAAATCCACATGAATTGTGCAATGAGAGAAAGCTGAATAAAGCAGCAAAATGTTTATACAAACCAACACTGCATTATACTGAACAGCTGCAATCACTTGCATACATAACTCCTCTGTCAATACATGCTGTTTATAATATATGCATGCACATGCATTGAAGACATCATGGCATCTCTGCAATGTAAAATACAATTCAATGAATTTACTGCAGCAACTTATAGACTAATATCAAAAACTAAATAATTCTTTTTTTGGTTTTGGTTGCCATAACTAATACTTCTTTTACATTCAAATTTAGCTTCTGGTGACATAAGATTGATTCCATTTTCTCATTTACACAGTTCTGAGTGCAATATTGTGATTGTTTTTATTATGTCACTACACCCACTGCCACCTGGGCTCTCACTCACGATGCCACTGTATCGCCGTGTGTCTGCCCTCTTCCCCCCACCCTCCCAGACTCAGACAGCCTCTCCAGCCCCACACGCCACAGCCTCAGCCTGTCAGACGGCTCAGAGGACCAGCTGGACCGCCTCCAGCAGGTGGAACTGGCCCGGACCACTCCCATGTCCCTGTGGAGGGCCGGCACCGTGCAGGCCTGGCTGGAGGTCGTCATGGCGATGCCCATGTACATCCGCACCTGCTCGGAAAACGTCAAGAGCGGGAAGGTTGGTGGAGACTGTTGCTTATAGGACACTGTGACTTGGTGGTTTTGGCTGCGGCGGACTGAGTGATGCGCTGTGGCGCTTTGCAGGTTTTACTGGGGCTGACGGATGAAGACCTGGAGGTGGGGTTAGGGATCAGCAGCCTGATGCATCGCAGGAAGCTGCGCCTGGCTATTGAAGACTACAGAGATGCAGAGAACGGCAGAGGGTGAGGAAGACAGAGGAGTCCTGCTCAGACTGCACGGTGCTCAATGGTGTGAGAGAGCCATCTGTTGGTGGCTCAGAGTGAGCTTTCTGTGACGTTTGGTGATGCTTTTCATCATTTAGCATAACAATATAAAGATTTTCTCTCATATTTATGACTTTTTTTTTAAAAGATGGAAGAATGCTGAAGCTTTCTATGTAATTGTCTGTGTTTTGGAGTCTCTATGGGGATTCATATGAAAGGCAGAGTTAAAGAATCAGTTCACAAACTGTCTCACTTTTTCTTCCACTGTTGAACCAGGGAAATAGTTTGCTAACCTCAAAGCATTGAAAATGACATCTGAGAAATTGAACCGTGATTTGCTCTCCCTCCGTGTTCCTGTTACTTCAGATTATTCACAGACCTTAAAGCAAAGAGTTTCCACTGACTGCTTCATATCAAAGAAGTGGAGTCTCTTTGAAAACTGTCCACAGTTTTGTAGCAACACAGACACTTTTTTTTTTGGGACTTGCATATTTTTTAAAGGTGTTTTTTTGGGGCAGCATGGATTTTCATTTTAAAACACCAAAGTGGCACAATTTATCTTGTTTTGTGGGATAAAATAGTTTCATTTCTTCCATCTGTGGTGTTAACCAAGGTCAAGAGGGCCCCGGACCCCGGGGTGGAAGTAACCCTCTCGCTGTGTGTCTGCAGGCTCTCCAAGGCTGCAGATATGGACCACCACTGGGTGGCCAAGGCCTGGCTCAGCGACGTGGGTCTGCCTCAGTACTCTCAAGCCTTCCACACTCACTTGATAGACGGCCGCATGCTGAACTCCCTCACACGCCGTGATCTTGAGCGTCACCTCAACATCACCAAGAAGTTCCACCAGGTCAGCCTGCTGCTGGGCATCGAACTGCTGCACTCCCTTAACTTCGACAAGGAGGTAAGAAAGAAAGGCGCCTGTATGTGCTGCTCCGAACCGGTCCAAGCAGAGCCTGAGAAGAGATTACAAATGCATTTGTTGGAATGATTCCCAGGCCCTACAGGCTCGGAGGATACAGTGCGAGCACCAGAACGCTGATCCGATGGTGTGGACTTCCCATCGGGTCATGAAGTGGATCAGAGACATTGACCTGAAGGTGGGACAGAGCGAGAAACTCTGTAAATCATAGACACAGACATAGACAACAACTACTGCAGTTACCTTTTCAAAACAAAACCCTGGAACTAACACAAATTCAGCAAAAATGAGTATACCATGCAAAGAAGCTGTTGAGATAATAGAAGAAACTGAATGTTCCTGAACTCTCCCTTTCCCCCATGGTGCCATAGCAACCCTTTATTTCTTGTGTGGATTGCTACCACTCCATGATAGCAGTCAGATTACAGCCTTTACGTGCATGAGTGTGCAGTGATAAGACGTCTGCACTGCCATCCTGTTTGAATCTACTGGAAGTATGAATAATCAAGCTGATATCAACAGAGTGGTGGGAACACTAAACTACTGTGACATAATTTTTTACAAGGGACTCTCCTGTATGGCGTGTTTTCCCCTCAGCCACAAATGACCACAGTATCACCCCACGAGTTTGAGACCAGTGATAAGTTTTTATTTGCTCTGCTGGTGAAGGAATTCGCTGAGGGCCTCCTGAACAGCGGAGTACATGGGGCCGTCATGGTGCTGGACCCCACTTTTAACACCGACAGCATGGCAACGGCACTGGGGATTCCCAACAACAAGCACATGGTCCGCCGACACCTTGTTGAGGAGATGAAAACACTGATTGGCCCAGCCAGGTGAGGGGAGAACACATGAGTTCATTCCCAGAACAGTCAGTGTTACATGCTGGGTTTGTTTGTTTGTTTGCAACATGTTTTCTAATGTATTTTCAGTGTTATCCATGTTCTTCAACATGCAAATCTTTCCCATGCTTTTTTTTGTAGAGCCGATGCCAAACAAGACTATGAGCGCCTAGGCCTGGGAACGCCACCAACCCTCCTTCGCCAAAACTCCCTGGGCAGACCGCCCAGCTCTGCCAGCCGGCACACCGACGACGAGGGCTCGCTGAGGAGGAGGGCCGTGAAGGTGCAGAAATATATCGAGGAACTAATCGTTTCCTCAGTTGCCACCGCGGTTTTCACTGTGTTCACTTGTGCTACAAAAATCTCTTGGATGCCACATATCTCCAGCCATATGCAGTAAACACATTGGCAAAAAAAAAAACAAAATACACAAATCTCCACCCTCAAGTGTGGACTGCTGCCAAATACAGTGCAGCAAGCTGCCCCTAAAGCCAGAGTTTGGATTAAATGGTAACTCTCAGCAAACACATTCCCAGCAGCGGCGACACACAAGTGTTAAATCAAGCTCCATGTCAAGTATTTTTGGTTTGTGTGTTTCTGTTGTAGCCTCCTGCGGGATTCAGTCCCAAAGCTCGCGGCGGACGGGACCTGAGCTGCCACGGCAGCTGCGGCTCCCTCCCCCGGGAGGTTCGAGATCGCACTCCGCCCCGAGCCGAGGCAAGCCCGATCCGAGGCTACACCAGCATCGAGGTCACCAACGTGTGACTCCGCTCCGCCAGAGTGTGACAAACACCCGTCATCAGCCTCAGCCTGGCACAAGCTATCATCCATCTGAACCAACGGACTATTGTTATTATCACTATTATTAATACTACTGTTTTGTTAAAAAAATAAATAAAAAGAGCCTTTATATGACAGATTGCACTTTGTGAAGAAAAAAAAAAGATGTGATGCTTGTTACAAATTTCCTGGTTTAATGAAGCAAAGGACAAGTGTTATTTTGGTGTTTTTGTGGAAAGACATCTCCTTTCAACAACACCAGAATTAAAAGAAGTCAAGGAAATTGAATATTTTTCTATTTCTCTTTGTGCGCGAACCAGGATGTGACTGGTCCGTTTGTTTTTCGTTGACTGCTGCAAGTGACAGTTTCTCAGAGGGAGGAGAGATTTTAACCAGACTGTTTGTATTATACAGGGTACTCAATGACATTTCATATCTGTGTAAATTGCCTCCGTCTCATCTGATTCTGCTGTTTGTGATGCCTTGTCAATGTGGCTGGAGACAAGAAAACAAAAAACAACAAAAAAAAAGCCACAGAGTTGTTTATGTTTGATAGTCATTTTTCATCTTGCACATTTACACTGTTTTGTCCAAGCAAATTGCACCTCTTCTGATCTTTTATACTGTGCAGTAAAAAAAAAAAAAAAAAAAAAAGAATACCATGCTGGCTACAGATGACTGCATGGCTGTTATGATTGTGCAAACCAAGTGGGATAAAAAAAAATTGAAGGAGGCAATTTTGTGGCACTGAAAGACTGTTCCTTATTAAATAAAAGACAAAACTTTAACAACAAGGACCCAGTTTCTCTATTTTGGGGGCAAAATTCGCATATCGCTGAACAAATCCGATATTTGGGATAAAGGGATGCCTCGAGTCAAATTACACAAAGAAGAACTAAAATTAAAATCACACCAGAAATATGTTACAAACTTCTTGAATCAAGGTCTGAGTGCAACAGAAGGAACATGACAACGTGAGGAAGTGGATAGTGTCACAATAAATCAAACTAACGTCACTGCTCTACATAGTGTTTGCTCCTGTATGCTGGACTGATAGATAATACATTAAAACAATGGACACATAGCAATTTCAGTTTGTTGTTTTGCCAACCAGACCATAATAATACTAGAAATTGGCACTCAGAGAGCGCAGACCTCCGCCACAGCTCAAATCAGTCACCAACAACCATAACAACACCATATATAATCACACAACATTGTGATCGGGGGTGTGATCGGAGCGGAGCGCTGCGGCGTGCGGTGCTGCTGTCAGTCGCCCTCTCTCTCCCTGTGTGTGTGTATGTGTGTGTGTGTGTTCATCTGAAAAGGAAAACCGAAAAGCAACATAATTTATGGTATTTTACTTCATTTTAATTTGAAAATTGACCGGATTCTCTCGTATTCTCCGTTCCTGACTTCCTGTGTGGTGCGATCTGCTCTGTCCAACTTTACAACTGGCGGTGCGCGGCGCGCGCGGCTCGCGGAGAAAATAGAGAGGAGCGGAGCGCCTGCGGTCCACGGCGCGGGCCGCTACGCACGCGGCGGTCCTCCACGCCAGCTGTATGAACTGTCAGATAGGTTAACAGGGGCGCCGATCTGACAGTCGGTGTGCGGCGCTTCCCACTTCTGCGTCGGAAGCGGCGTGTCCTGTGTGAACTAGGCGTTTGTCCCCCCCCCTGTCGGCGGGCCTGCCCAACTATGTGAAAGACTCCCTATCTGTCAATGATAAAGAATCCTTTAAAAAATTCCTGGATCCAGACAGTGATCCGGATCATCACCAAAATTTGATCAATTCTAAGTCAGCCCAAGACCCACCTTTCCACAAAGTTTCATTGCAATCCGTCCATTACTTTTTCCGGGATCTTGCTAACAAACCAACCAACAGACCGACATGATTACATAACCTCCTAGCGGAGGTAATAACTAAATAATAAAAGAGAGTATATTCAGTAGTGCATATAGGACCGCAAATTTAAAAAATACCCAGAATCCAGCCAGTGGTCAAAATGTTACAGCTGATTCAATTACCAAACTGGAGCCTCAGCAGAATATGGTAGAACCATACCAATAATCCGGCATGTATTTCTATCCATGCTTATTCTTGGAGCACAGGCACTAATGACATTTCCTTACTTTCTTTGTTTTGCTATGAAAGCAGGATTTTTTTTTGTTTGTTTTTTTTTAGAGGAAAGCTACAGTGTCTTCAAGAAGCATTCTTATATATTGGGCTCATTTCCATGAGGAAGTCTGTGCAGTTCACTGCAAATTGTCAGCCTTGGTGAGTGTGCATATCTGAACGAATGACTGACAGCGCTGAGGTGAGTCACTGTGGTTATCGGCCTTTCCCCGCTCTCTCTTTAGGACACGTTAACTCACGTCTTGCTTCAAACAGCTACGCAATCCAACGCGGTGCCGCTCCTTCCGCTTACTCACTGTGACTGGGTTATTGTCAAGGATGACAAAGCAAAGAAGGAGACAGCTTCCTGCTCTACCTGGCGTTCTGGCAGTCCACACATGGGTGGGTGATTCCCCTCTCTGTGCTCTGAGGTATTGGAAGCATGATAAGGGAAGGGTGAGGTCCCACCTGGGAAATGAACTGAATGACTTTCTGGGAAACAATCACTGGTAAAATTTAATTACACACTCATACAGCAGCTGTAAAACCAGGATCAACGGTGATATTTCAAACTTGTGGAAAGTACGGGTTACTTTTATTTGAGTCTCATGGATTTGGTTCTAATATCAACAAAAAAAAAGAATAATGGAATTCCGCACAACATATACAATATAAGTTAGTTTCTACATTTACTGTGTGTCAACGAATGTGATTATCTGATAAGGGATCCAGACAACCAAACGTAAGCAGAGATTGTTCATGTGTGTAAGTGTTTGTATGTGTATGTGAGTGAAAAAAGCTGAGCACACACACACTTGTGGACTCAGAGATTGACTACTCTGAGTACACAAGTGTGTGTGTTTTGAAGGGTCATGTTTAAGGGAAAAGATCTGGGTTTAGGGCTGCTGCTGGACGTGCTTTAAGCTTCAGAGAGAGGGTGAATGTTAGTTCACAAGTGGAGCCCAGTAAGGTGTGTGTTTGTGTGTGTTCCTTAAAAAAAAAAAAAAAAAAACAGACGAACCATACAAAAGCTGAAGAGGAAGAACGCTCCCCAGAGTCCAGAACTACGCCATTTGCCCCGCTCAAAAGGAACAATGCTGTGAGAGACCCGGCTTGGGGCTGGTTTTGTAATTATGCTTCAATAGTGCAGACCTCACACTCAGAGACTGACTGGGAGAGGGACACTGAGACAGCTTTGAAAAATCTAAAATAAAATATAGCAATAATGCAAACGCATGACTGATTGGATGATATAAAGCATCGTCTGAGGTGGGAGCAGGTGCTCACAGTCCTGACCGAAGGCCTCGAAACATTTAACTGCAAGTAGGTGGCACATTTATAAAAATGATGTAAGGCTGATATGAAACTTACACTGCTCCGGGAACTATTGAGCACACGGCAGGTTACCGACATACACCCGTCCAGTTCCTTGATAACAGCTGTGTAAGACAGGGTGTTACATACCTTTTATGGGCACTTAGTTAACTATTTGTAGTTGGACTGGCCTTGTGGGAGGATTGGTGTAAAACTGTCTGACTGTGCTGATGCTGTCATGCCAATTCTGCATTGTTACACCACTCCTTTTAACCTTCTCAGGTGACTCGCATGCCTTCCCCCCCATTTGCACAAATCGCTTTTAGTCTATCATGCTTTACTGTCTCTGACGCAATCAATCCTGGCAATAAACAGGACTAATTGTTTCTATTATAAAAACACGTTTTTCGACGGTCAATGACTGTATGTTTACACCAATTGTATTTTTTTGACCTTTGTCCAACTTACAAAAGCATAATTCATTGATGACTACACAATGTGTCGGCATGGAAAAACACACCACTCTGGCTTTTAGGCGAAAGTGCCAGCTGACTCTGCCAGCAGGCCACCGGCCTGACTCACTGTCCTCACACAGCACAGGTAAAACAACACCGGTCCTCTAAGTGATTTCAGATCACGCCACAAAAACCTGGTTCAAGTAAAGTCTACCGCCATCAAACTCATAAAAAGGCTTTATTTATCCCCAAGGGGCAATTTGATTTCCAAAACCCACCAATTCATAACTCACACATTCGGATGGCGCGTGTATAGACGCTCTTCATAACTGCATGGTATGGAAATTCCCCTTTCAGTTAGGAGAAATGATTTTTAAGCAGCCTAAATGATGAATGTTATTTAGGATGTGGTGTAGCATCTGACCATCATATGTCTCTTAATAAAGAAGACGTGTTGGACAGGACATGGTTTTAACTGTTATGATTTTTGACTTTTGAGCTGATTTTTTTTTTTCTTTCAAGAAATGGAATCGTTTGACTTGAACAATCGAAACTCTTTGTATATAGGACACAAAACAAGCAAACCAACATATTTTCTTGTCCTGTTGATGCCTATGTTGAATTTGAGTTCAGGGTCAACCACAGTTCCTGAGTGTGTGTAGGAGTCCACAAAAACACCACTGTATACCTTCAACACACTTAAACCTGTCTTTCATACTTTCACCTACATTTTTCTGATAGCTGAATCCCTTGATATTGACAGGTTGATTAATAGCCGCTCTAATAAACTGATAACTTTTCTGATAAGAAACATAGACCCACATCATGGAGCTCTGTCCACAGAGGGCCTTTACCAAACCTAAGATGGAAACTCTTGAGTCTTTGGTGTTGTGGGTTGTGTCTTCCTGTCACATGAACACTCTCATTAGTTCCCAGCTGCACAAACACAACAACGTAGAGCTTGAGTTCCAATACTACAGTGCCAAATGGAGAGAAAATTATATGTATATCACTGATGGTGAGGACATTTTAGAAGAAAAATAACGACGGTGCAAATAAATTGCACCTGCATGCATATTAGGTCACAGAATAGAGTGGAAAACAAGCCCAGGTTCTAAAACACAATCAGCTTGATTCAGAAAAGCAAAAGCCTAATATTGTTTTTGTTTTGTTTTGTTTTTTTTACTTAAAAAAAACTTAAATTTGCTTACTGAAATGATAATTTGCGAGATTTTATGGGGTTCCATTTGTGTCAAATGGAACCCCATAAGATTTAATGTCTGTGTGTGTGTGTGTGTGTGTGTGTGTGTGTGTGTGTGTGTGTGTGTGTGTGTGTGTGTGTGTGTGCGTGTGCGTGTGCCAATAATATATTAAATCACTGAAACATAATTGTGTAGTGTTTATTATCGCTCATGCGCAGATCGCTCCCACGTGCCTTGAATAAACCAGCCTCCGTGGTTTAATTGAAATTTATATGTGATGTACGGGCCGAACGGGCCTGCTGCGTCTTAATTCAATCACACCGTGTGTGGAGGAGAAATCTTTCCGGGTAAATTTTATAAGCATTTCCTGTTGGTTTCCATCGACATTTCTTTTTCAATCTGAGGAGCTCTTTGCGGATGAAGATAATCTGTAGAAATCAGACGCGTGTCGGGGGATGTGCCCAGTGCAGTGAGGAGGATGAGGGGGGTAATCTGGGGTAAAACGCAGCAGAAATCTGCCCCTCTGCCGCCCTCAGGCCGGGACTGGAGGGGTTAATAAAAGTGGAAGTTACACGCGGCGGTGCCCCCTCCCTCCCTCCCTGCTGCTCTCGCTCCGTCTGACCGGGCCCATCCGTCTGCCGGTGAAGTCCCCACATCTACGACATCATTTCTTATCAAATTATGCCCCATAAAGTCCGGGCTGGGGCGGTGGATGAGCTCGATATTACACACGGCACCTCCCGCCGGGGCTCAGAGGGAAACGAGTAGCCGAAAGATGTTAAGGTGAGTATTGAGCTTCCGTCAAACTGTTACTCTGTAGCGATTATATCGACTTTGTAAAGTTTTGAACTTTAGTTTTTATATGGTTTGATTCCGGGTCAGGGTTTTTCTTCTTCTTCTTCTTCTTCTTGTTTTTCTCATAAAGAGCAGTCGCGGTCTCAAAAGGCAACCCGCCCAGTTTTACTCTCAAACGGTCCGCGCGGTGTTTTTAAGGGAAGTAGCGGTGAACTATTTCCCCATGGTCCTAGTTTTAAACTTATAAAAGTAGCTCTTAAATATGTTAAAATTATGAAGCTTTTTAAAAACGTTGTGGCGAAACGCTCCCAAAAACTTACACACAGCACTCCGTGGGTGGGGCGGGGTGGGGGGGACACTAGTGTTTTGGTTTGTTTTTTTTCCCCCCTTCCTCTTGAGTAGAGGCCTGTCAATGTCTTACTCTGCTGTTTGGTGAATTATAACCTCTTTTAGGCTGGGCTGTGACAAACTGTACGAAAGTCCGTATTTATGTGACATCTCCACATTCCATCGCTCCTCAGTCTTGCACCAGGGCTGGCTGGCGGGGGGGGGGGGGGGGGGGGGTGAAGAGGGCGGAGGGGTGTCCTGCTGTCGTGATGCGTTCACTTGCAGGCTCATGCCATGCATTCTTCACCGGGACTGCAGAGGTCACGCTAAATTGGACATTTTCGCAGGTCTCGACATGCTTTGCAGACAAGACACACTGATTGACTTGGTTTGTGTCCCGGGATAAGTCTCTGGTATGAGGTTTTCATCAGGACATTCCAGGGATATTGAAAGAGGTGGAATTAACATGAAGGGGGATGTCCACTTTGCCTTAGAGCAGATTAGTATGTTTTTTTTTTGCCAGTTTCTTGTTATAAGCTGCCACTAATAACTAATCACCTGCTGCATTATGTAAGTACATTATGTATATAGTAGTTTTTAATAGAAATTAAAGTTTCTCTACATTGTTTAACATTGTAATTATACAAAATGTGTCCCTGACAGGAGTGATCGGCAAGATATAGATGTGTATGTGAAATGATTTGTGATCAACTTAGTGAAAGAGGAAGTTCTTTGGAGGGATACTCTATGTTGCATGGTTTAGAGATGGTGGCACTGATTAAAAGACACTAAACTGCTGAAGTGAAGGTGTTTCTGTTGTCACTGAGCAGACTGGACAGGATTAAAGGACAGTTTGGTGGGACAGCGAGACCGTGGAGGCTGAGGTGCTTTGGTATGAAGGAGTGATGATTGATATGTCAAGAAAAGGATGCAGAGGGTGGAGCTGTCAGGTAGGAGGAGAAGGGGAAGACCAGGACATGCAGGGGATTTTGTGTGAGGATGGAGGAAACGGGACACTGAGGGGAAAACATGAAGTGTTCCTGGATCCATAGTTGATGGATTATAGATAAACTAATCCAACTGTGTTACTGAGCTATTTGAAAGGTGTGCTTCCTGCTTCACCTTGCACCTTTTACTTCTGTTGGTCTTGGGCGAGGCAGGCCACCTGGGCAGGAGTTTATGATAAAGCACCGTGAAGTTATGTCAGTTAATTTGTGAAGGGGCTCAACTTGTACTGACTGAAAGGGTTCTGTTTGATTATATTTAAACAACAAATATCAAGTAAAGCAGTTGAAAATGAAAGAGTGTTGCAGTGGAGCTATACCAAGATTATGTAATGTTTTGTGAGGGTCTTGCGTTAAATTGACGTAATGGGTCTTATCTACACCTATTAATGCGTTAACACGAGTAAAAAGTGCTCTGATTCGTGGAAACGTGTGTCCTGTAAACGTTTTAATGCAGCAGCTCTCAGTAGAAGCAGTTTACTCATCTACAGCTCATCATATGTTCTGTGAGCTTCACTTAAAACTGGACCTGGCCTCTCATAAAGGACAAATCTCTGTACAGCAGCTTGAAGTAAGATCACGTAAACATACTTTGTCGTTAATTCAGATTCTTATTTAGAGATCTCAAAAGTATGTATTGTGTTTTTTGTTATTTTTAATTTCTCTCTGTATGTGTCCATGCTGACAGTCTTTCTCTGTTATTCACAGCAGCTGCTCTGACTGAAGTTTTGGTATAGAGACAAGATGCGTTCAAGTGTGGATAACTCACCAGCCTCGGCTGGCAGCAGCGCCAATCACAACAACAACAACAACAATAACATTAACAGCAACAGCAACAGCAACGAGAACAGTGGAAACTCAGGTTCCCAGTATGCACTGTGCGCTCTGGGCGTCGGACTCATAGCCCTGGGTATCGTGATGATCGTGTGGAGCGTGGTACCTGTGGAAGCCGCGCATAACAGCAGCACTTCGGATGAACCCGACGATACGGGCAACAGGAAGGATAAAGCCTCGTCCGTGGCCTTTATCTTGACGGGCTCGGGGGTGGCCATGCTGATGCTGTCCCTGTGCCTGGGAATGAGGAACAAACAGCGGGAGCAGCAGAGGCTGCAGGAGTCCCAGAACCAAAGAGGAGAGACGAGGCAGCAGGACGACAGGCAATCGTGAGTCCTGTCAAGATTTTCCAACTAAACCATTCAGTAGTACTGTTTCCATCACAGGGTGATTTTTTTATTGAAAACAGAAACTTCCTTGGTTGCACAAGAAGTTACGTAGACCAAGTTCTGGATAAAAGTGTCTAGAAACAACCATGTTGTAATTGGCACTTCATAAATAAAGCTGAATTGAATTGAATTGAATTGAATTCTAGAGAGCTGAATTGACTTCAATTCTGAAGTTTATTTTACTGCTTGAGTGGTCTCACTGATCAAGATCAGTCACGTTCACCCATTCCCGCACTATCAGACACACACCAATATAATTATTTCAAATGAAACCTGACATTTAAGGTGCCCACACAATGTTGGGAAAACCTTTCGTGCTCAATATCTTTATTACGGACACATTAAAAGAATGACGGCAATCAAACCATCACTCTTCTCTGTTAATGTTTATAACTAGTTGCTTTTAAGTTCACCAAACACAGTTTGTGTTTACTTTGCCAGTGCTGAATTCAAAATGCAGATTTTTTTTCTTAAATGTTGACAACTTACTGAGATGTGTCATTTCTCTGGATGTGTGCAGTGCTGAGGAGCAGGCCCAGCGCTACGCCGTCCCCAGCTACGAGGAAGCAGTGGGCAGTGGCCAGTACCCCGTCCGTCAGAGCAACCCCCGTCCCAGCACCTCGCAGCTCCCTTCCTACGACGACCTCGTCCAGGTCGACGGCGTGCACTTCGAGAACGAGGGGCCGGAGGTCGTGACGACCACGTCGCAACCCGCCGCTGCTGCCGTCTCCGCATCCAACCGCAGACCCGGGAAAAACAGCCGCAAGCTCCTCCCGATCAAGATCCGCCGGATAAAATCAGAGAAGCTGCACGTGAATAATGTGGATAACTCTCAGCCAGCACCTGGAATCAGCATTGAACCGCTGACGCCACCGCCACAGTATGAGGATAAGGTGCCTCCGCTTTGAAAGAAAAAAACTATATCTGAAAGTATCCAGGAATCTTTTGTGGATCAACCTTAAGAAGCCAAGACTGAAGTATGGCTTCATGCTGAATCTTTCCCGTGTTGTTTTGTTCGGGAGACTTGCCACTCAGATCGATCCCAAAAAACTCCAAAACAAGAAGGACCATTCTGGACGTCAGTGACCGACACGACGAGATGAAGTTGCCGAATGCTTTTCTTACTGAGACATATTCCTCCACTATGTGCCTTGTTGGATTTAGTACACAGCGATTGCAGCCTTCATTCTGTAAATAGCTCCTTTTCTGTGAACTGAAGATGTTGGAAGAGATCATGAGATGTCTGCGAGGGGTAACAGTGAGGATGTGTCTTCCTGTAGCTGTACAGTACATGATGTATTGGGATGTATGTGCGCAGCAGCTGCTTCCCTCAGGCGGCGTTTCAAAGTGGATAGCTTTGGATTAGTGTTTGTAGTTTACCATATCCAGGTTCATCAATGAGTCATTGGGCTTTCTGTGCAGTCCTGGTGCTCGACCTGAGGCCTGTACTAATGAAGCGGGATTAAAATACCCGGGATATCTCAAGCTTATCTGGACTGACACACCCAGACACTCGCAGTCCTTGATACGCGGTACTACAAAGCTGGTTATAAAGTCGGTGTTTGAACCCGGGGCTTTCCAATCTTGATCAGCGCGCGTTCACGTTAAAGAGACGGCGTTTGTATCAAATGACCAATCGCATACCCTGGAGGAGCAGTGATTCTTCAGGAATATGAAGAATTCAAATGCAATAACCAGGCCTAAAGCGACACTGTTACAGGATAAAAAGCCAGGAAAGGAATGCTGGCAGAAAGCTGTCTACTCTGTTAATACATAAATTAGTGAGATTATACAACATGAATTAATTGTAAAGTATGAACGGACAGCACAGTGGTCACTCAGTTTCATTTTATTATAGCACAGACGTTTCCAGTAGGGTTTCCTCACTGCCTTTTCTTCAGTTTATATTTTCCAGGAGATCTTTGAGGCTTGTGAGAATATTAACTCCTCACTGTGACGCCGCCGCCTCATTATTTCAGATGCAACCCTCGCGGGGCTAAATTGCCTCGGGAACAAATAAAAACATACTTCACAGTGCTCAGTGACAAGGGTTTATTTTATTATGCCATCAAAAAATGATTTCTCTCTTAAATACTCCTCTCACAATCCACGCACCGATGTCAACAGGCTCTTCTAAGAATGGGCAGGTCTATTTCCAAGACTTCTGATTGGTCAGGAGGGGGAGCTTTTATGCTGGATCACTCATCCAGAACATACCCTGCTCCGGAGCAGGTTAGCCGTTCAACAGAAGCTGTACGAGGTATTTTACCCCGTTGAGAAGTGAACCAGCGTCGTAGGAAGGAAAACCCAGGATTACCTTGATCAGAGAAAAATCCATCTTCGGAGTGCAGGCCTCTGATGTGGCATCGAGCTGCATTCAAACTCTGAGACTGACACAAATCTCGTCTCTCCTGTGACACTTTTCTTGAAGCTATGTTTTAATCACCGTGTGTTTGTGATGGAGCTTTTTCAGTCGGTCCTTATTTCAGTTAAGCGGATTGCAGGGGTTTGAGTCACAAGAAGATTGTAAAGTTTAATTTACATATTGTCTTATGAACTGTCCCAAAACTGTGTAAGCAAGTTTTTTTTTTGCTTTGAATGACAGTTCATCAGTGGTTTGTATTGAGTATTCACGACTCAGTGAACTGAACGAATGAAAGACGCTGCAGTTTGGACACAGCTTTTCCTAAATGTCATTTGCTTGGAGAGCTGCTGTTCAAATCGAGACTGCACTTCATTAGAAAACTCATATTTACACTTCCCAGCTCAGCAGCAGTGATTCGGTTACAATTTGATAGAACTTACCTCTGAGGAAGAACTCATTTTCCAAGAAGTTCAAGGTCTAACTTTATGGTGCTTTTACCCCGCGGGTTTCCTGTCTTGAGCGACGGATAACATGCATTTCTGCTGAGAACAGCACATCCGAAAACATTTCGAAAGACGTATGAGGAGACCAGAAGCCCACGTGAGGGAATTGCTGCGAGCCTGGGCTCTGTCGTCATGGAGAGCGCGGCGGAGCTGTGAGGGCAGCAGTGTGCTCGCCGCTTCTCCGGGCTTTTTGTTCTGATTGGAGATGTGTGACAGAAAGACTCTTTCACTGTGCAGCTGTGCCGCAATAACGGCGACTGTTGCTCAGTGGCTGCGCTCTGAGGCCTGTTTTCACTTTTCACAGAAAAGTAGAGACCAGCGTTTTTTTTTTCATTCTCACTGATTTTCATGATTTTTTTTTTTTTCAATACCTGCCAACACACACTCTATGCCGAAGCCAAATGGAGTAATTTACTTGCTTTTCACTTGAATCGTAACTGTCTAGTTTTTGGACATTATCATCAGCCGATTACATTTCATATGAGTAATTGTTCTGTTAGTTGACCAAATGCACCTCCAGGGTTTTGGTTGGAATTTAATCATGTCTGGATTTGTCCGAACAGTTTTTAATTCAGAGCTTGTGACCCTGGTTTTTCTCATCAGTCTCCGACGTCGCCGCACACAATTAATTTCATATTCTACTTGATCGAATGAACCTTTTCAGTGTAAATGAGCTCCCAGAAACAAACGTTTGTTTCATTTTTATTGTTGCTTTTTTTATATATCTATCTATCTATTAAAGCGATAGTGTTTTGTATGTGGACTGTGAAAATGTGCTTTTCTATGATTATTTGTGTATTTATCTTCTGAGAAATAAAAGAAGCATTTCATAATTAAATTTTCAGCGTTGGTGCATAGAAGTCGTATTTCTTTCCAGATATTTATGTTTTGTCACTTTTGATCTAAATGGAGTTGGTAGAAACTTCTGCTTTTATGTTGTTTTGAGAACTTAAATTGCAACTTTACTTAAAGAATGAGTCAGGAGATTTTGCAACTTAGTTGTTCTTATTGAAAACAAAATCTCTAACGTCCTCCTCAGTAGTTTGTTATAATCTGTAAAAACAAGAGCACAGATAAACACAAGATGAGTGAAAGCCTCAGGATGTGATGCAGGGAAATGAAAGTGCGGCTCACCGCGTTGATCCAGCCGATGTAGGAGCTGACTTGTGTGAAGACGGTGGGCTTCTGGACGACGTTGCAGCCCTCACCCGAGCCGAAGCTGACCACGCCGTGGACCCCCCACGAGCCGTCGCTGTTCTGGCAGTTCAGAGGACCGCCGGAGTCTCCCTGCCGGTCGGAGCACGGTCAGGTTGTGTGCACACACCGAGCGGTTTACCTTAAAGTGACTCTTCTTACGTTGCAGCCTGCAGTGACGCCGTCTCCTCCGGCGCAGACCATCTTCTCCGTGGCCAGCACGCTCCACCAGTCCGGGTGGGAGCAGATGTCGTGGCCCACGACCCGCAGCAGAGCCTGCTGCAGGATGTCTGCTAAAGGACCACTGGCTGTGCAGGACGGGCGGGGCGAGAAGGTAGGAAACCACACGAAAAGATTCCAGACTCCTTCTAAAAGCTTGAGTTTGAAGTTACTGGGTTGCTCTAGCTGTCAAGATGTGTCTCTCTTTGCCACATGGTGGACTGATGGGTCTAGGATTTAACTGCTATTGCTTAAAGTCTGACATTGGGACGTTAGATGAAGCAGTAGAGAAGATGTATTGATGTTTATTGATATTTCTGAGCAGTGGATTTGTACTGACCAACCTGTAAAGCGGTTCTGAGCAGCATTGGGACGGATGTGGTGATTCATGTTGTGACGATGTGATTACTCACTGGAGAGTCGACCCCAGCCGGTGACGAAACACGGGGTGTCGTGGGGCAGGACGAGTCCCTGGTCCGGGAGGCAGGCAGGCTGGATCGTATCAGAGAAGGTGACAGGGGAGGAAAGCTTGATCAGAGCAATGTCGTTCCTGTAAAAAAAACGAGCAAAAAACCCGTAAAGCAGACAGAGAGCGTGGACGACCTCCATCACGGAGGCCTCACTGAGCGGTGGGGTTCAGCGTTACCGGCTCAGCAGGGTGTTGTAGTCTTCGTGGGAGAAGATGTTCGCCGGCCTCTGGGCGATGGAGCCGTCCTCGCTGGCCTCCAGGCTGTGTTTACCCAGCTCCACTCGGTAGTTGTAGCGGTCACTACGGGACGGCAGGCGACACGGCATTGGCTCGGGGGGATTACACTCAGAACTAAACTGTGAGTCAGCTGATGGTGGACTGCAGTCCAAGTGAATCAGGGCAGTTCGGGCTCCTAACTTCACTGACAGCAATTTCTTTGATGAGATTTGAAAGTCTTATTAAGTTTATTCACGACAGTCAATGATGCAGATGTCAGAAGAAGTTTTCTGTTTTGTATTTGCATATATTATTAAGTTAAAGTCCAAGCATGGGACTGTTTGTGCAGGGTTTGCATTTTCTCCCTGTGCATGGAAGAGTTTTTCACAGACGCTCACAGTCCAAAATATGCACTAGAAATTAAGTGGTGAAGCGTTATGAGTGAATTAGAGTAAGCCTGTCCGGAGGTAGAGACCACAGATAGATGGATGGATGAATTTTCTATAACCTCTCAATCCAGTTTGATTATTCTTCAGTGTCTCAGATTGTTAGACGAAAAATGTTGCTATCATTTTAAAACTGCTTTCAGGGATTGTTTTGGGTAAGTTTTTTTTTTTTTTAATCAAATTTTTTGAGTTATCGTCCACTGAAACATACAAACTTATTTTATTCCATTTTTGTAGTCCCACGGCTTCACTCTACAGTAGTGAACCTTCAATGTGTGGAGTGAAGTCTTAATCAGATAACGTACAGTGCAACTTGGATGAAACTATAGCTTTGAAAACCCTGGAGTTAAAGATCTTTGTGGTTTTCATATTTTGTTATATCGACTGAAGTTTTTATTAGCTTAACTACTCCTAAAAGACACATCAGTGTCTGATTCATATGAGGAATCAATCTGTAACATAAAGTGTGAAGCAGGTCAGTCGGGAGACCTCAGCTGATCTCATTTGCAATGATGTTCTGCTTAAAGGAGGAGAATAATAAAACAGAGGCGTTTTGCTCTGGTGTTGAGTTGCACTCACTTGATGCAGTGTGCAGCAGTGAGGATCCACTCAGAGGAGATGAGGGAGCCTCCACAGACGTGACTCCAGCGCCCACTGCTGTCTGACTGCAGTGAGACCTGGGTGGGTGACAACAGTGCAGTAGACTGAAACCAACTGCAGCTTCCAGTGTGAATTTATCATTAAAAAAATTCTAAGAATCCTTTAAATAGCCTTTGATTTTATAAAAGACAAATAGAATTTGAATAAATGACTTCATTCATTAGATGACATCTTATTTGATGTGACAGTGGAGGTTATACTGCACTGCTGTTTTAAAAACACATTTTTATTGATAACGTTTTTAAAGGTTTTTACCTGCCAGGGCCAGCTATGAGGCGTGGCGTCTTCTCCTGCCACCACCCTGCTCAGCACTGGAGGGAAAGTGGGACGGCCGCAGCCATGCACTAAAGGATGATATGATAACATATGATAGATAAATGATGTTGGATTTCACAGTAATACATAGAATAATTAATGATCCCAGATTTTTTTTATGAATGGCCATTTTTGAGACATGTGAGGCGTTATGATCTTCAGGATCAGCATTTTATTTTTAATATGTGAAAGCAAAAGAATCAGTGACTTCAAAGAAGTATGCATATTTATGAAGTTTTATGTGATCACAAGAGCTTATTTTGAGATCAATAACTCGCTGCATGCTTTATTATTACTATTACTTTTATATCAATAAAGAGACAAGTTGAATGCTGTCTTACCACTAGCTACCAAACAAGCCAGAACCAACAGCCTCCTCATGCCTGACGACCTGTGTCAGAGTGGATGTATACGTTAAAGCCCGGCTGGTATTTATACTGTTCTGCGAAACCCGGCGTGCAGAAGCAGAAAGTCAAACAAGTGTTGCCCGGTGAGGACACAGCGGGCGCTTGATAGGAAATTCCCATCAGTGTTCCCACTTTGTGAAGCCTTCAACCATTCCTGCCTTTTGAGGGTTATTTATCAATCGTACTTGTTTATTGACCAAAAATAAAGCACCATTCAAGTTGAAGTGTCAGACTTTAGACTCTTTATTGGTTTTTGTGCATTCAGAAAACTCGACAAGTCTGTACAGTTTAAAAAAAGAAGTGCGGTAACACAAATCCTGACCTTCGTTTTAGTTTTGCTCGTGCATGTTGTTGTTTTCATCCCAGCAGTCTGCTCTCTCAACGAGCTGCCAAGATCTGAGAAAAAAATAAATTCATTAAAGGATAAATTAGATGTAATGGAAACAAATGCTTTCAGAATATGCCATTCACTGAACGATGAGTAGAAAGTGAGTTAAAGCACTGATCCAGTGAATGGATTTTTTTTCCAAATCCATTCACCCTTTTCTCATTTTAAAATCACTCCTAGTTTAAAAATGTAACATAGAAAGAAGGAATTTTGTTTTCTCTGTTTGAAAGAATAGGCAAATTTTCTTCAGCTGAAAGTTTTTTTTTTAATATATTTTGAAACAAAGAGTAAAATTGCATTGCTGAAACAAACACCTGGAAGTACAAGTACTTGGAAACAGTGCTTTACTGCTGTAATGTTAATATTTGTGATTCACTACTTCCTGTGGTGATGAACGGAATATTAAAAGATATACTATCAACCTTTTTTTAATACTTAATATTAATGAAACAAAAAAAAAAAAAACCAGACCGAATTTAAATATTCATCGGTACGTCGTTGGTATGATTTCACTGCATATGGCTCAGTGATTGAGTTTCAGACTCACGTTGCGTCCGGACACGACTCCACTCCTGCACAGACCGGTTTCCTTCACCTGGAAGCTCCACCCGTCAGGCAGCGCGGTCCACCACAGGCTGGAGAGTCGCTGCAGGATGTCAGCAGTGGGGCCTCCAGCTGTGAGGGGATGGGACGCGTGCCAGGTCATATTCAGCCGAGGTGGGAACCAGTCAGTGCAGGATGTGTGGCATGTCACAAAACTGGATTTATGAACCAAATGCTTGAAAAAAATTACTCTAGCTAAATACATTCATTCATTTTTTTCTTAAAGAAGTTGAAGTTCTCAGCTTCTGAGTTTATCTTCACAATATAAAACACTTTGCTCTCTCACTGTAGAGGCGACTCCACCCAGTAGGAATCAGGGAAAGTCAGGGGACTCCAGCTTGATCAGAGCCATGTCATTACTGAAGAACAAACACATGGATTCATTTCCTGCAAGTCAAAAATGCAATTCTGAGTGAGAGGTAGTTTTTTTTTTGTACCAGATGAACAGGGAGCTCCAGTTCTCATGGACAGTGATGTTAGCAGTGCCCAGGAACACAGCGCTCTCCTCTGTACTCCCTACTGTGAGTTCATGTGGCAGAATGTGAAACTGTAAATCCACAAGCTCAAGGAGATGTTAATTTAAAGATTCATTAAGTGGACCTAAAAAATAAAACTTTAACCGCTGTTATCTGGCCGATCAGCCAATCTTATTCAGTAATAAGTTTAATAGATTCTGCAGGTTTTAATAATGATGCAGTGAGCAGCAGTGAGTGCCTCCACAGGTGTGTCTCACCTTGTTCTCACTTGTTTTAAGCTACTGCAGGAAAATCTGAAACATGAATCGCAAATGATTTATGGTTTCAGTTAAATTCAGTACATGAAACGTTTAATGCTGTTTGCAGGATACATGTCACGATCCTGTCTATGCATCCCATATCAGTCACTTTCAGACCTGCATTGACCTTTGTGTCCCATTTTTATTGGGACCAATGTAACAAGCATTCTTTTTCTGCACATCGATACTTTTATTTTATGATTCACACATAGTCTCAGTGCTACTTTTTTAAATTATGCCTGTCTTTCTTCATTCTCTACCTGCCAGGACCAACTGTTAGTCCTGGCATGTCCTCCAACAACCCGACTCAGTGCAGGGGGAATGTGGGCCGCCCACCCCCACAGGCTGCACAGACAGATGAATCACACAGCTGTTGCACTGCATTCGGTCTGTGAGGCCAGCTTACATACAGAGATGAGCGACTGTAGGGTTGATAAAGCAACAAATCCTTACGAAACAAAAAAAAAGGGCACAAGCCACAGACTTCATCATGTCTGCACCTCCACAGTTTGAGTGAAAGACCTGACATTTTTATAGCTTCTACAGTGTTATGCAACCAACGACGTCACGTTCCTGGAAATCTGCTCTTTGACAGATCTCAGTGCTGAAGAGGAGTTACGGACTGCAGCTCTCACAGACATGACACTGGGGTCAGAGGTCGAGGCCAAAGTCTTATAAAGCTTTCTGTGCGTTTTTGTGGAGTCTATTGAATCTTTGAAAGAAATGTTCTATGTATCAGCAGCAGGTGGAGTTCACTGAACAAAACTTTACTTCATAACAGTTTTAACACTCACGCCTGTTTTTTATTTTTGAAAAAAAAAAGATAAAAAAATGAAAGCAGCCTTCTTTAGATACTGAATTTTCTCACAGACACTGATGATCCTGTTCTTTTAACGGGAGATTAACTTATTTATGGTAAATGTCTTCATGAAACTGAACACAAAAACATGTCAGTATATAATGGAAGTGACTTTTTCCAATCAGTGCTTTATACAAAAAGATACATATTATTGGACATATCACTGTTGAATATACATTTAAAAGGTCAGAATCTGACTTTATTCCCATGAACAATTCAGAAAATATGTGCTTCTCGATGGGAAGGTAAATCCATAGAAAATGCTGGTACTCACATATGATTTTTTTCTCTTAAATACCTTAAATTTCACAGAGAAACATGTTTAATGTTAAAAATAATGTGCATTATATATTATGAACAGAATGAAAATGTTAATACCTGGTTTGACTCCAGTGTCCCATGACCCCTAACTGGACAAGATAATAAGTACTCTCAACACTGTACTCAAAAGATGATTATTATCTATCTCTTATTCTATATAAGCTACATAACTTTAGACCAAGACGGTGGTGTAACTTAACTTGATCTTTCACGTCCCCTCTGTTATGAACCCACACAAAGAAAGATAAACCTTCATTTGATTTTTATTTGAAATAAAATCTGGCATACTTGATTCATATTTCCATTAGCAAAAACAAAAGGCTTCATTCTTTAATTCTTACTGTGATTGTGTATCTGTGGTGTCATTAAAGACTTTTTGTTCATCGTTTTCATTTGGATAACAGAGAGCTGAGCTTTTATACATTGGCATCCTATATATTGTTGATTCAAATTCAAAATAAAGAAAATTAATATATCATCTTTTCTGAGCATTTTCTATTTTGGAAATTCTTAGCTTTATTTTTAACTGGTAGTGTGTGTGTGTGTGTGTGTGTGTGTGTGTGTGTGTGTGTGTGTGTGTGTGTGTGTGGTCCAAGTTTTCCTATGGTTGTGGGGACAAAATGTCCCCACAACCATAGGAAAACCCGGCACAATGTCATTTGTGGGGACATTTTTTGGGTCCCCGTTAGGGGAAACAGCATTTTCTTGGCCATGTTGTTGTTACTGAAAAAAGTAAAAGTGCAAAAACATTTCTTTAGGGTTAGGCGTTGTTTTGGTGTGGATTAGGGTAAGGGTCAGGGTTAGGAGTTAGACATGAATGGGAGTCAATGGAATGTCCCCAAAAGAGTGGGAAATCCAACGTGTGTGTGTGTGTGTGTGTGTGTGTGTGTGTGTGTGTGTGTGTGTGTGTGTGTGTGTGTGTGTGTGTGTGTGTGTGTGTGTGTGTGTGTATGTGTTTGGGACAGAGGTTTCCAGGTACTCTGGCTTCCTCCCACAGTCCAAAAAACATCCATGTGAGGTTAACTCGTGTCCCTAAATTGCCCCGAGGTGTGAATGTGAGAATGTGCGGCTGTCTGTTTCTGTGCATTGTGCTGCGATGGCCTGGCGACCTGTCCAGGTGGAGCCTGCTCTCACCTGTAAGGCAGCTGGAACTGGCTCCAGAAAGTCACCCTGTACAGGACAAGCAGTACAGAAGATGAATGAATGAAAAAGCAACCAAAAAAACAAAAAGCAAAAAACAAAACAGCTCCACAAGAATGAAAAAGCAACCAAAAAACCCCAAAAACAAAACAGCTCCACAAGACAACTTAACACACAGAACATGCCAATATATTTTAAACTGCAAAAACATTGCAGTTACAAAAACATGGTGATAAACAAAAGTGGCTTAGAAGTATAATACTGTGAACTAATTAATCTAAAAGGTGACTTTTATAAACTAAAAAGTGGATTAGAGGTCTATAACTATAGTAAACTAGTAGTAGATGTATCTTCTCTTATACTTATGATATACTGACACTGCACTTTTGATAAATTCAAAGTTCACCAGTTTTGTCTCAAAGAGTATTAAAATAGTATGCATACAGGTATAACACTAGTATATTGATATTAGTACATAAATAAAACCCTGGAGTACACTTCTCTTAGATGGATGATTATTTCATCAGCCCCAGAAACCTAATTTGGGAACTTTATAAAAATGTGAACTTTCTTGCACGTCAAATCAACATGAAATTGTCAGACTATAGTGAATATTTTCAAACGAATTAACAAACCCAGAGGACTGTTGGACTGCAGTAACATCTGTGTGGTTCACATCGGACTAGAGTTGGGGAGATAAAGTGTATTTGGGGATATCTGTGGTCACTTATCTCCAAGGTTGATTTATTTTTCCCCTCCACGTTTTCCCGGCTGTGCTGGCGTACATGGTAAGCCCCACCTCTGTGCCCTGCGGACGAGTCTCCTCAGAATATAAAGAGGACGGGTCAGTGTGAATTCCACTGAAGACAGTCACAATGATGTTCGTGATCTTGGCTTTGTTTGTTGCCGGTGGTAAGCTGAAGTTTCTTCACCTAAACTAAACCGTGAGTTGTTTCTGATATTCCAGTGTTAATCGCCGCATCTTTCTCCTGTTCCCTCAGCCTACGGGTGCGGCCAGCCCGCCTACCCCCCCGTTCTCTCGAGAGTGGTGGGTGGAGATGATGTGCGCGCCAACAGCTGGCCCTGGCAGGTATGCATGCACCTTTCAAGCTTTCTTCAAAACTCAGAGACCTCCTTCAACCATCAAACAAGAACCGGTGACTGAGCCGCTGCTTGTTCCCCTCAGGTCTCTCTGCAGTACAAGAGTGGCAGCAACTTCTACCACACCTGTGGTGGCACTCTGATCTCCAGCCAGTGGGTCCTCACTGCTGCTCACTGCATCGGGTGAGGCGACGGCTGTCTTTTTTATTGTGATGAGCAGACAGCAGACAGTTCGGTAGTTCAGTCGATGTGCCTCCTTTAAATCAGATCCATTCACCTTCTGTCATGGTTTACTGAACTTAGAGTTGACCAGGATACAATTTAGAGTCTCCAAATAATATCAAACACATATGTTTCAGTACAGTTGGGTTTTACCTCTATAAAGTCGGTCAACTTTTAGAGAAACAATTTAGCAGAAAAATATCAAAAACACCAGATTTTCAAGAAGAAGAGCTGTTTCAGACACAGAGCGGCAATGAGCATGGTGCAGGAGCATCTGCAGCATATTTCCATGTGTGATTCTCCAATATGTTTCATCGGGGTTTCTTTTTCTTTCATGCGGCTGAGCAGAAGCTACACCTACAGAGTCTACCTTGGTAAGCACAGCCTGGACACCGCCAACGAGTCCGGCTCCATCGCCATCAGCCCCGCCAAGATTGTCGTTCACGAGAACTGGGACTCTTCTAGAATCCGGTGGGCACGATGTTCGAAACATACCAGAGCTGGATAACAAACAGCTGTGACTACTGAGAAGCGATATCCACGTTATCATTAACCAAGACTTTCTAATTGTGAATTTGTGTCCCCGCTCCAGCAATGACATTGCCCTGATCAAGCTGGCATCACCCGTTCAGCTCTCCAACCAGATCCAGCCTGCCTGTCTCCCCACCTCTGGAGAGATCCTGCCCAACAACGCTCCCTGCTACGTGACTGGCTGGGGACGCCTCTGGAGTAAGTACAGACGGATCTTCAGCACTCGAGTGACTGAGGGCTGCCGGCCCTCATTCCCTGGATTTGCCACTTGGTCATTAAAACTCCTGACCTGAATTGTCTGATTCTCTTCCAAAGCTGGCGGTCCCATTGCTGACATCCTGCAGCAGGCCCTCCTTCCCGTGGTGAGCCACTCCACCTGCTCCAGGTATGACTGGTGGGGCAGTCTGGTCACCACCAGCATGATCTGCGCTGGAGGAGATGGAAACCTGGCCAGCTGCAACGTGAGTCCGGCCCTCCAAACAGCTCCGGACTGAATCAGAACGGTCTGGTTTTACGTGACCTCTGCCCTCCTCCAGGGAGACTCCGGCGGCCCTCTGAACTGCCAGAACTCTGACGGCTCCTGGGACGTCCACGGAATTGTGAGCTTCGGCTCCAGCGCGGGCTGCAACTACTACAAGAAGCCCTCTGTCTTCACCAGAGTCAGCGCCTACAGTGCCTGGATCAACAACGTAAGTGGAAATCACTAACGAAGGATGTGTTAAATGCAAAGTAGACTGAAACTGTGCTTTCCTGTGCTGGTACTTCGAGACCCCCGTTTCACGGAAACAGTACTGCGAAATTCTGACAGCATTTCCATTTCATCAACTAACAGAGTAAAGAGGATAAATGTGATAAAGAATTCAAGTTTTAATTTTTTTTTCTTTTTTCCAGGTGATCGCCAGCAACTAAGACGTGAACAAGTTTCTATCAAATGTAGCTAGTTGACAATAAAGAGTGCAGAACATACAGTGTGTTGTGATTTCCTATTGAAACGTGCTGTTTGTTTGATTCATAAAAAAAAAGAATGAAACCAAACTCAAAATGACACTGATTAAATTGTTCCACAAAATCCCTATCATACATTCATAGCGAAAAATACATCTAATCTATTGCTTCATTAATTCAAATATAACACATGATGATTTTGAGATATTTCAATAACTAATTATGGATCAAACAGTCTCATCATTATAGTAATTTCAACATTGTTTTAGACTGCCTATTTTGAACCTACATGGTCAGATGATAAAAACATAATGTAGATGTATCAATCCTTTACAGAAAGCACATATGCCAACTGGGTTTGAAAGAGAAAAAAAAATCACAAAAAGTACAAATTATTTTTCCCCAACTATGTCTCCTTTAAGGACTCTCTTCCAATCCCCTCATATATTTGAGATTTGGTGTAGAAGCCTAAATCTTTGAAAAATAGTTATGCATCTCTTGCTTAGTTTGTACGTTATTCTTATCAATGAAGCTTAAATGATCCACGAACAACCAGTCTATTCTAAATAAGCTCTACAGCTGTGTTCTCATTTCCACAGCAGTTAAAACATTGACACCTGACTTTACTTTTTACCTGGAAATGAACTGATTTACCTGCGCGGCATCATTATCTTACAAGATAGGGTAGAAAAAGTACATGTATACTTTCTAATAATTGTACTTTTTTAAAAATGTATTTTTTGTGGAATTGACTGGAGTTGCACTTTTATATCTTGGATGTTAGCCACTGTTATAGTGACATCTGCTGGCTGAAAAAATGTATTGAATAATTTAGTCTTAAAATGATTATTTTTTTATTTTAATATCGTCGTTTGATATATGTCCATAAAATGTGATATTAAACTGAAAACAGAAAAAAATGACGTTCCTTGTTTAAGATGTGCATGTTACGTGCCAATATATATATATTAAAATAAGTACGGTTGCAATAAAAATAGTTCGTTTTGGCGCTTGATTTGATTGATTACTGTGGTTAGAGTGAATTAGGTTGGTGGTGAACATGACCAGTGGTTATTGGAGCCAGTCAATAACTGAATTGACAGCTATTATGAGTCCAGGTAGCAGCAGAGAGGAGCGCGTGCAGGAACCGCGAGCTGATTCAAAGTTTGTCCCACGTGCTTCATTAGAAGCCTGAACAGGTACGGAGCACTCTGCCCCAAGAATTACACATCCTGCAGATTTAGCAACAACACGGCGCTTTTTCACCAGTTATATTTATAAGACACAGATAAAATCATTGTTTGGAAGCGCTTTGGATGAGATAGGAAAAAAACAACAACAAAAAAACCGATGTTAATTTCTGTCATGTTGGGCCACTTCCTGGTGAGTATCTTTAGTTATCTGACCCAGAAAGTGAAGTAAAGTGAAATGAATTTGTTTAAGTATCTTCCTATCGTTGTGTTGTACATCGTGATAGTGGAAAAAAGTTGTACCTTTTTTTTTCTTTCGCTGTGTTTTCTCCATCTAATTCAAGTTGTGCTGCATGATAAAATCACTTGCACGCAAAATTATGAATTCCTACTTCATCAGTTTGAACCCAAACAAAATTAATTTTAGCTAATTCTGCTTTACCATGTTTTAGATTTTGTATTCAAGTAAAACACATTGAAACTGTTGAAATTCAACAACTGATTTTTAAAAAATGTATAAGATGAGATGTATTCCAAAAGCTGTCCATCCATGTTTAAAAATCTATTTTCTTCATGGTGATTGAGTCATATCTCTGCTGTTTTCCAGAACAGTTTCAACATTATATTAAAATCTTTTCACCAACAAGGAAAAATCTCTTAGTTTTCACCTTCTCTCATTTTAAGCTCTTGACAAACCTCAGCTTTTCTGAAAATTATTTCTCACCTCTGTTAACTTTGCCACGTTACAAAACCAGAATATTTAAAGGTTTTTTAATGTTGCTTTATTATAGATAACTGTGTGAAGACCAAGTCTAAAAACGTTGGGATGTGTTAAATGTTCAATATTTATCACTGTGACTCTCTGTCATGAGTTGCTTCATGAGAAAAAGTTATTTAGGTCATAAACATGCATTTGGACTTTTTATTTGAATGGTGTAACTGCTGCAAGGGATTGTTAGAGCACAATGTTTTACTGTCTCATTGTTGTGATGCCAGTTTCATTGTGTCAGGACTGCCAGAGGGGCCTTCATGGGTTTTGACGTGGTGCAGCTTGAGTTTTGCCTATCGGTCAGGAATTGAGATTTTAATCTTGCTGTGCAATGATAAAAAAAAATAATAGTGATAATTGAAAGATATTTTCAAATCTTAATTAATCAGTTAGTTGCATTGATGTGCATCGCATCAAAGGTCAAATCTGCATCAGACAGCAAGAACAACACTCCTCCATTCCTCTGTTAGTGAAATATTCTTTTATTTATTTATTTTTCGACTCATAGAAATTAACAATGGGTGAAGACAGCAAACAACCTGAACAGGTCACCAATCTATCACAGGGTGAACACACACTCACACACACTCACACTCTTATGGACAGTTACAATCTGATGCATGTTTATGGGAGGATGCAATCTTAGTTTAGAAATGTGACTCAAACTGGGCTACAAAGTGAAAGTGCTCCACTACAGTGCTGCCTCCTTTCCTCTCCTTTTCTTTTTTCTAAAATAGCACCCAGGTGACACTGAAGTCAACCTTCTCCACATCATTCTCTTATAATAATGATTGCTCACTATAACTGTGATAGCTGACCTTCCCCAGGGATCAGACATGAAAATGGACAGACTCCATTGTTATTTCCATTTTCACATTGCAGGTTATTTAGTCAAAACCCCAATTACTGTGTTGTCTCTCAGCCAGACAGATCTAATTTATAACCATGATGTTTTACAGTAATTATTAACAGAGGCCCACAGTACCCCTCCTTTCTTAGCTCCAAGGGCTCATTTGCATGTTAATTATCACTGGTAACACAGGAAAACTCATCAGAGCCCAACCAGCAAACTTATCTCTTACAGATCTTGCATGAGAATTCCTATAATGTTATCAAATCATTTACATTATCTTGATATGGTACCTCTAGAGTTAACATTTTAACTTCTTTTGTTCAGCAGACAAAATATAAGTTACTTTTTTTGCCTATATAAATGAAAAGAGGTTCAGGAAATACATCAGCACATCATTACTTTGACTGAAAACATCTGATATGCTTGGAACACAAGTTTTTAATTTAGAGCTGTAAAAAAGGTTATTGTAGAAAGATGGTCCAGACATTATGTCAGTCACAGAATGGAAGAGCTAGAAGTAGACCGAAAAGACTGATCTGTGAATTTAGACATTTACGGTGGCAATATTTAGTTTATTTGAAGAAATGGTGAAAGTGTGATATCAATACATTTAAAGTAATACCTTTATAGTCTGTAAATTGTCAAACTACATAGAACATATTGACCCAGTATTTTTGTTACAACGGTCGTAATTGGTACAGTATAGTGAAAATCAATTATCCCAGGAGTTATTTTTAAATACATTCAACATTTTTTTCGTTATGTTCTTTTATATTAATGCCACAGAAAATTACCTAATTTTGCATTTAATGCTTTTTTTTTAGGAGTCAGCAGATGGACTTTCCCAAAATATCACTTCTTTCCATGATGCACCGAGACCTCTACCACACAGGTAAAACATCTTTTCCATTAAATGACACACTATCATAACTTCGGCATGACATTTAAATTTCTCACATCCTTTTGTTGGCTTTAGCAGTATTTGTTCTGCCAGAAGATGGCGACAGAGATCTGCACTGCAGTCCTGTAGAAAGATGCTTCCAGTTCCATGAACTCCAGAGATCTGATCAGAGCAGGGATTGGGCTGCACATGACTGCAGATGCTTCTTTTCAGTTAGCATCCAGTCATTCATGAGCCTAAAAATTAATCATAGGCACGGGCTTTGAAATTGCCATACATACTGATTAGGAAGTGTTTCCTCCCTTTTATTTCCTTTTAAGTATATTTTTCCTTTCTAGATAATTGGGCAAGCACCGGAGGGCAACTAAGTTCCTGTTTTATGACGTTATTTTGTTGCTTTTCTCAAATTATCTGCTGTGTGTTTAACCATTCATCATGTACTCACTGAAATATTTAGGAAAGGACATTTCTGTCCCTTGAGTAGGCTTTATGAAGACCTAACAGATTTCCTGATATTTTCTGGTTGTGTTTAATAAGAACATGTTTTACTTATTAGATCCTGACTTATTCTTCACACTGTTTATTTTCAAATTCCATCTCTTTTTTTTTTCTATTTTTAAATCAAAAGCATCAATCTGGCGCACCAACTGAAAACAAGAAACACATTTCTAAACAGTGTTTATGTTGTTTACTTTCCAGCGAAGTGTCTTTACTTGTCATAATGTCAGGAATTTCACTCATACTTCAATGCTAAACAGAAACAATTCAGTCATATGTTCTGTTACTGCCATCATGTTGTTGCTGTGTGAGCAACACGGAGAAATGCAGAAGTTGCTTGTTGTGCTCACTCGGCTTGATTCAGACAAGAATCTGATTGTGTTGTATCTCCGACGCTCTGATCTCCGGACAGCACCATGTGCGAGATGTGCTCAGTCCGTGCGCTGGAGCTGTAATGCCGAACAAATGTAACCTTTCAGCTCTTCACTGCAGTGAGATGACTTTGGCACCATTTAGATTTCCTGGATGTCTCTCTCTCTCTCTCTCTCTCTCTCTCTCTGCCCTGACCCTCCACCATCTGTTCCCATGTCCAGGGTTAGCGGGCTACTGAATACTACACACCTTGTTTGCCTCGGGGTGTGGGCACAAAATAGTTTGTGCATGAGACGGCCGCCGCCATGAACGGCGAGGGTAGACATGCGGAGTTAGCGACTTCCATTCGAGTTCAAGCACAGTTCAGTCAACTGCAGTCATCTCGCCTCGCGCAGGCCGCACTCGTTACGACTGCACTCGCGATATTGCTCGCATTTGATTTTTATCTTTCAGTTTGTGGCGTAATAACATCCCCTCAATAAAGTGACGGCTGACACGTCCGTTCAGCGGGCGGGGTAATGTAGAGAGAAAAAGCAACAATGGTGTTATTTATGAAGTGTTGCTCTGTGCCACCCTGGTATTAGTCAGGGTTTGCTGGCCAGGGCAGGCCTGCTGCTGGGAAATGGAGTATAAACATAACGTAGGGGTAGGAGCTGTTAAGTGGCCCTTCAGCGTCGGCTCTGACAATGCATACGACCGGTGTTGAGCACCACTTTGGATCTGAAGAACACGCGCCGAGTTTGCCAAGTGACAGCCGCAGTGACTTCACGCCAGACATCCTCCAAGTCGCCCATGGCCTTTTCACTTTGCACTCGCGGGTGTGCTAATCACCTCCTTCAAACACGGCCATGAGATCACAGCCACATTTTCTTGTTGTAAAAAAAAAAAGGCCGCGGCGAATGAAAAGAGCTGCAGGTGTGATGTTGTGTTAGTGACATTAAATGTGTTCACTTGTCACCCCCTTGACTTTGTGCGCCTTCGCGAAGCGGATTATAGGCCGATGCGACCTCATTGTTACCATTCAACAATTTACAGTGCAATATAGCAGTTTTATTTGCATTCATATGCACATGTGTAATTCCACTTGTTACATTGTTATGTTTTATTAAACGTGCTACTCGCTGTGTCTGATCTTTATTGGTTTCAGCGTTGGGCACATGGCGTAGTAGCGTGTCTGTTTTTGCTTTTAACCGTCGTGGGGAGCTGTGCCCTGTTTTAAAAGAGACGAGGCGCTGCTGGGAGTAGTAGAGATAGAGGAAGAACTGGACATTAAACGTGAATAATGGAACAAAGGATATAGGTGGTCAGAAACACATTACTGTTGAACTTTTGTCTGTGTTGTTGTAGGTACAGCATGCTAAAAGTCTTTTAAATATACAGCTGACTCGGGACGAAATGGCGACTTTATCGAAATTGGCTCAGTGGCCTTGCTGATGTCATCCTCACCGACGTGAAAGTGTGTGTGTGTGTGTGTGTGTGTGTTCAGTGAGGTAGGCTCTTCCCGTGTGGGCATCAGGGGACAAAGTAGTCTTTATGCAGTGTGCCGAGCTCCAAGGCAGAAACATTGTTGAGCAGTAAAACATTCTGTAACTAAAACCACATGTTCCAGAGTGTACGACAGACAAACACAGGCAGCGGCTGCAGCTCCACATCAGGAGTTGGTGCCCTATCATCAGGGGCTCAGGGGCTCCATTTTGACTCCGGTGCAACACCCTCGTTCAGCGTTGTGCATTTTATATGAATCAGGAAACTCAAATAAAGAACAGATTGTCCCTAAAAATGCTGCAGCAGCAGCTGATGGGCGGGTGAGTCCAGAGGACAGAAGGGCCACGTTTGATTTGACGCATTATAGGTACAACACAGCATGTCGTTTTCTGCTGATACTAGAATCAAAGCAAGGACTTGTTTTTTTGGAATTAGTAGATGTTTAAGTCTAGATGCTCCTTTGATAAGATTCCTTTAGAAAAAATACAATCATGAGTTTTGAAATGACACCTTTGGTACCGCTTTACCTCTTTCTGTGTAATGGGGGGCTTTAGGTGTCCCAGCTGGTCATGGATGCTTTTTTAGTGCCAACAGGTATGAGTCCTCTTCTAAAATGTTTACATTTAATACAGTTTCTTACTAGACCTAACAAAAGTGCAGTCTAAGCTCTATTTTTCCACAGCGATTCTCTTTAGGCTTGCGCTGGTGAAAGCCTGTCACTTCACAGGCTGCACAATTTCTTCATTCTTCCCCTTGCATGTGTGCACAAACAATGGATTTGCGAAAGTGACGACAGAATCTTAGGCAAGTGAATAGTGGTGGTCTTGGTGAAACATAGAAACGCATATGACAACCTAACGCTCAGTATTTCCAGAACATCTTATGGACTCTTGTATCTTTGCTTAATGGTCTAAGAAATTGCAAAACTCGTCATTTTCTGTGTTTTCTTTCATAAAGCTTCAGTTGTTTAGCCTTGTGCCTCCGTTCTTCTGACCACCCATCAAAGTTTTACAATTCAGTCAGATTTTTTTACCGAATCTATACAGACGTAATCAGCCAGTTTGTTGATGATTTCACTCAACCCCCGTCAACAATCTTGGGATGCTTTATCTGGAAGTTCTTTAAAGTGCTGCTCGTTCCCAAGGAGGTCAGCCCTAATTAAAGAGACAGTGTACCACATTAGCCATGCACGGACCAAAGCCGGTAACAGCATTTAGATCAGTAAGCCCCCAAGGTTAAGGCTGAACCCTTGACCCAGACCCAGTGCCCCAATTCCCCCTCCTCTCTCTTATGCAAACTTCACTGAATTTGGCTGAAAATCTGCCTCCGTCTACCTCGGCATAGAAAGCCTGATCGCTGAGTCTGTCCCTGTCTCCTTTTCTCTCCATGGGCCTGTCAGGGAACTTGCGGTGATGTTCCTCTGTGTGACATTTTAATAAAGTTCTGTGTATTTCCGTCAGTGTTTAGCCTGTATGAGATAATGGTCCTGGGGCTGGCCAGTAACTGACGGGAAAGGACTGCAGACTCTTCCAAGTCTGCAGTTGAGCCAGTCTCCTCTTTCTGCATCACTTCATGCAGCAAGACAAACTCTTCAGCAGACTTTCTTTAATTTTTCCGATTGAGCGCGCTATTAATGTTTTCAGTTAACGGGCCTGTGTAAATAATTTGTGATTGTTAATATGTGTGTTTTTGCGCCTCAGTTAAGACCCATTATGGCCTTTTGAAGTGCTGGAGCTGTGTGTCAGGGGCCATGTTTGTGTTATTGCAGATCCTCTGAGAGCCCATTGTTTGAAGACCTCACAGGTTCCCCCTAATCTAATTGGCCACGGATGTCCTGGCTCAGAGTCTTTCTCCATGCTCTGGGGATTGACAGAGCTGTCCGGGACTTGAAAAGTCACTTGTCCAAATACAGCCTTGTTTAATTACAGGAGGGGGATGCATGCATATCATCGCACACGATCCCTCAAGCCCAATAAATGCCCAGTGTAACTCTTTTCAGACTAGATATTTTACTCCACCTCCCTTCACTTCTGCTTCGTCCAGCTTCGCCTCAGCAGTGACATACCTGCCAGTGGTTCTCCATCCAGTTTAAACACCTGGAGGTTCCCCCATGCTATTATTTCCACTGTGCTCCGCTGACCCCCCCCCCAGATATCGCCTCCTCAACCTCACATCCCCAGCCAATCCCTGACCACCTCAGCCTCCACCTCTATATTCTGAATTGCCAATCCCAATCTAATTTATGGAATATTTTGGAGGTAATTGTATACGGCGGCAGGGGAGATAACATCTCCAGGCCCCTGTGAAGGACAGGAACTCAGCAGTGTGTGCTTAATAACATAAACTGCTGAAAAAGGGCCTGGGCCGGTGCACTGGCAGAAGAGCAGGCCAGTGAGACGGATAGAGAGGGGACCCAGTGTTCTGGGGCGGGGTGGGGGTAATTGAGACCATGTGAGCCTCCCCCAGCAGAGGGCTTAGAGAAGAAACGGAACTCTCTTAGCCCCAAGATCGCTTTCAATTAGATGCGCTCAGAGCAAGGGCATAGACAAGTACGGTGAGACCAGCATGGCCCATAATATGTCGGGGAGACGAGGTGAAAAGGACTTAGGTTTGTGTTCGCACTTCCCTCTCCACCTAATAGTCAGTGTCAGAGTCCAGGCCGTCTGGGTCAAGTCTGCGCAGGATACCGCGTCCCTCCTCACATGGCTGAAGTAATCACACCGTCACTACTGGTGTGGGTTTTATTTTTGGCTGGCCCATTGGGGTCAGCGCTGAGAAACCTGAATATCTGTTAATGGCTGAGAGTCCTAAGTTTAGAACGAGAGAGTGCATGACGCAGTGACAGAATATTTGTGGATAGTTTTACAATTTGAAGATTATTTTAAATCAAGCACCCATTAATGTTTCACGTATTTCTTTTTTCCACTTAGTCCTGTTTTAACTTCTTAAACTAAACTAAATTAATGGAAGGGGGACATGTTCCACTTCTTCATGGGAAAAGGCTTTAGTGGATGAGTGTGAGGATGTGGGATGTTCATCAGTCACCACACAAAATGACCATTTTGTTTGTTTCTACACTATTACAGCTTTGCAATTTCAGTGAAACAGACTGTATCTGTAAAACATCAGTGGAATAATGACGGCTGCTGGATATCAATCGCAAATACGACTGATTACCATTTAAATTGGCCAATGACACTGTCAGTGTTTGCTTGAAAATTTCTTTATTAAGCATCTGGACTTCATTAATTGATGTTTTATGAAGTGAGAATTTTTTTTTTTCAATTATTAGAAAGACCTACAAATGCAACAGCCAGATGTGGACTAATTAGAGGACTTGGAAGAGTCAAGCAAATAATTTTCAGCGTTCCTGTCTCTTCAGAGAGAGTTCAGGATGTGCATTTGCAGTAACATCATTCCTGATCAAAGGTTACACCTTCACGTTAGATTATCGCTTCGACTCTGGGCACCAGCTGCAGACCTGTTGTAGCTCTTCCAGAGAACTTTTAAGTCTTTCCCCTTGTGTTTGTGAAAAGCACTGGGCTTGCAGCCCAACGTCTACACTGATGGTTTAGCCTGAGTGTGTTATGCAGCCGTAGTGTCTGCTTGACGCTCAGAGCTGTCAAATGTCAGAACCGATCACTTGTGAACGTTACAAATGTGCAGCATGCCTCGTCTTTCTTTGGTTCAGCCCAGTTCCCCCACACTGACTGTCTCGCTAACAGACCACATGCAATCTTAAGCGTTTACGTAGTTTCACAGTGCATTACCGAACGGTGAAGGTGGGATTAGAAGGGTCATAAATGGAAAATGTGAAAGAAATTAATAATGATAACTGGCTGAAAGAAGCGCATTATTTAGAATGATTGGAACAATTCTGTATTTCAAGTAGGGGAAAACAAACTAAAAGTAAAAAGGTGAGCATGTGTGTCCACCTCGAGTGAAAACACCCCCACAGTACAAATCAAGTTATATCCTGACGAGTGAGTGCCTTGCAGATGCAGATCAGGTGTATTTTAGCCTGATGGGAGAGATTTATTTGGGTCTTTTCAAGCCAGTACTGAAATCCTTACTCAGCATGTGACATAGTTACCATACTTCCATGTGCTTTCTGCTGGTTAAATCACATTTAAACTGACTTAGCAGGTATTTATCTGATGAGTCTGAGACCCCAACAGATATAAATAGTCTTACAAGGCTTCATTCTCTGTCTCACTGATTCTCAGTCCAGGATTTTCTGGATGAAAAGACATTTTAGCCCTTCCCTTTTTCACATCCATGCTAAAGCCCTGGTTGTTTAGATTTTAAGGTTTATTTTCACAGTGTCTAAATGTTTCAGAGAAAACCCATTGCTGTAAAAGACTTGACAGGCCAAAATCTGTGTGGTATGCTTTCAGCATCATTTAGCTCAGACTGAAGGGTTTGTATGCATGCAGTTTCAGTCCAGCCGTCTGCCTCCGTCTACTTTAAAAGCAGACTCCTTCGGGCATTTATATATAATTTTCCAAAGGTCATAAACTCTCACGATGCGTGACGAAGTGTTGTTACACTGAGAGGCTCAGGTGAAGGAAGTTGTTACTTTTAAAGTTGTTGTTGACACCTCAGTGAATAGTTGAGATGAGTTTGTTTAAAAAAAAAAAAAAAAATCAGAGTAATGGTGTATAATCTTAATATCAAGCCTGATGTTATCTGAAATAGTGGTTTTCATGGTGTGGGGCAGACCTTCAGGGATCATACGGCATTAAAAATCTCAGGGTTCTGGGATGCCTGTGTCCACCATGCTTTTCTCCTAAATAACTACTTATTTCATTGAAACAAGTGTTTTAAGAACTCAATTTATTGTGAATATTACAGTGACTAATTACATTTTTAAATTAAGTTAGCTGCAATTAATTATTTCAAAGGACTTACCAGAAAAGCAACTTATTAGCACAAGTTTTCGACACTCAGTATCAGCAGTTACAGGGCGACGTGGGTGAACGCAGCTCATTTAAGCCATGATGTGTCACTTATTTTGTTACTTCAACACCCATTAGACATAACCTGCGAAGTGACAACTGATTGGGGTAAAAAAAAGGAAAAGCAGCAGATATCAAGAAATACTGTACTATTTCGTGATGCTGTTTCGTTTGGTTTATTGAGCGCCCCATTAGCTCCTGACCCAGCTCAGGAGCTATTCTGCCTGGGGTCTCTTTCAAGTCATTCACATCATTACATCTATAGATACATTTTGAACATGTATTCACACACAATTATACATACATGTACACACATACATACATATATATACACACATATACACACAGACACACACATACACCCATACACACATATATGACGAGTTCATTTGCAGAAACATAAGTACCACCTGTTTATCATTTATATATCTATTCTAGTGCTCCTAAAAGCATTATTAGTTAATCCTCTTGAATAAATGAATTCAACTTTAGTCTTACTGCTGTCACATACAAAACATAGCAACAAAATCAAATACACTTTTGAGAGAAAAAAAATAACTACAAATGCACTCCCATGTGTAAAATACAATATATGAATGGAAGCTCAATGTCAACTCATTAGACAACATTAAAGAAATAGAGACATAATAACAGCAATACTATCTAAATAAAAGGAAAAGACATATATACATGACCATGACAATGCATGCATCCTCCTAATCTGTTGATTATTTTGTTTTGACAGTGATCATTCATAACTACAATTACCCCTTTATCAATTTTATTTATCTCAAATAAAGATATAGATATAAATCATAAAGATTAGTCTTTGACATAATCCCAAATTTTAGTACTTATCAACTTTTCCTATTTAATTTTGATTCCTTTTTACATGCATTGCCAGTCAATAATTTAGTTCATTACTTTACAAAGAATCATACAGTCTTGTTTACAATTTCTTATTTGTTCATTATTTTGTAAACAAAAGTAGTTTTAACTTTTTGCTGTGTTTTTGGCTTTCATGACTTATACACTAAATCTAGCATAATAAAAAAGGCTTCCCATGTGTCTCTGTTTGTGTAATGAAATATAAATGACTGTTTTAGTTATAATACAATAGAAATATTAATTTTGCCATATCAGATGATTGATCCATCCATCCGTCGATTTGTATCTTGCTTCCATTGTGAGGCAGACATGATCGACCACACTTGAAAAAAGAAGTAGACCGTGTGTGTTTTGGATTCTGTTTCATATCTGACTCGTATTGTTTTCACTTACATTGATAAGTGTAAGATTTCAGCTCAATTTTTTATGATTAAGTTTACACCACCTTCAAAAATCCTCTTGTACGTATCGCAAGCATAACAGCTGGAGTTTAACGAACCTACATGTGATGTTGTTTTACTTAGATGACAGTAATAACTTGGTTGATTGTTGACTGGTGAGCAGGTCAACTTCTAATCCAAAGATTGATGGTTTGAATGCCGATCTGACCCTGCCTGCGTGCGGGAATATCCAAGTGTTCACTATACAAATCAATGTTCGTTTAGCATTTACAAACCTACTTACACAAGCTTCGGTCTCTGTGATTCCTACAATGCAGAAAACATGGAAAAAAATCACAAGAGTGCACATAATAAAAACTGAATCGAACACAGGACTGTGGAAATGGCCAAATGTGGTTCAAATCATTGATTTCACGATTGTTCTAAATGCTTTGATACAGCGCCTTCGGCGGATGAACAGGAAAAATAGGCCACCATGCTCTGCAGTGCATCAGCAGTGTGAGTGTTCAGCATGAGGAGTGCAGGAACGGTGTAGAACTGCGTCACCTGCACGTTATGAGGGTTCAGAGCTCCAAACACGTCGACTGTAGTGATGCACGTGAAACAAGGTCAGACAGAATTAATCTCAAATGTTGTTATTCATCACGCAAACCCAAAGAAATTTGACATCAGCAGCTGAATTTAAAGCAGAACGTCTTTTTTAATATTAGTCGGGAGAAGAATTGGTGTTTATGGGTTTTCATTGATATTGCTATACCTAAATCAATACATTGAGAATGTTTTTCTTTGGCTGAATCCTTCATTATGAGACACTCCCTTGTGCAAATATGTGCATAAATGATAGAACTTGCAAAAATATGCCAGGTTTGGATCTGGGCTTGGGAGCCAGTGCTCGCATCTTGTCATCACATGTCTGCTTTTCTTTCCACTCTCCAAAAAACATGGATTTGAAGTAAAATGAAATCCACTGGTGTGGATATGAGCGTGTGTGTGTGTTTGTGATTGTCTCCATGTTTTGGGGGATTGGTGCCAGTGTCACCTGACCCCAGGTCAGATAAAGGGTTATAAAAAAGATGAATAGTAACATGTCCATGAAGAGATTTGGCACCTATTTTATGGATTACTTGTTGACAGACATAGTTGCTCCCTGCATAAGTATACAATAAACTTGATAATTAACCCATTGAATTAGCAATGGCTGAAACAAGGATCCGTTTAACTCCCTGTGGTCCTCGCATGCCATCTGAAGTGTTTACATATGAGAATGCAAAACAAACAAAAAAAATAGAGCCCATAGAAACATAACGCGGTCTGGTTTTAGTATTTCAACATTGCATACAGCACATAAATTGCACAGTTTACATTTCCCTCCCTGAGCTCAGAGGACAGACTGGGGAGCTCCCAGTGTAGCGGGTTAAAGGTCAGAGTCATTGTCAGGCCCTATGAGGTAATTATGTGTTTGTGTTTATAGCGTGTTGACTCCCCACTCTGTCTCTCTTCTGCACTCCATCTTTCTGCCTGCCTGCCCCCTCCTCTCCATCCCGCCGCCTCTCCCCCCCCTCCCTTTCTTCCCCTCTGTTCTCTGCACAAGTCGTCTCCCTCTGGGAAGAGGTGCCTGAGATGTTGGTTCAGCCATACATCTCTGTCAAAATCTCTATGAATAAATTAACCTTTTAAAGATTAGTCCACCCTAATACCTCAGGGTTTTTTAAACAGAAGAGCGGAGCCCCCCCCCCCCCCCCCCCCCCCCCCCCCCCCCCTTCAGCCCCCACCGCTTCGCGCCAAGCCTCACCAACTTGGTGTTAATGCTGGAACGAGAACTTTTAAAGGCATAGACGTTTTTTTTTTGTTTTTTTTTGCACTTGCTATAAACAAAGGCTTGAATAGTTGCTGTTTGGATTCCCCAAAAGGAGTTGCTGCACTCATATAGAATGTGTTAAATATTTTTAGCTACGTTTTTTTTCATTGACTCCGGTGCAGATGTACACATAAAGATACATGTGTGGATATGTAGCCTGGTCAGTAATTTAATACACACATCAACCATAATTAAAGTAGTGTACTGCTTTGATCTACCTGGTTATCACCTCGCCCTCCATTTGTTGACCATTTCTGATTTCGCTTTGTGAGCACTCTCACACTTTAGCATGAGGGGACATGACAACACCTCCAAAAGCGATACTTACGCGTTATTTGAAAAAATGAAAAGAATCTGATTTTATACACAATTTAAGCCCTTCTGTTGCACAAATTCAAACGTGTTTCCTACAATCTTTGTCAACACCACTCCGGGAGACCGTCCAGCAATTCTTGTTGTTGCTTTACATAAAAACGTCTCCTGAAGAACTGTAGTAATGATGCCAGGAGCAAGCGGCACTTGGACCGGGCTCCCTCTGGCCTTTTTCAGTGACTGAAGTTGTTTAGATGGAGAGCAGCACCTGGAGAAGCTCCAAGCACCGGCAGGAACTCAGGCTGAGTGTACGAGACTGTGGCTGCTCTCAAAGCGTGCGTGCCGGTGCCTCAATATTCCCTCTCTTTGTACAGATTTTGCTGAATTTTTTTACTTGGACTTAACCGTTCTGGATATTTACTACTTCCTCAGCAAAGCAAGACATTTTGTCATTGTTTTGGAAATGTGAAAAAGTGTATCTGACTGAAAAGCTTTTTTTTTTTTTTTTTCTAACAACCAAACATAACAGTGGTCTCTTGTTGGCAATCGGGGCAGAGCTATCCACCTTGGTTTTTCAAACAAATCAGGATAATTATGAAGAACAGGTTTTCGGTTGAAATTCCTTGGAAAATAAACCATTTTTGACTGAGAGAATATGACATGCATTGGCCATGTCACTGGTTTTAGGTTTCACTCTCGGGGCAGGCAGAGGCGTCTCCTGGACTTCCTGAGCTCTAACTTGTGCCAACTTATGTACTGAAGAGTCGGAGGTCCCCTCCCTTTCTGTTTTGGGTATTGGAGGGAGGGGGTGAGGGACGGAGGTGGGGTGCAGGACAACAGTTTCTCCATTCCTCCAGTGCTCCTGGTCCTCAGTCTCCCCTGTTCGACCTCATCACTCAATCTTCGTTTAGCCTCTGACATGTTTTAGCCAAGAACTCCTGGACTAATTTATGGCTGTAAAGACAAGCATGGCAAAGGGGAGCTTCCAGTAAAAGGCCACTGCCTAAGCCGTTGACCCACACTGCGGCAAAGTGGCTAATTCAATTTCTTTTAGATGGGAAGAGGAAACGGTAATGTCTCTATTACCACAAAAAGAAAAAAAAAAAAAAAAGACTGCCATCTTGGAAAATGTTAGGTTACACAGATGGTCCCCTGGATGTGTTTTTTTTTTTCTTCTTGTGCTGCCCCATGCAGACAACTTGTGGGAGTCGGGAGGGCTGCACTGACCTTTTGCTGCAGATCTGCAACGGTTGACAACATGTGGCTCCCTAATACACGAAACACATCCTCTTACAGTCGAGAGGCCAATGCTGCAGAACGCCACCCAATTATCTTAGCTGGCCTCCAGACAAGTCTGGGGTGCCCTTGAAATTTATGGCCTGAATTCCCACGCCTAATGGCAAAGTAGAAGTTATTAACTTTTCAAAGTAAGTCTGTTTCTCTTACCCGTGCACCCATGTCCCCCTCCATCCTCGTGTCTGCACAAGCTTAGTTTAACTGCCTGATTAACAGTGGCTACAGCTGCTCTGCAGAGGGGCGATTTTGGCAAAAAGTAATTTTATGACTACATTTTCATGGAGCTGTTATGTCAAACATCTACAATGCTGTGGCATAATGAAATGTTTTATCTAATCTTTTCGGCTACACATGCACTGATGGACCCAGATCTCCAGCGGTTTGAAGAGGAGATGAGGGACAGTTTCCGTGTTTTCTCAGTAGGAGGCTCCAGAGATCACAGAATGCAGCCGTCTGCATCTTAGCTGGAGAGCACAGCACATCTTTTGGTTTGCTGCCCAGCCCCGACTGCACTGCCGGACCCATAACACCAGCAACAGCACACATATGGAAATGCTTGATTTGATATAGTGTCATTTTACTTTGCAGAAATGAGTATATGCATGCCCCCCTTTTCCGTTTTGCAGGCAGCCACCACCACTACTAAAACCCATAGGGGGTGGAATATGATCCTGGGTTACCACCAGTGCTGTTAAAAAAGAACACACTTCTTATTTAACATGTCTTCTGATTCGGGGACAAGAGTCTGTCCCAGGTACAGCGTCTTTGGTCCCTTACCCCCCCCAATCTTTTAAACTTCTCCATATGCCTCCTATGTATAACTATGAATGTATGTTTTCTCCATCTAATCGTCTCTTGTTTGCCATCTTTTAAAAATGTATTCCCCTTTGTGAAATGTATTTCTCCACACACATACCTTTAGTTCCTCTTTGCCCAGCCTGTGTGCTACAGAACGTTGAACTGTCAGCCTTCTCCCATGCGGTATTTGAAGAGTAAAAAACCCCGGCGCACTGCGAGGCCGTGACAGACTGTGGAAGGACTGATGTGCATTAGTGTTCTCGGCCTGTAAGCACAGGGTTGCAAGTGAAATATGTGTTTGTGAGGCTTCCAAGATCCATACAGTGCAGCACCGCACCGCACCGCACAGTCCAGAGCCAAGTTTGTTGAAGACAAGAGGAGAAAGCAAGAAGTACAATGTTATGATGTAAGCCATCAAACCTTCAAAATAACAGTGCCAGTTGTGATTTCCTGAGAGTTCCCAGAATTTTTTTTTTTTCTTTTTACAAACTGCTGTTGGTAAGCGTCATTGCATCGTCAGGAAAACTTGGTTTTCCCCCTTTTTTTTTTTTTTTTTTTTTTTTTTTTTTGGGCCGCTTAGCTGTTGTGGAAAAAAGGTTCCTGCTCCAAGTGGTCAAATAACTGCAGCTTTTTCAGCTTCTGTGTACAGCCCGCCCGCTGAGATGTAAGCAAGGCAGCCAGACAAAACCAAACAAAACAACAATAAGCTGGCTCAAAAGACTGGTTTTCCTGCACGGGGTCCTCGTAAGCGCAACAGTGTTTTCATCAAACGTGATGTGCATGTAAAAAAGAGTCAGTTTTGCCAAATGGGAATATTCCCTCAAGAAAAACATCAGCCAAGGATTTATTTTTTTTTTTTAATTTAGTATTTAATCCCATTGTGCACACAGTCACTGGTTACTCTGTGGTGATATAATAACACATCTATGTTGCTGACATCCGGCATGTTTAGCAGAACGCCACAATGAATCCCGTGTGACAGAACAGAGTTTCACCTGGGCGAAGCGAGCAAAACATCTATCTGTTACCTTTTACACCGAGAACCAGAGTTCCTCCTAACTGAACAAATGGACCTGTCTGTGGCGAGACGTGGACGAAGGCATTCTCTCTCTCAACACCCACGTCACTGCGGCCGCGGCCTCGGCTGCCGCCTGAAGACCAGTAAAGCCGTTCGAATGTTTCCTCCAGCCCGAAGTCCGGGCCAGTTCCTCTTAATCTCGCACTACTTGAGACCTCGGGAGTCTGTCACCTTTCTTGTCACGGTCGGCTGCCTGCAGCCCATTGGCCGGCAGCAGATTTATTTCTCCCTGTCAGGGCCAATAGCGTGGCAATGTGGCTCAGCCCACTGTTTAGTTACAGTGACAAACATGCTGATTAGAGAGGCCCCGATGATGGATGGCCGCTCGACGGAGAGCGCTCCAAGTTTTTAGCGGGTCATAATGGGCGTGACACAGCGCAGCTCCCTCTCTCTCCCTTTCTCTGTGTCGTCTCTGGGCGGGTGGACCCCTCCCCCACAGGTCACACTCAAAAGGTCATGAGCTAACGGGCCAGCCTCAGCGCATTGCCGCCATATCAAAATGACCCTGTTTGGAGTCATATTTGTAGACACTCCATCATCATCACGGCCACTGCGACACCTCTATTCCTTTCTTCCCCGTGGCCTTTTTCTCCTGTGACCACAAGCTCCCACACGGGTAAATGGGAGGGTAAGCAACCCTGTTGGTTTATTTAAACTGCCCGGCCCTCTGACTCACTTTTGTGTGGCGGCGATGCTCAAGCACACAATACACACACGCTTCTCCTTTTTTTTTTTTTTTTTTTTTTTTTCCCCTTCCTTTCTTTCTTTCTGTAATGCGGGCCTTCTTTGTGTTGTATTGAATTTATTTCTTGCAGGCGGATTGAGCATGTAGCTCGCAGAGTGTGTCGGAGACTGTTTGGTATTGAGTTATGCTTGAGAGAGCGTTCTATCGGGGAAATATAGGTCTGCCACTTAATCCACTCTGAGGTCTGCAGCACTCAGACCTCTGCTGGAAGCCTGTGCCACTAAAACCTCTGGGATGATTTCACCAAAGGATATTTCAGCTGACCTTGACATTGAAGCCAAGTTTCTTTCAGCTGCCTGGCTCACACTTGGTATATATAATAGACTATCTATAGTGTATGTGTGTGTGTGTGTGTGTGTGTGTGTATTCATTGAGTACCTGTGTGGAAGTGGAGTTTGGATTGCTCGTTCTTTGTTTGTCAGTCTCGGCTAATGTGAGCCAGCGTGATGGTTTGTAGCCAGGCTGCTGCATAGCTCAGGAGCCGGAGTGCCAGATGTTTAACCTGACTAGTGGTTTTAAAAATGCGGCCAGTCAAATTCAGCGAGATGGCTTCGTGCTCAGCGCTGTGCAGCCGAGGTCCTAGGGGCCACTGTTTTCCCCGAACATCAGGATGCTGTGCCCAGAGGCACAGACTGTGCATGTGTGTGTGTGTGTGCATATGTGTGTGAGGGCCAGATAAGCTGGGAAAGTGCAGAGCAGGACAGCTCCTCATTTGTATTCTTTTCGAAACAGATGCTCCGCTGCATTAATGACTCCTAACTAAAACATTCATAAAGTGTTATTGGATTTTTTAGCAGCGGGGTTAAGAAGTGTGACCTTGGAGGTCTGAAGGTCGCCAGCGCTTGTGTCTTGTTCTCTGTTTCTCTCCCCTCCTCCTCCTCCTCCTCCTCCTCCTCCTCCTCCTCCTCCTTCCTCTCGCTCTGTTTGGACGATCCGGTGACATCACAGCAGCTCCGCTTCAAATTGGATGCAGAGAGTGAGAAGTTCAGCAGTAGCCCAGGGCAGTGAATATTTTTCCATTTATTTACGGGGGAGAGTTGTAGAAGAATGAGGGGGGTCTGCAGGACATGCAAAAAAAAAAAAAAAAAAGGTGGGGGGCAGAATACATTAAAGGTTAAGTAATAAGTAATCAAAATAGTTCATTCTGTGTGTGTATGCATACTCCACTCAATCTCATGGTTAAGTGAGCCATGGCCGTGCCTGCGTGGAATCCCCTTCACACACCTGGACATTTTGATGAATAAGTAAATAAAGGGGCGGCGTGGTGGTGAGAGGGACACACAAAGTGAAGGCGGTGCTGTCGTTTGGAGTTTGCTCCAGTATAGAACATTGTAACAAAAGCAACAGCAGTGTGTTTGTAGAAACTGTTGCTCAGACTTGCATTGTGGTTCATTTAATTGGTCATTTGTCCATTTAGTCTTGTTTTAGCCTTTGTTTGTTGCTTTGTTTTACTCCTGGTAAAACCAAGAAATCATAAAAGTTCAGCAAAAGTCGCCCTAACTAATCGGATGTTATTTAAAATGTTTCACGTTATTAGATAATTTCTGTGGATTATTAGAATTTATCGACCATATGGTCAAAATGCTGATACATAGAAAAATAAGAGATGGACCTGAAAAAACTGTCCATTGCTTTCTTCTTTTTGCTTTAGTAGCTTTCTTAGGTGTAGCAACATTATTTTGTAATTATATCAAAACAATTTGCAATCGCTCAATTTCATCTTGTTCTTTTTCAGTTGACTCAGTGATGGTGAACCTCAAAGTTCGACAGCATGCGGAACATAAACCCATAAGGAAGAAAAAGGACCCGAAGGAGACAACATGAGTTAGCTTTGAAATAAAACCCCTCGTCAAAAAGAATTAATATTCGTAACTTTGTTGTCGTTGAAGCTTGAGAAAGCAGATTTTTTTACAAAGTGGACAGTCGGTCTTATGTTTGTCTCCATGATCTAAAACCTAACTTAACTCCACGCTTCTCAGAGGTTTTGGGGTTGTAATCGTCCGCTCAGGTCGGTTGGTCAACATTGTCTCATTTACAACACACTGACCTTCCCTTCGTAAAGAGACCGGTCAGCAGGGCAAAAGGTCATCATGAGATTGCATTCTTACAGCGCCCTCTGTTGGATCTTAAGGAAAAATACATCAAATTGCAAAGTACCTATGAAGACTTCTTTTTTAGGCAAACGCAAGTAAAAATCCCAACTGTGGATAAAAAACACACAAAAAAAGAGTATTAACTTAGCACTAAGGAACAGCAACAGTAAATATTGCCACAGGACGCTTCATTTGGCTTTTAGCATTTAATAATTAGCTAAATATTTATTATGCGTTATGTAAGCCAAGGCAGCTTTCTCTATTGTACATTTCAGCAGTAAAACAGTAGAAACTACTTCACATCAACAAACAAGAAGGATAATAGTGTAGATAAAAATATGAGAGAGCCAATAAAACTTAGGTTGTCACTTCTTCATGCTTAAGTATGTTGTTTAAAATGTAATCGAACCTTATTGGTCTTATTTTGAAATCATTATAACACCGCCTGTCTGTCTGTGGTTTGTGGGAAGCTTTAAAATAAAAGAAGGGCACAATCACAGTTCTCCAGTTAATAGACCAGTATGAGTCACCTCATTTCTCGTGCTGTTCCACTGCTTATTGAGGAGTGTGTGTGGTTTATGTGTGTGTGTGCGAGCATCCACACATGTGTATTTGAAGCAGAGAAATCCAGGAAATCCTCGGCTCGGGTCCCTTTTTTTTTAACTTTGTGGAAAGAATCTGTGTTTTCTGTGTTGTCCTGTGTGTCCTGTGCGTTTGTGGCTCTGAGCGCGGGCCTCGAGGAGAAGGTCATGTAGAGAAAAGCTGGTAGATAGACACAGACGTTTGCCCGGCTGGTCTCACGTTACAGAGGCTGCTCTCTGTGAGTCCAGCTCAAACTCATGTAGCAGTTATGGTTCTAATCAACAGATCATTCTCGATACTAACGCCGCGTCTTCAAAAGCGGGGTCGCAGCTGCATCGAATAAAGAATTGTGCACATGTGTTTGGACTGTGGCATCTATGAAAATGTGTTATTTTCTCCACTTTCACAACTCGACCAGAATCATATCTGGCGAGATGGATCGGCCGCTGATGAATCAGTCTGAAGGCTCCGGCCCTCGTAACACAGCAAGTGTAATGTTGTGAGAGAAAACGTGTTAAGCCACCATGAAATAGAGGTTGGAGTTTGACGCCAGGCCCAGTTCGTCTCGTCTGCGTGCCAAATCATCTGTGCAGAACAGAGGGGAACTCGGCAGCATATTTGCTCCTGCACACATCCATCTCTACCCAAAGCGACCAACCAGAGGGCATGACTGACCAGCAAGATTAGGAGCTGAAATCTTTAAGAATGAGCGAGCCGCGCTCAATCAATACCCACTGCATAAATAAATGCTGTGGGTTTTCCATGGAGACAAAATATTTTTGACATTATGCCGTTGTTGTGTTTGCCTGGAATGGATCTCTATTATACTCCTGAAGAGATGTAGCTCAGAGACCTCTCATTAAACCGGCCACCCATGCAATAAGCATATTAAATAGACCACAGATTAGAAAAGGCTGGTTTTCTTTCCCTTTTTTTTTTTTTTTTTTTTTTTTTGTTTTACCGGCCTCTCAGTAAAGGAATTGTGCTTCCCAGTTTGAGATGGATTTGATGGCTCCTAATAGCGGCTGCCTCTTTTTAATAATGCCCAGTCTACAATGCTAGACCATGCTTTATTGGTCTGTTTGAGTCCGAGCACAGAGCCATTAGCAGAGGCCAAAATGGCCCATAAAAGCTGGGCCAAGTGTAATTATGCGAGAGCCTTATAATATAAAGTATTTGGTAATGCGTCAGTGTTGTTTTTTTTTTTTGTTGATATCTAGCCTACATTCCTCATGGTAATTAACATAAAACAATCAGTTACTGGTCAGGCGCGGTTGAGTTTTCCCTTTCAAAGACCTACACTGATGACTGGCCTTTGCCTAATTTCTATTTCCTAATGGTCCAAGTCTCAACTCGGGGGGACATTCTTCACTGGGCTTTCTTACTCAAGGTGGTGAACTTTATTTTAATCACTTACTTGGACGTGGAATGATTAGCATAATTGTGCAGCGTTCACATATGGCTCGTATCGGCGGTGGAGCAGAACTGCATATCAAAGAGGACTCCATAATCACACGTAATTACAATCGAGGATGCAATTACTGATATTATTGCATTATTAGAGTTTGATTTTGTTTTGCGCACTTATGAAAACCGTGCAAAGAGGAGAAGAAAGGGACGAAGTTGCGCCGTGTGTGAGCATTGCATTTATTTAACTGCTTGCCCGAGTGGCGTTAATTCTTCACCTCCACTGACACAGCTTCCTCTGCCTCTTCCTCAAGGTTAATATCTTTAATAAAGTTAACATGTGGAAAAACTAACAGTCTCCTGGCCTCTCCCACTGGACTAAATTAGACTTCTCACCTTCTGTAGGCGTCATTTTTTTTGCCCCTGTGTGACGTGTGAGGACCACCAAATTGCTTTCGTATGCTAAATGACTGTCGTGCAGATCATTTGTGCTGGTTGTGTGTCCGGTTGTGATTTAGAATATCAGAGATGCGGCCTGAGGTTTAGTGGAAACGACAGCGAGATAAGTCATGTTCAGATCACCTACAGCCATCTTCACGCTCCCATTTTGTTCAAGAAGTTTTCATTTTTTTTTTAAATGTAGATGAATTAATAAGCTTATCTGAATTTTTATCTTTTCTAATAAAGTGATCTTGTTTCAATATAATACAGAATGTTCTATCCCAACAAAGAAAGCATAATATATTAATTATGATGCATCTTTGTGTAAACCTTGAGTATCAATTAAGTATTTTGAAACCAAGGGGTGAAATCAAAATATTCATCCTGCCACGTTAAATCTTAAAGTTTGCTTAAATAGTTCAACACCAGTGTTTGTTTGCAGACATTTTGAAATGTGTTTAGAGATTTCTTGCAATTGGGCCACAAGTTTGAAAGCATCCCAAAGTTGTTCCAGGGGGTTTTCGGTGTAGATTTTATGCCTGTTTATTAAAATTGTTTTTCTTGTCTTGACTCAACTATTATTATTTTCCATTTTGCAGACTATAGAGAAGAGATCTTCCATTTACGCGGTTTGAAACCAGCTTCCTTTCATTTATCCATTTGCCCTGAGGACAGTGATTCGCTGCCGTCTGCTCGAGAAGGGCCTTCCTGCAAAATGTGCTTTTTGTTCTTTTAACGTGGCGTGTTCTTTGTCCATGATAAAAATGAGACATGTTTGTATGTATTGCAATACTGAGATGATTAAATTCTTTCTGTGTGTGCGCGTGTGTGTCTGTGTGTGTGCGCAGACGACGTGCACAGAAGCGTAAAAGGCAGCATACCTTGCATGCAGTCACAGTCGAGGCCCCGGGCCGTGTTTGCACAGGGTGACAATAACCCCTTTTATTCTGCTTCTGCCTTTACCAATGTTTTGATTTCTACTTAAAGTTTTATGTCAGTGCCCTCCCTCAAGGGTGCCATTACCTTGTATGCTAATAGAGCTATGCATATTCTATTACTGCTGTCAGGGCAAGATAAGGGACACATTCAGCAAAGGAGCACTTAGGGGCCAATGAACCCAGCGAGGGGTCCTGCTGCTCCTGCATTATCAGTCATCTTCACATCTGAATGGAGCTGGCTTATGGGCCTTCTCTCTCTCTCTCTCTTTCTCTCTCACTCTCTCACTCTCTCTCCCCATCTCTCTGCAGTAATGACTAAGGACTCTCTTCCGTAATAATCAGTCACTGGGAAACTGCCCGATCCCTATCTGACACACACCCAGACACAGACGGCCACGTGCACACACGCATACACACGCATGCCGAAACCATGCGCAGCTGCAGGCTCAATCTAAGGCGACCGCAAAGAATTCAAGAGCAGGGCAATAACACTAACACTGTCACACGGAGACAAACATGTCTCATTTGGGGTCAGTTTGGATGGGGCTAAGTAGGTCTTTATTTTCAGACTGACTGAAGTCTTCTCTCCCGCATAATGGTAATGAAGCCATATGGTATGTGGAATTGGATTACTAACAAATGTTCCATACCACCGTCTTTCCCCCTTGCTTTCTTTTTCTTTTCTTTTTTTTTTTTTTCTTCTGCAACCCCCCTCCTGTCTCACTCTATCTCCCACTCTCCTGCTTTCCTCCCCTGTGTCGCTGTCCCCCAGTAAAGCAGCCATTTCAAATTGGAACAGCATGTTGTCTCGAAGTGCGCACCTCATTTATAAGATTAAATTAAAAGCCAGCCATGCTCGGATGGCATTCTGCGATGATGAGGAAAAGGCGGGAGGGAGGGACTCCTTTTCAGCTGCACACAATCATCTTCCTGTCATGTGATTTGCTGGTTCCTGGTGGTGACACCTTCTTCCTGTCACCTGTTATGATGTGTCAAATGCCACACCTAAGACCCTGAGCTAATGCGCCCCGGCTTATGAGCCCTTGCATTTTATTTAATTCTACCGTACTTTGGAAATCTTATGGAGGCCCTTTTTTTTAAACATGTGTTATAAAGTAGCTAAACACGGCTACAGGTTTGTGCCTTGTCACAGACACAATGAAATGATATATTGCGCTGTGAGCTAAAAGGGCCTTGCAAATTATGCTCTATAAATGGAAGAAAATCTCATTTTGTTCCCTACCTAAAAACAGATGAACTTTTATTGAAAACGTGGAAGCGATTAGTTTAAGGGGCGTCTTTTAGTGTAATTCCCAAATGAAACGAGCAGGCCCTGTATTTATGAAGCCCGTAGCACAAAGAAGGGAGCTCTTAATGAGGCAATTAAGCTGAGGGGTCGAGAGACTTTGATCTAGAGCGCAGTGATTTTTACAAAAACATCGCGCAGTGATAGATACTCATAACTCAGGGGCCTTAATTGTGCTTAATTTGTTTGGAATAGGAATGTGCTTTCAATTAGAGTGTGGATTTGGGCCTGTGTGTTTAAAGGAGGCTGTCAGGGAAAATTAAGAAGCAGTTTGGTTCCCCCTCCTGCGTTACTGTTTTCTATCACGGCCAGGGAGCGCGAGAGTCAGCAGATAGACAGACGAAGAGACCAAACAGAAGGTAGAGAAGGGGGTAATTAAGCAAGCAAAACAGATCCCTCAGATGAAGCCACGGATGGATGGGTGGTTGAGCAGGAACTGTTGCAATTCTCTCATCTGCATCTCCCCGTCTGGCTCAGCAATAAACATCTGGGCCTTGAGATTTTTTTTTTTTTTTTAACTTTGTTACGACGCATACCGCTGTGATACAGTAGTGTTTGGCTCATGCTGCATGTTTTTAGAAGAAAACTGACTTTCACGGCATGACAATTAGCTTGAACTTTAAACAATACCCTCATCTTCACTGTGTGCAGTGGAAAAGCAAGAGGAAGATAACTTTGTAAGTATTTAATTATGTATTTATCTTAGAAACAACAAACCAACACAACGCTCAATATTTGTAAATTCAGTGTATATAAATGCACAACGAGAATAAATCAAAAAATACTCAGATGGTTGATAACATCACTGGCGCCAGTGGCTGAATGGCTGATAAAATATCATCCACATTTTTCATATTATGATGACTGATTTTTAGCAGCTATAGTATAAATATATGTCTTCGATTGGAATTTGGTAAAACCTGCAATAATAACTCCAGCAAGCTGAAGCAAGGCTCTGTTTCCTTGGTTTCTGGGTTAAATCATGCAGAAAATTAAACAAATTCAGCTTTTTATTTGCAGTGCCTCAATCCATAAGGTAAAGACATAAAAGTAGTCAAATACTGAAATAACCACATGCACCCTTTTTTAATTTAAAGCCAGTTTATTACAGAGACTGAGTTGATTTGACATGAAGGTGGCCACAAAGATAATCACTTCTGGAGATTCCTGTTTGTCTTGTTTAATATCTGTTGATTTTTATTAGATTTCTTTTAATCTAATGCCTCTTTTATCACAAAACAACCAAAGCCTATATTTAATCCCAGCTGGCTTTCAGCTCAGTTATACTCACTAAAAACGGGACACACTGGATAAGCAGTCAGTCCATCACAGAGCAGACACAAAGAAACAGACACCCTCGCACATTCACACCCACTGGGTGTAAACCAACATCAAGCACATGTGTTTGGAGAAAAGTGAGAGTTTCCAAACCCAACCCAGACTCGAACCTGGGAGAGAGTGCTCACCACTACTAGTCGCACATCTTTAGTCGTGGCGTCAATATGAACTGAACAATAACGTGAAGGTGCAGCATTCAGTGAACAACACATTATTCTGATTCTTAGCATGAAAACAGTGACGTATTGCTCAATCCACACATTTGTTTGCTGTGCAGCGTGCGTTGTTGATAACACGATTAAAAACATCTGACAATATTGAAGTAAAAACTCCTTACAGATATTGAGAGGTATATGAGTCCCAGTGCCTCCACTCACAGGTAAAACTATCGCAGCAGATGGGGGTTCTCTGTGTGGCATTGATTTGCATAATGCAGTGTAGCAGTGCATTTTTCTGCACAATCAATTCAAAATGCTGAGAAAACAGTCCAGAAAAATGTTTCAGCCATCAGCAGACAATAAATCTCCAACAAGTTAATCAGATCATGTCATGCCAGCAGCCATTTACAGATCCCCTGGGTGTATTGATCTCTTCTTCATGAATGCCATAGGAAGGCAGTTTTTCCACACAATTTCTGACATAATTATCTGATGTAGTTTGATCTATGTATTACCATTATTTTCTTGCCCTGATTCTTCTATGATGCCTCATTTCATTCGTCTTCCATGATGCCTTTAACCAGTGTTTAGGTGTGATGTGATGGCTCTGATCCAACAAGTGTCCGCTCGTTACGGAGATGAATGGCTATTCACTCTTCAATTTATCTCTCTTGACCTGGATTGGGTGTTTGCACATCTCTCCTTGTGTCTGTGCTGTGTGTGTGTGTGTGTGTGTGGGTGACAGGCAGTTGAGTAAGATGAGAGAGTGTGTGTTGCTGACAGGCAGATGGTCTCTCTCTCGCTCTCTCTCTCTCTGTCTCCCGAGGTCTTCCACTTCACAGCCCATTACACCCGCCTCTTCCTATCAGCCTGTTGTCTGTCACTGACGGCGCTCTAACATCCGCCTCCTGCTCTCGCTCCTTCTCCCTCTCATCCCGCCATGCTTGTCTGCTTTGTTGGCCGCATGTCAAGTGTCAGGTGCAATCCCGACTGACTGATCCGCTGTGGCGTGTGCGTGGGTGTAAAACCAGTAAAGTGATGTCCCCTCGCTCGCGCTCTCTCTCTCTCTGCCTTTCTCCCGCATCCCTCCGCCGTGTCCCCCAGGGCTGTGTGTGTTGGTAAAGCTCCTGCCTGTTTGTCGAGAGGGCAGCAGGCCCTCGGCGGTCTCCAAGGAGCTGTTAGGACAAAATCCCCCCAGCAAAGATACTTGGCAGCTATTTACGGCCACCAGGGACCGAACCTCCACTGATCCCGCTGTTGTACCACCGCTGCTGGCTCGCTCTCTCCTCGCCGTCTTTGGGTTGCGGCCTCCTTTGACCAGGATGCCAGGCTGGATCTGATTCAGTGTTTCAAGTGAATGACTTGTTAATTCAGGGCTTATGGTGTGGGCAGTGTTAAACGTCAGAGTCAGACGGATTGCTTTCAAAGGGCCAAACTGGGCCCCGATGTAGAGAAAGAATTCTACAGTATAAACAATCATAATCCTCTGTGCATTTTATGTACAGTGATGCACAATTTACAACTTAGAGCTTCACATGGTCGTATTCAGCATCACTCCAACTGTCGCTTGTTTATTCCGATTGACCAATGAAACAGCAGTACTTATATATAATCAACAACTCTTTGGGAAGTTTTCTGCGTTCTCAACAGATTATTTGAGAGCGAACTGATGGATTTGTGAAAGATAAGTGCTTTGGAGCAAGCTTTTTGAACTGCCTGTCATTTATTAGATTTCAGCCACAGCGGAGAGCGCGGTGCTCCAAATTGTCCGTCATCGTCCCCCCTCGGATCAACGTATGCTAAAGATTTGCCAGCTAAGCGAAATCGCCTGAGCCGCTTCCTGCTTCTTTCTCCGCTGGCTTTGTTGTCGAGGTAAACCTGGCCTCCCTTGAAAAAAGGCCCTTTAATTAGCTTGAATAATAGCCGTGCATGTGTGGACTTAATCCCTTTGGCTAGCGCTACTCCGTTAATGGTTTCCTTGTCACTCACGGGGCACTGCATGAAAGCACGATCTGCTTTTCACTCCAACACCTTCCTTTCTCTTTCTTTCTTTCTTTCTGCACCCTCACCCGCCACTCCAGACCCAAGCATCCTTCCTCCTGCTGACCACAACAGGATCCTTCTTTTATTCCTTCGCTCCGGCCCTTGTCTTTTGATTGAGCGGCTGAATTATGATGAATCTGTCCCTCGTCTGCGATCAGACTCTCAGTCTTCTCCCGAACGAGGGAACAAATTACTCACTGCCTGCTTCGTCTGCCACCAAGCAGATGCTGGACTGAAACTCCTGTTTGTTAATAAGATGCTTTCTGCCGTTGATGCTTTCTGACAATTCTGACATGTCCTTTTTCTTTTCCCAGAGAGTTAAAAGCAACATGACAAGCGTTTATTGCAAATGTTTGAAAGATTAAATAAGGCGCTGAGGCACACCAGCCTCATACTGCACAACGTTCATGTTATACCTCAGGCTTTTGCTATTCACTGGAACCACTTATGGCTAATAATCACTTTCTGTCGGCACGCTTCATCTCGGCACATTTGATCAAACATGTCTGATACCATTACATCAGCGAAAAGACATCCGCATTACACCTTCTCTTCTTAGTCCACATTTCAGTCCCTGAACAGCGGAGCTGAAGCTGCATAGAAATAAAAAAAAAAAAAGGCTTCACATCTATACAGTCTTAAGATGTAAATCAATAAGAGATGGAGCAAGGCAATACATTTTCATTGTGGAGGCTCTGTGTGAGCCGCCGGTGCATGACCCGCTCCGGAGGGAGACCAAGCATAGCTCACCAGCACCTCACCAGCAGCAATATTGAGCCAGATTGTCCTTCCTATTCATTTTCCGTCTTTCTCTGTGTGGGTCTATCATCCAGTATATAGATATATTTTGACTCCGTGTCTGAATGCCAAGAGGCAAACAGGCTCAGGTTTAACATTAAAAGACAATAAATAGCCACGGGTGTCTATAGGTAAAAGTCACTCTCCCCTGCAGTTCCCGGGCTCCACTATAAATCTTTTAAATTATAAATCAATAAATAGTTAATACAATAATAGGAATCTTTATAAATATTTAAGTAAGATGAGAGAGGGAGCGAGAGGGAGAAAGAGATACAGTGGAGGTAGAGGCGAAGGAAATCTGGCGAGCTTTGTTTTGCTGAGTCCTCAAAGTCGAGCCGTTCTGCACCGTCCAGATTAGTCTCTTCACATAGTGTGTCGTCTGTGTTATGTAGGGCTTTGCTTCAATAAATATTTCATTCTGTATTTTGAAAAAAAGATGATTTAAACTTCCCTTTTCAAAGAACCAATGACCTCAGTAATGAATTGAAGGGATTCGGTGTGGGGGGGATTCGCAATATGAAAAACAACATTTTAAACAATTCTTGGCTAAAGCTTGGTCCAGAAGTAAAGAGCGTCAGAAAGACTTGATGTTTTAGTTTTGATATGAAAATTGTTTCAGGAAGTCAGTTGGAAGTTACTTGTTGAGGTGGAAGCTTTCTGGAAACGGTCTCCATGGCAACGGATGTTTGCAAACTGGAAAAGCTCGTTCTGCTCTCCGCGCTACACCGCCACCACACATTTTCTCCAATAAAATATTTTTTTTCCAGCAAAACCATAGGCGAGGTGAGACGTCACATCCCCAGGAGCAGCAATATGCTCGTGTAAAAGAAATAAATTAGCCTATTATAATATTACGCTAAAATTTTATCACCCTAACAGTCAAAATGACTCAAGAACCGTCTTTAACTGCACATCCATCCAGGGTAGATCTCAACATGCTTGTAATTAACCACAGCATGCTGCCAACTTCCAGTGGAACTGATTATTGTCCAACATTTACACTCCGATTGTTTCATGCAACTTTAGGGTTGAACTGCCTCTCATAAACACAGCGTGCCCAGTTCGGGCATCATACCGCTGGAATATAAACAACATGTTCGAACCGCATGAAGCGCGCTAACATGAACCAAAGGCGTCCGCTGACAGAATGTGCTTTAGCGCCATAACCGAGCAAAAGAAAACGCGTTTGGCCGTGTTTCTCTCCTCCCCTCTGCCTGTTTATCCTCCCATCCCTCTATCTCCCTGACAGCCCCTAAGATTGTTCCCACTCTCCGTCGGGAGTTAATTTGCCGGAACGTTCGCGCTGCACACTGTGATCACCCGGTGAATACCCCCATAATTCTCTCTGCCTCTGCCTCTCCCTCTCATCCAGCCATGGAAATGACACCGAGGGGTTGACAGTTCAATTTAGCCATAACGGATGGCTGCTATCACAGCAGCGCCCGCGCGCCAGCCCTTTCCTGTTGACTTTTATTTTTACCGACCAAGAGAGAGATGCTGCTGGAGCGCGTCCCGCCATTCACCCTTCCAGACTCCAGCGGCGCCTCCTCGCCTCATCATCACCGCTGGTCCTCTGGGGAGAGATGCTGCCACTTGTTTATGTGACCCTGTCAGCCCCCCCCCCCCTACACTCCCCATACAAATACACATTTTTCTCCCCTGTGTACTTGTCTCGCAAATTATTCCTCCATTGCCGCCCTCCTCCTCTCATCTCCCAGTTCCTCATAGCGTAATGGAAGGGTTATTGATCTATATCTTTGGTCACGATGCCTCTCAGCTTGCCGTTGTTACCCCCTCATCATGCCATTGATATACTCCCCCCCTCCTCCTCTCTTCTTCTAAATGATTTTCTCCTTCCTCTCGCCTCTTTTTTATTATCCATCTCTGCTTTACATAAATCCACCCGGTCATTAGATCCATCAAAAGCTAATGAACATCATCCATTTCCTCCCCTTCTGTCCATTTTTTTTTCTCCCTCCTCTCACTCTGTTGGCTCTGCTTCCTCTGCCTTCGCTGGCGCACACAGCATACGGTACATGCAGTGTTAAATCCATTCTTTTAATATCAGATACTTACCTTTTTTACTGAAGCTTTAAAATGAGACATAGACATTACTAGTGGCTACAGCAAACAATCACTGTTAACAAAACAAATGTTTTAATTAAGACAAGTTGACTAGTGTTAAAAAAAAGGAGAAAAGCTCAAATGGTCAAACAGTTAAGATTTTTGGGATTTTTAAAATGTTGTATTTAGGATTAATTTGAACCCTTTAATCAATGACCATATTGGATTTTAATCTCTGTTAAATCTCTGATTTACTTTTCCACTGCGCAATACTCATTATGCATCCAGGTACCGTGAATTCAGACTGAACATGTTCTATCCAGAAGCCTTTACCTTCAGCATAGTTGAATGTAAGCATATGTTAGTCATTCATTGTAGTGTCTTCTAAAGCTGAGGCCACTCACTTACTTTTAGTTTCTTGATAAAGGTGCTGCCAGGTTTTTCAAAAACCTTCAGTTTTCCACTGCGTTAGTTGAAAACTGACGTTTACCCCCCTGCTGCTGCCCTCTGACCGAGCTGTAGCCTGAACGCATGAGAGTTAAGCAACTTTGCCCATCATCAAAATGAGGATTGTTACCACGTTTTGTCCACAATGGTTTTCTTTTATAACTCCATCAGCCCACATGATTAATAGTCAGAAAAGGTGAAATTGTCCAGTGTGTGCTCTGGACCTGTGCAACACATCCACACCTGAACACACACTCCTCTGTTCTCTGTCTCTAACCCAGGGAGGCAGCGTTTCATCTGGGTTCAGCTGTCAGCAACGGCGTCTACTTGTGTCAGTCATTACCTCCTGTCTTCCTTTCCTGATAATGAGCTTCCCCACCAATAAAACAATTACAGACAGAAGACAAATTCACTTACACACCTTTGCCCCTCTCCACCCCCATCTGTCCTTTCATTTCTCTCTAATGGACATTAACGTTTTTAGGCGTTATAATTAGTTGGAGTTGTGTCAAAGCCAGCGCTTGGATTCCCGAGAGTGCGGCCGACAGATAAATGATGAGACCGACACCCGCGCTGCTCATTTGTTAGGTTAACCAGACAGTCTGGTGGCTGCCCATCGCCTCAGTGCCTGGAAAATGAGCTTGCCTCTGGCCTTGATGATCCATGAATATTATCTTAGAGAAAATACAGTCTCGGCTCTATCATTGTCCCTTATTTTTAATTTTTAATTATTTTTTTTTTTGCTGGCATTCAGCTTTTACTGAGCTATTCCCTATGTGACAGAGAGACATCGCAAAATCCCGAAGTTACAAACGCATAATCAAAGACAGTCCTTCCCTGCGTCCGCGTGACCAATTTGACTGCTGGCAGTGAGGCGACGTGAAGGTGGGCACACAGGGGTACGCACAGGTTTCTCTCTGCAATTTGATCTAATCAGAGTCCGATTCAGATTCAGTCAGGACACCATGTGAGAAGGCAGCTTGGAGCAGCTCGCCAATCAGCAGAGTAGCAGTGAGAGGGGACATCCAGCACTTCTGCTGGGGACCCACGGCTCCTACATAATCACTGACACAGAATGGGCAACTTTTGGGATAACAAGGCCCTTTTCTTTGGCCTGCAGGGTGGTCTTGACACTTGGAAGGCTTACCTTGGTCAAGTGATTCAGGAAAATAACGTTTTATAATGCAGCAGGTATTTTTGATAAGTGAGACCGAGCGCGATGACGCCGTCACATCGAATTTCCAGATGTTACATTATGCTCATGTAATATCGGCAGAACAAGCCATTAAAAAAAAATCATTATTTTCAATGTTTATATTTATTTGAAATGTTGGCTCTTTTGTGTAGTTTCTTCATGAAAACACACTTTACTCAGCTGTCAGAAAATATTTGAAAACCCATTTATTCCACTGTAATATCACTTTTTTTTAAAGGACATAACCACCATGCTTTAAAATTTAATGAAAAAGACAACGGCAAATGTTTAAATGGTAAAAACTGTTCAGAGGAAGAATGGGATTGTTGCACTTCTTTATAGAATCCCTTGCATGAATGTTATTCTCTTTTTTTTTGCTATTTTATGTTAAATGGTTAGATCCATATGCAGTAACAATTAGATTTTTTTCCAAAGAACATTTTTAAAGATCACCTGCTGTCAGATGCAGAGCTGTATTTTGTGGTCACTTGAAACCCTGCAATCACAGCGGCTGTTTGGAAATGTGGTGAGCGAATTGTATATCACTTACAAAAGTGCATTGTTTGTATTGGTTTAGCCTCGCTCATGTTAAAATACTCAGATTAACTCATCCGATCTTACAATTTTCATGCCGCTTATCCAACTGAGGGTCTCTTTGGGACATTGAGCCGATCCCGGTCGACGATCGCTGAAGGCAGTGATTGTCCAGACTGGACAGGTCGGCAGGGAGAGACAATCTCACTGCAGAAAATACACATGAGGTTATTATCAGCCTGAGTGGGAGAGAAGTCCCTACTCAGCATGTAATAGGCCTTAAACTGCAGTCAGAGGACTGTAACGTAATGAAGAGAGAGACCTGGAAAAAGTGAATTTTCAGCAGATTTTAGGCAAAAACATTCCTTCCACTTCTTCCTCTGTCAGCTCCGTTTAAACATCACAGCCTGCATATCCTCAACAGCGAAGCCATTTGAATCTTTAAGCAGTGGAAGAAAAAGATAAAATGCATCCCCAACAACGCCATGGTTAAAGTTTAAAGAGAAAATAATGGAAATACAATGTACGGATCACACCAGAGAGAATCAAAATGTTTTATTACGAGGGAATATGACTAAATAATATATTAGATGTGCATGTTTTACATCATTGTGAATACTGAAGCACCACTGAATGGCTGGAAACGTATACGAGGTGGTGACAAGCCGTGGGCAAGTAAACAAACAAGCAAACAAGATGTTGTAATGGATGGCGGGGCATGTCTGATAATGGATGCAAGGCTTTGTGCCCATGGGTTTTTAGACAAAGGGACTGTGACAGTTTTGCTTGCTTGTATTTTTCGTGGTGATGTTCTGCCTCCCTGAATGTATTTGTGAAACCAGCCTTTCACTACTTGCACTGGTAGGTTTGCTCATCTGTAAACAGCGCATGAGAAATTCATGCATTTCCTGCCGTTCCAGGAGGCGGCACGCTTTCAAGTGAAGGATTGACACTTTGTCTCGCGAGCAGATCAAAGAAAACCCATTAGTATGATGTTTAACTTCTTCCAACTTTGCTTGACCTTTCTTTTTTTTTTCATCTTGTGTCTGTTCCGGGCCAAGCGAAACCAAACATTAACAAACCTGCCCTCAAAGTGTCCCGCTGCACTGTCTGTGAAGCGTGTTCAGGAAGGTCAGAGCAGTCCGGCTGCCCCGAGGACAGCACTAAAGTCAATCAAGCCTGTTTTAGTGTGTGGACACCCTGATCCTCATACATATCCTGCATGACCCCTGGCAATGCGACTGAGTGCAAGCCTGTGGTCTCTGATCGCTCACATGGTGTCCTTGGCTGCAGCCTGGCCTCAGTATTGCAGCATTTAAATACATTTGGCACTGGGACAGGTGTGGCTCAATTTTCTTAAGGCAGGAAGACCTTCCACATGGGAGTTGTGGGTGAAATCAGTGTATCAATCACATCTGACATAACACACCCTAAAGAAAATCAGGGTTTGGACCGAGAATTCAAGAGTTCCAACAAAAAGCAGTGCTGATTTTTTTACCTGTTCTGGGTAAAGTTCCTGCCGGAGCCACTAGGGGGAGTAAGTCCCCTAGAAGTACCCACCACAGAGAGGAGTGTATCTGTGATGACTGCTGTGGTGAATTCATTTGTGTGTAATTCATCATTGTTTTAAAATCCTTGTTGATTTCACTCCCAAAACTCAGCCTTTGATTTGTGAAATATCAGTGGCGCGGCCGCGGCGCGCATGAAGCCGTTGCTTTATCGCCGCCGCCGTCCGCCGGCAGGCTTGCGTCAAAGCCGCCCGCAGTCACTCCGTCTTCAAACTGCAGAAACCGGAGGATGTTAAACGCTGACCGAGGGAGAAAACAGACGTCCGTGCTGGCTGTGAGCGTTCAGCTCTCACCACTCGGCGCTAAAAATAATCTGCGCTGTCCAAGAACATGGAAAGAAAGGGAGGTGCAGGGAAAACCGAGGCAACTACAAAATGGTGTCATTAGTTTTTATAGTTTGCAGAGGAAACACTAATAAGCCGTAGCTGGTAAACCATACCTGTAATTAGATGAGAGCTGAGGCAGGGCTTGCTATTTATTTGTTAGCCATGCAGTGCCAGGTTGTGGCTTCGGTTCCCACACCTTCACTGGGACAGCTAAGGTCGTTTTTGGTCAGGCTTTTTTTTTTTTAACACCTCAACCAGGAAGAGATACTTTCCTGCACTTTAGCCTCCTACTCAGGACAACTTACAAGCATTACTTAGCATTATATAATCCCACTTCTGATTCTGTTCACACGCCAGCCATCGCTTCATGTTTACTGCTTCGTTTTATTTGAGCAGTTGTGTGTGTAGTTCTGTCCGCTACGTCGGTCATCTCTGCCTACAAACGGAATGAAAAAAAACGAGCGGTTTTAATGATGCGTGAATGCTACTTTCTGCTAACAAGACCACGATGAGATGCAAAACATTTTACTGAACAGAAACTTTTGTGTAACTCAACAGCTGGAGGTTAAGACGTGAAATAATTATGCTAAGTAAGTGTCTGAAATCTCACTTTGCAGCCCGCGTCATTTATCCGTCACTTTGGCTAATATTAGCTTTTGAAATTAGACGGCTAAAGCTACAGCAACAACTGAAGTTCCCGGCACTTCCACAGGGTAACCTAATGATACGAAAATGTTTTCAGGAAATCCCAAACCCTCTCAAAAAGTGGGAAGTGAGCAGAATGAGGGAATGTGTGTATTTCTTGGAGGGATTGTCTCATCAGCATGTGGTCATGATTAGACAGTGAAGTGAAGGTGAGCCTCCGCTGGTCTCCTCATGCTATTTGTTTAATTCCATTTCTCTTGCCCAATTATTAACACTCTTCACACCCTCGCAAATCCCCATGAGTCCTATTATTCAAATTTTGTTGAGAATGCAAACACTTTGGAGTGCTTCATCTGTGGCATTTAATCAAATCCAGCTAATTGAGAAGCTTCCACTGCGGGGATGTGATCCGGAGCCAGACATATTTCTGTCAGATGCCCTGGCACCGCTTGGCTTTTTTTTGTTCCCCTATCTCAAAGTTATGTGAGCAAACATACAGTGTGTAACAAACACTTTGTAGAAGCATCAGAGGGTGATGACTTTCTGTGAACCGTTTGACTTGTATCTCTCTCATCTATTGCTGGTTTACTGGAGCTTCCCTCGGGCTCCGTCCCTCTCTGTCCCTCACTGCGGTTGAACATTTATTAGCTCGGTGATTGGGGAAGTTCAATGGAGCGTCCAAAGGACGTGTCAGGAGCTTGAACAGAAGCCAGTACCAGCAGCACTTCAAAGCCACAACGTACCTATACCCCCCGAGGAGGCGGTAGCTCCGGGGCTTGCTCCATTACTGGCTTCAGTAGTTATGCCGTCATTCCGTCAGTGGGTTGTTTTGTTTTTTTTCCACTTCAAGTTCCTCCTCAGATGTTTCACTGATCACGATGATAAGACCGCAGTGAGATCTGGGTGAGAGTTAGTGTCTTACACACACGCTTGATTTCTCTTCGGTCGGCCCATCCTAAAGCCTTTATTTCCTGTTGTTTAAACGCCAGGAGGTTCAGTCGCACATGTTTGTCTTTGACCAGAACAGAAAACAGAAAAGTCACAGTTCTGAGGAACTCCTTTGCAACCATAGATGTGGTTTTACAATACTGTAAATCACATTTAATGTGAGATATTCAAAAGTAACTGAAATTTCCCTTGTAACTTATTACTTTTTATAATCATAAATTTCCTCTGACTTTTAATGATTTTCAATTCCTGAATTTCATTAACTTGCATTAACACCAATTTAATCAGTCTGTTTTTGACTCAGGATTAATAAAGACGCATTGATGGAAGTAAAGACTCCCACAAATCTGTTTCAGACTAAACTTTATTGTTAAATGAATGCCGACAAATGACGTATCTCCCCCCATGTAAGGTTTATGTTAATGGCAGACCCTCGCAGGTGGAGGTCTCCTCTTACACAAACACCAGCCAGTGATTGCCTTCACTTAGGACCAGTAAAAGTAATAAATGATGACCGATCAGGTCACACTGTAAATTCTGTCCAGTCAGTCTGATGGATAGCCAGGTCGAGGCGTGGTCTGAGCCAGGTTTGGTCGGTTTAACAAGTGCTGGGTTTCCTCCCAGGAGCTTGTGTCTGTCTGAAAATCATTCCAGTGGGAGGTCACAGTGGAACATTTCCCCCACTTTGGAGAAGAATCACCTTCTTTTTTTTTTGCGTGTGTGTGTGTGATACATTTTACTTTTTCCCTGACTCAATCTTCCTCATCCGGTGCTCCCCACTGCAATGTAAATACGTTCTGCTGAGCTGTGGTCTGTCTGATTTTTCCCAGATAGCATGGCTAAGCTAAGTCAACAGGAGTATTAGTGGAGCTTCATATTATGCTGAGTTATATTAGAAAATTCAGCAAATCAGCCTCGAACCAGTCAGATTTATTTGGGGTTTCAAAGCCAGGTTCAGCCAGAGCACACATGTAATTTACCTCCTGTTTGGATGTTTAGTCTCACCATCACCTCAGTCGGGGTAATCAAAATCGGCATCAGGTCGATTTGTTCACCTTCAAATAGTCGAATCAAAGTGCTAACATGGAGTTCTCTGCCAAACTGCAAAAAACTGTGCTATATGTAGCGCAAATCCTCTACTGAATATTGAAATGTCTCAAATAGTCATTGACGATTAGTTTGACATGATCTCAGAGTTGAGTTCGACAAAGCAATGCACTCATGATCTGTGCATTTTATTCTTTTGTTTTAGTGACGCTCTTTTCTCACAGCAGTTTTTTTTTTTTTTTTTGAAGGTTTAGAGTGTTTGGCTGTAAGATATTTTAATAACTTCAAATGCGAACTGGAATGCATTGAGAAAGGTTTGTGATCTCGAAGTCTTGTTAACTTAATAAGAAGACCTATCAAAGGGATTATAAGATGCAGAATCTGATTAGTTTCTTTTTAATCCATTATATGAGAATTGCCATCTTACCGTCATGGTTTTATTTTCTTTCTCCACTTGGTTTCATCATTTATACTTTTATGAGTGAAAGAAATAAAATGAGACGGATATTGTGCTGGCCAGGAGAACCACAGCTTGACTTGAGCAGCAGGGAGCTGCAGGTTTGTTCTCAGGGAGAACACGCTATCAGCCCCCACACAGAGAATTTCAGCTTCTTCCTTTTGCTCGGAGGGTTTTTGATCACAAGGCAATAAAGAAACCGCTTTGTTCCAGCTGCTTTTGTTCAGCTGACCAAGACATAGCACGTTTTACACTTCTTTTTATTTATTTCTTGAAATAATTTTCATTGAGGTGTTCCCTAAGTTTACTGTCAGCATTTTTTTTAAAGTTTAATGCTTTTTTTTCCTGATAGTAATTTAAAACAGAACAAAGCCCTATATTTAATCTATTTCCAGGTATATACATTTTCTTGAATAATTGCCAATTTGCACGCCTGCTTTCTCGCTACAACAGAAGCTCGCCGACATCGTTTCAGCCTGAACTTGATTTCAATGCATCTGATTCCTGCTAATATGTTCAACTAATTTACTTTTCAAAAACTCAACAGTCAATGTGAAAAACAGGCCTCACACATTTGGTTCAGTTAAAAAAAAAAAATAAATAAAAAAAAAAGAAATTCCCCTGCTGAGACATTAACAAAAACACATTTTGTTTAAATATCTGTGTGTGTGTGTGTGTTCTGTCTCCATTGATGTGTTTTTGCACACTTTGTGCTTTTAAACACGTCATAATGAATGCAACCTCGACAGAAAGCTATAAAATGCTGAGACCATATAACATAACGCCCATCTGCCTTTTGTTGTGGACGTCTCTGTATCTGTGTGGCCGCAATATCGGGAACATATTGGTAAATATCTGCGCGCTTGTTTGAGTTGGCCGCGACACATCCTGTGGGGATTGTGCTGAATCCCCGTTCCCCGTGGCTGTGTGGTAATCTCGGTTTTACATTCGAAATCTCTAACACATTGCAGAGTTCCCCGTGTTTTTATAGAAGTCCATACAGGATGGACTTAACACTTGAGAGAGCCAGAGATTAGTCTGAAATGATACAGCTCAGCCGTGAATATTGCTTTGTGATGTGTGAAATGGGTCAGGACCAAAAAAAACAATCTTCGGCGGGCGGGATGGCTTTAATTAGTGGCGCAAAATTAAATCTGTCCAAGTGGAAAAAAAACAGCAATGCTTTGCTCCAGAGAAAGTGCATTGTTTTACACTTTTCACAACTTTTTATGCAAGTGTGGGAATTAAAACGGGGCATTCAGCACTGTTATTGAACTGCGGTTTTACTCAACACAAAGTAAATCATTTTTGTGGCCACAATTAAAAAAATCCCCCTCCTGCTATAAAAGGCCGGCAATATTATGTTCGGTTCTCCCGGGTTGAGATATAAATCCATGCTGTCTGCCGCGATTCACTACGCCACATTAAATTCTTTTAGATCAATTAAACTTCCCATCTCACTTTACAAGCCACCAGTCTGAGCGCTGGCTCTTTCTTACCCATTGAGAAGGGGGAATACTCTTACAGGGTATACCTCGCAGGGTGCTCTGCACAATTTATTCAGCCAACGCCAAGCTAACGGTAGGGGGTTGAAGAATGCTTGAATCAGTCATATTCAGCATTTTATGCCAAGGAAGTGGGGAAATTTTATGGGATAGACCCTGATTTTTTTTTTTTCTTCTTCTTCTTCTTTTTTTACCGGAGCTGTTGGTGTGTAGTCGCACAGTGTAGAGGTCAACATGCTGGATGCTACTGACAACTGAAAAAAATAAACAGCATATATTGACATGCCAAAAGAAAGAAAAGGTCAGATTCTGTCTTTAATAATACCAAAAGTGGAAGCCTGCCGTGCTTGAGGCTGGCTTTGTTGTTATTTGTGAATGTGGGACGTCCGGATTCCTCTCGCCGTATTTCGGTTCGATGGATGATCCGAGTGTGAACAGGTGGGCTCGGGCTTTGTCACCAGTAAGCGAGCAGATTTGCAGTTCAGTCAGTGTCTTAAATGTTGATATCCTGAAGTAACGTGCTCTGACCTCGTGCAGAGAAACACTCCACAACATACATCTGAATTGCACTGTTGTGTGTGAGTGTGTTTGTGTGTGTGTTTTTTTTTTTGTACTTTACATGTTCTTGTTGATAACACGCTTCCTCCGTGCTATTTGTGTGCTGTAAAGGTCATTCTCACTCTGAGTTTTCACCCATAGTTATTATTCACATTCACAGACCATTAAACCTTTAACAAGCTGTAAGCTGGGCCTAAATATCAATTATTCTTTAATACCAAAGAGGAAAAAAAAAAACGAGCCAGCGAGCTATTGTTAACGGGGTGAATTGGACCAGGTGCACACCCTGAACACATCAACCTATTGAGCACTTTTTTTTTGAGGGCCATTTTAAAAATTAATTGCTGTAATTTTGTCTAGCATCGACCCCCCCCCCCCACCCCCTACAGAGACTTAAAGAGTTAAGGTGCGTGCTGAAGTCAAGCTAAGTAAATTCACTTTATGACACCGCTGTGACATGTGCATCTGTGATTTCACACGCTTAATGTAAAATTTACAGTTGCTGTATTGAATGTCAGTCGGGCTGCGGGGAAAGCTGGGGGTAACTGGAGCCCCCAGAGAACAAAGCGGGCGTTTTTTGCCCCGTCCCCCCTTGCGCATGCCTTCCCGGCTGCCACCCCTCCCCGCCGCGCTTTACAGCTGTGGAGGTGTGATCCGAGCACGACGGTTGGCCTTATAGCCATTAAGCAAGCGCCGCGGTGCTTCTAATGGCCGGCGGCCCTAATGACCAAAACACCTGGAAGTATGGGAGCGCTGGCAGAGGGCGGCTTTCTCAGGGAAGCCAGTAGGTGAATCTGTGAATATGTCCCCGTCCCCCACAGGGACCCCGACCCTCGCTCATGTGGGTGACCACGCATCGGGTCGGTTTCAGGAGGGGACCGATCCAATGGAGTGGTCATGTTCAGACGAGGGAGAGGCCCACGCTCACTTAAAGTTCAAACATGGATTAGGCACGCTCGTCCCATGGTGTCATGTTCAATGGGAGACCTCCCCTTGGGGAAGTGATCCCCCGACGCCAACCCCCCCCCCCCCCCATTCCAGTATTGATTTAGGTTATCAGCTTAAATCGTGTGATTAAGCTTCAAGTTCTGCATCGTACAGATATAAAGAGGCTTTCACCCGGTATTGTTTTCCAAACGTCTCCAGTTATTTGAGATTGGCCGCCATTAGAAAGATTAATGTGGCTTCATACTGTATGAGCAGAGAAGTTACTGGCGATACTGTCTGGGAACAGCTTCCATTTCAGATGTGTGAATTTGATATGTCCCATATTTATTTGAGCAGTTTATATTAATTACACTTCTGCCAACCCAAGAGACCTTTTGAAACCTTGAAAAAGTTCTTGTGACAAACAAAACTCAATGAAAATGATTTTAATACGAGTCAATCTGTTCTGATAAGTCAGCTATTTTACTTTGAATCTTATTTCTTGTATTGGTTGTATTTGATCTTTATTCTACCGCAATTTGCTGTGAATGGCAGATGCCATTATTAGATACAAGGGGAGGACTCTTAGATTTCATTTTCCACAGTGAAGGGCTTTTAGGCCTGACTTTAATCCTCCCTGCCGTGGTCCAAATGGTCACACAAACACATCTCCTCCTCTTTCCTTTTCCCATCTTCCACTCAAGGAAACAGGCTGTTTTTGCTTCTCCAGCCAGTTTTAAACCTTCAATAAAACTATGGCATAGCCTCTCGGTGCAACATGTGTAATGCTCCATATACTTTAATGATACACTGGACAAAGTCATGTTTTTCTCTTGAATATATGAGATTCTGAAAGTTGAGGAATGCAGCTTGTGGTTGGCCTTGTGGGATTTATACACTGTTTATACGGTTGTGAGTACCATCCACTGCAGTGAATGAAAGACTGACTGTCTCCAGTATTCAGATGTATTTGTGAGGAAGAGCTGTACCTGACCTAAGCTGCACCTACATCTTTTAAATAGTCAAGTAGCTTCACTGCTACTGGATGCATTTTAAGCAATATTCACGCTGAGAATTCGCTTCATTGTTCTCCTGAAGTTCTTCATTGGAAGAGGATGGAAATGGTTGGGAGATGTGATTATCCTGTTACGGCTGAAAACATCGCTCTGTTTATGTGAATATATGCAAATCTGTTGTCATGCACATGTGAGTGCTATAATGCACACTTGTTTGCTGAGAAGTTGGCAGATGTACTTTAGAGTTTATCGTGAAATTGTTAAACGCGTCCTTACAGATCAACGCAAATTTGAGTTCAACACTGGTCAAAAAGTAGTGAAACAAAGTGAATAACAGCTCATAGCGGTCCAGGTATACTTGCATCAGCAGAAAACAATTTGGAACAGTCTGTTCATTCGCAACAAAATCTGTAGGAACTAAGATGTAGTTATTTGACAATGTGATGCGGAAATTGAGTAGATGCAGCAAAAAAACACAATCCAAGATAAATTTACCCTCTAAAGAACTCAGAGACTTGATTAATAGTATTGATGTGTTAAATAAATGGAAGAAAAAGTGAGAAAGACTATGAGAGAGGATAAAGTATTGAAGCTAAGGCTAACATCACCGTCCAGGAATAACTTTGCATCCTCAGCGCTTTCCCCAGCACTGGTGAGAGCATGAACCCGGAGGAGGCGTTAGACACAATAGAATGAATAAACAAATGGAGGGATGGACATCGGAGGCGACCAAGGCACTGTGCAGCAAAGACACTTCAGAAAAACATCTCAGACTTGGAGTTTTGATCAAGAAGAAACAGTATACATCAGTTCGGAGGGCCAGAAGAAGATGAGGTAAACACTGTACCACAGCTCATCGACAAACTACTGAGAAGTGAGCTGCCGTTACCACAGAGACTCGAAAATACAGCTGTGCCATCACTCCCTGGTGCAAAACCCCCGACCCGAGGCTCTGAGGCCGATCTCCATCACTTTCCAGGAGATCACATCAAAAGAGAACAGCTTGGAAAAAGGTCAAATTCAACATGGAAACAAAACTCTCTTTTTTGACCACAATTATGCAACTGATTTTTTTTAAGTGCAAGGAGCACACTGGAATAGAGATGGCATTTAGAGAAAAAAAAAACACCATACAAAAGTATTTGTATCCAGTTGGACCTGAGCACGTAGCCACTGCAGAGGGAAATGAAGTCTGGATTAGACCTGAAGCAACCAGAACCCGAGAGTTTTTTATTTGGCAGCACAGAGGATGCAGTGATGAACAGACAACCACAGCTCAGACAGCACGGGGGAGTTTTAGAACAAGTATGAACTCATCTCTCTTGAAAATAAGTGTCTCATTAAGATTACCTGTTTATGTAGACGTTTAAAAAATGAGGAATTCACCCACACAGTCCACTACTGAAATCCTAAACTTGCTGTGCCAAGGCTCTTGACTTGTCTTGTCTCCTCACTGTTTGGAGGCGTTACAGGTTCATGTGTTTCATTATGTTTTTTGGGGTCCACATGTAAGGGTTCACTTGAAGGAAAAAAATGGAAAAGATTGAAGTTCTGTTTCTACAAGAGACCAAGTGTTGAGACATTGTGAGTTAAAAAATGTTGTACATGTAAATTTCTTTTTCAATCGTGAACATGAATGGAAATAAATCTTTAAGATCTTACACTTAATCGATAAATTTGAGCAACAGGAATATGTGACATTAGAAGGACTCTCCCTCCAAAAGAAAAAGACTAAAGTCATTATTCAGCTACTTGTCCGGCGTATTCCCGAACAAACAGCACTGATGGACACAAAGTGGATGAGTGTTTGATAGGAACAACAAATATTTCTGACCATTATAATATTTATTTAACCACACATCTGATCAATGCCACAGAGAATCCCTTAATGAAATGTAATGTGAGCAGTCTCAACAGCAAAATTATGGTTAAAGATTAAGATTGCAAATCCACAATTGTGTCACGGACAATAATCATGGCCGAGTAGAGACCGCGGGAGGCAGTTAAAGAAAAGGAAGCCTGTTTTGAAGAAGAGCATACCTGTTAAAGGAGACAAACTAAGACAATCTCCAGAAAACATTGAGGGGTCTGGAGAAATTATGTCAGAAAGGTGCAGAAAAAATGAACGAGGTTTAAAAAAAAGTAGTTTTTGAATGAAGAGTCAGTGGCCTTTTACCTGGTAGCTTGAGGTTATTTCGGGGCACCACAGCATGTAAGGAGCAGCGTATAATCATTAACATTACCAGAAAAAAAGATCCTGTAGCATTCCTCAGTAACACTGATTTTTTTTTTTTTTTTTTTTTATCAGTTCATCTGTCAGAACACCCAAAAACCATCCACCAATTCAGAAATGAAAATGATCATGGAGAAACAGTGAAGTGACTTTTTGAATGACCCTCTCAATAGAAAACGGACTGTTTAGAAGTTTGACTTGGCTCAGCTGCGTCCCAAAATCATTTAAAGTGTTAGTGTCTGTTGCATGATGGTAAATCCTCATCAGTTTAACTTGCGTCCTTTCATGTTCCAGAAAACATGACAAACTCTGTAACGCTACACCGCATGCATGCTCTGACGCTAAACCATCTCTTACAAATTTCATAACAACAAGCCAGGATAGCTCTTTCACCACCGCAACCGCTAAACGCGCCTTAGAATTAGATCCAAATGTGGTAATAGACAACATGTATTTGGGAGTGCAGATGTAACTCGGGGCTGCAGCCACATGATACTGACGATCAGCACTAAGTTGCGGTCGAAACAGATGTCTAAACACACAACAGCGCTGACAGGCTGAGGCCCAGTGTTTACAGTCGCCTGCAGGGAACGATGCTGCGTCGTGGTATAGTAAGGATAATCAGATACACAAATACAGCACCCACCATGGAGGGAGTCGGAAAGAAAATCTGGACGAGTCGCTCAGTGGGAACGTTGTATATTCTCTCTCTCTCTCTCTCTCTCAGCGATTCCACCAGAAAGCCGCTGATCCGACCACAGACTTCTTGTCTTGTGAGCTAAAGGTCAGCCAGGTTTGAAGCCTGATCGTTTCACCTGTCTGTCCTCAGCTCAGGAAGTTGCATATTTAAAACTGCTGCAGTGGAAGTGGTCCAAGAAAACTTTGGAGGCTCATCCTGCTAAAGGAATGTTGTGTTGTTGTACGCACACAACGCGCGCGCGCACACACACACACACACACACACACACAGACACACACACACACACACACACACACACACACACACACACACACAGGATGACTCTGTACTTTTTTTTTACAACACACATGTACACAGCAGACAGGCAGGGCCATCCACATTCATTCATAGTTCTGCATGATTTGTTCCAAGTACAAAGAGAACCAAATGTGCTTCTTTTTTTTTTTTTTTTTTTGTTCTTAATGTCTGAATAATTTCCTAATTTTTACAGTCTTTTCCAATATCCATGAAGCAGAGAAATTTTAATGAAATACAAAAACAAAAATGCAGAAAACAACCACATTGTAGCCATCAGACACACATGCTGGGGTCTGGATAAGATCAAAGATCACAATGCAGTGTGCAAGAGTGAAAATGCTACTAGAGGGATGCTGAATAATACAAAGTTTCAATAGTAAAGGCTGCACAGATCACGAATATCAATGAAAAAAAGAATATCGCATTTCTGAGACAATCTTTTAGGAAGCGAAGGACTCGCATTTTCTTTTTTTTTTCATGCTGACCGCTGTTTTAAGCACATGGCCACTGGGCTCTTCACAAGGATTGAAATCTCACATCTCGTATTTACTTACAGAATTAAATCAAAAAAGCTTTGAATTAAATGGATTTTTAGAGACCCATTGGGAAAAGTAATTGCTACTGAATCGAATACATAAAGTCTTTGTCAGTTTTCAACTCTACACATACCACCTAGATGGATGAAATAGTTTGTCTGTGAGGTCCATGTTTATTAATCTTTCAGGATTTTGGCCTTTTTCACACCACGCTCTTTGCTTCTGTACTTCAGCTATGAGACGATATGAGTTGAGATTTTTCAATATCGAGTGACCTCCACTGGGGTGCATGTGTCATTATACATACAGATTCTCCAATGCACAGATTACGAACACATTTGCAACAATTGAATCACTGTTGAAAGAAATATGTGTGCAAATCGAGTGATTTCATTATTTTGCAGAGAACAGCTCAGAAAACTGAGGACGTTTTACTGAATGGAAGTGTTTTCTACACTGTCCGCAAGACACTGTAGTAAGATCTCAAATACGCCTTGAATCATAAGACAAGAGAGAAGAAGTGATGATAGCAGGCTGGAGATTCTTTAATATCATTAAGAATAACTAAAGTGAGGTCCGCTCTGAATTATGTTCTGGTTATTGTTATGTTCTGATTATTAGTGACAATTTAGACACAGCAGAGTTAAACTAAAGCTCGACGTCTGGCTAACTGCTCAGTGGATAGGGATGGAGGCCGCTGGCAATGTGTGTAGCATCAACGCAAAAACTGTGCGGAGGTAGATTGTGGTGACGCATAGCTGCTTGAAATCATATGGAGGGTAAATTAGGTTTAAAGGAATACTCATACTAAAATTTTGGACCCACGCCCTTTCCCTATCATTGACAAAGTGAGATAAGCTCATAAATACCTTTTTTGTGTCCGTGCGTCCAGTGGCTGGATCCCAGCTGTTAGCATCGTAGTTAGCTTAGCTCAATTGCTGGAGGTCAATAGGAAACAGAGCCGGATTGACGGAAGTGGACAAAATACTCCTTCCAGTGGTACAGGGGATGGCGTATTAGCACTTGAAGTAAATCCGAATGGTTATACAACATTTTAAAAAATGTGTTTTCCTCTCAATCCGTTAAAATAACGTTTTGATACACACAGACCTGCGCAGTGCTCCGCGGAAGGATATACCGAAGCACAGCAATAGAAGCCATAGACTCAGCCGCTGTATATCGCCGTATATCCTTCCACGGAGCACTATGTTTGTGCAGATCTGTGTTTATCAAAACGTTATTTTAACAGATTGAAAAGAAAGCACGTCTTTTAAAATGTTTTATAACCATTCGGATTTACTTCAAGTGCTAATGTGCCATCCCCTGGACCACTGGAAGGAGTATTTTGTCCACTTCCGTCAATCCGGCTCTGTTTCCTATTGACTTCCAGCAATTGAGCTAAGCTAACTTCGATGCTAACAGCCACTGGATGCACAGACACAAAAAAGGTATTTATGAGCTTGTCTCACTTTGTCAATGATAGCGAAAGGGCGTGGGTCCAAAATCATTGGAGTATTCCTTTAAGTGATGCTGCAGCAGCTGAATGAAAGGTTGCTGGACATTTTGAACATTCAGGCTTAATTTTCTCCCTATAGAACTAGAATGTCACAAAATACATGTTTCGCCTCTTATTGAGCAGAAAAAGACTGGAGCATGAACTCCAGGGGCCTCACTGCTCACCAGAGGTAAAAATTAATTCCTAAAAATATACGTTATATAGTTTCATAATACTTAAAATATCACTCATTTTCTCATCTGATGCAGAAAAATGCCAGTTAGTGTTTAAAGCGTGACTTAAATGTTATCTAAAATCTGAAAGCATCAGCAAAACATTTTGAAAATAGCTGTAATTGCAATGGCTTTTAAAGAGAACTTATATTGGTATTCGGTATCGGCAAGTAGCTAAAGTTCAGTATTTGTATTTGTTCTCGTCTTTTAAAAGAGTGGTACCTGTTCATCTCTACCAGTTAGTTAACAGACCAGTATTTTCTGTATTTTCTAGAGATGAAGAACGTTCAGTCCTTTAACTTATCATGTGCATCCTTCATGTAAACCTTCCTCTAATAACAGCAGCGGTTTGTGTACAAGATTGGTGATATTAACAAAAAAGTTTATTTTTTTTTTTTAAATGGAAAAAATGGTTTTGTTATTGCAGAAACTCTGTCCTGCATGTAAACAGGATCTTTGTCATCAAAGTTTGTCAGCAGAAGGATAAAATCTGTCTTTACAGTGTTAAACAATGAATGATCCAATCACAGCACTTTTTTTTTTCGATGCACTGTTTTGAATGAAGCTTTAGCTTCTGCATCGACTACTAAATTACTACATTCAGGAAGAAGCAGAAGTTTCCCCCAAACGAAACATTATATGTTTTTGTTTTCGGTTGTGCTGCAGCCTGCGCAGATGACCATGACAAACATTTGAAATAAACATGGCTTAGAATTGTTTTATTTAGTGACTCTGTTAAATAAAAAAGCTCAGTAATCAAAAACTGTTTACCAAGTTTGCTTTGGGTAATCTTTTGGAACATAGATTATGTTTCGTGCATGAATTCAGTAATTGTCGGTGGAATATGTATTGAAAGTAACACAACCCAGGTCACCTCGGAGAAGGGGTTTTCTCTTCTTCTTTTTTCCGCTCTGCCCGACTCCAGATCATGTTTAATGTAACAAGAAGAAGGATAATCAAAACAGCCATCATGCAGCCCTAAATCTGGTGTCGAGGCTGTGGCTAGACAGGAAATTGATGTGGAGAGAAGCGGTTCAGTGGCAGAAACCTTCGCTATTAGCCGAGCCCTGTATGGTGGAGATAGGTGCAGTCAGCAGGAATCGGGCTCGGGGCAGGCAGTTGCAGGTTTTTTACCAGACTCTGCTCCCCTCAGCTGTGGCCTGTTCACACCTCGTTGTCTCCATCCACCTCCACTCGCTGATAATCGCGGCGCAGGTCTCTCCTTTTTTACACTCTTTTCCTTTTCTCCCACTACAGCTTTGGCCAGGAAGGAGCTTTCACAACTCAACTTGTGTGGCCACCCAAAAAGTGAGAGCGAGTCCAAAGTTTTGCAGGAACTCTGTGCAGCGAGTCCTTGGGTTTCCACAAGATTGAGGAAATGAGAAAGGCTAGTGTGTGTACGTGTGTGTGTGTGTGTGTGTCTGTGATACACAGAGAAACCCAGACAAGCGAGAGTGAGAGCTGTGTGGAAGCACACCAGCGGAGAAAGAAACCTGATTTATTATCACCAAAAATCAACTGCAGATGTCAACTCACAGATTCTCCCTCTGCCGCCAATTATAGACACTCACGCAAAGATCTACTCAACCCCAGAGTCCTGCTCTCTCTCTCACACACACACACACACACACAGACACACACGCTTGCACAAACATACAGATTTACGCTGTTCTTTCTGCGTTGCATGCATTCACACAAGCGTGCACACACCCTTTAACATGATAAAATCATAACCTGCTGCCAAAGCTGACACTTGAATGCCTTCCACCCACCTGGATTACCTCTCTCTCTCTTTTCTCTCTCTCTCTCGTTATGCCAGTAACGGATAATGAAGATGCCCATAAAAAGCATTAGCGGTGTGATGTCAGTAATAATACTCTCTGGAAATATTTCTCCCCTCCAGCTGTTTTCCTCCTCCGCGTTGTTCCACTGCGTTCATCATTATGTGCTACTTCAAGTCGTCACTGTAATCATCAAACTGTCTTCTGGATTTGGCATCATCTGTCTGGAGTGGATTTTTGATTTCATTGTTTGGAGGGAGGAAGACGTCCAGTTGACACTGGCTTGCAAAAATCATCTCCAGAGTCCAGAGGATGGTGCAAGATTTGCTGTTCTGTTTCCTTGTGAGCACGATGTACAGATTATGTAGAGCATAACTTGTTATTTGGGTTGCAACTGCATGTAGACGTGGTGGAAGCTGTCCTCTGTTCATTTCTATTAACCCATCCACTGATTCGTAAAACAGTTTGGAGATATTCAAATTCCAAAAAATGCAGAGACAAATTGTAAAATCTAAGAAAAAAACAGTGTATATCACAGTTTGACATAAACACAATTAGCCGATGTTGAAAGAAAGACGCTTTATCACTTCTTAGAACAGGGATTTTAATCATTATGTCCGATCTTTTGTTAGTGAGCGTTCATGTTTTGTGAAATAATTGTGTGCATGTATGTCAGACAGACTATGCAAACTATCAGGATGTGAATGCAGAAAAAAAAGTACATTTCAAACTCAAGATACTTAAAAAGACCAAGAAGGACAGGTTGGCTGAGGCGATCCAGCTGGCTGTGATCATGGAGCGCATTCACAGCAGCGTGTCATGGCCTGAACACGGACTCTTATTATTTGTGAAATCCAGTTTATGAAGGGGCTTTCCCATGCAGGGAGCGTAATGAGTGTTCAGGCAGGCTGGGCTCAATTTAGACTCTGGAGGCTGGAGCCATTTCTCTCTATAGCAGCCTCAGAACTGCATGTTTACCTCTTATCTTCTTCTCCTCACATTAACAGAAAACATCACCTGGAAAATCAAGCTTTACATTTCACAGTTTCACAGTGTGTTAACTTTCTGTGAGCACACAGAAAACAGTGGATCGCCTCCAAGGATGTTGTTTCTACTTTTTCGATGTAAAAGCGGTTAATGCAGCGGCATACAGACACAGGTTTTAACCTTTACGTTTAATGCAATTACGCAAACAGCTTTTGGATAAATAGAAACTGAGACAGATGGATATGAATATTTCTGTGGGCTGTATGTTCAAACTTCTAGTCTCTTCAAAGCTGAAATGCAACCATCCCCTTTATTATAAATGTCTCTTAATAGGCTTTAACCTGGAGTTTTAAAGAGGATATCTAGAAATTAATGATAATGATGGATGATCTTGGCTATAATACACTCCAGATTTACTCCTTACCTATGAACCTATCTAGAAATCAATAATTCAATTCTAATGTATCGTGTTTCGATGCAATTAAACTGCTTCTTTAAGAATTTTTATAGCTTCACATTTTCAACTTTCACTTTTTTGACAAGTATTTGGATGAAAATTTAATTGAAGGTGATCGAAGGTCATTAACATTCGGTGAAAGTTTCTTTTTTAAGTAGCAACTGCGCCTCTTCCTTTCTGTCTTATGTGCATCTGAAATCCTTGTAGTCGTCATTGCACTTTTGCACATTTGTTAGACACCGAGGAAGAGAACTACGCTCATTCACAGACACACCTTTACGTTCGGAGTCCACCTAATATACATGCTTTTTAACCGTGGAAGCAAACTGGAGAAAACCTGGAGAAAAATAACACGCAAACTCCATTCAGAAAATCCCCAAAACTGAGAACTGAACACAAGACTTTCTTGCTTGCTGCATTTCACCACTTCATCAGGATGTTATGTAGCATGATATAGATGCAGCAATATATACAAGTATCATAAATGTGTTTCAGAATGTATTTTTTTATACTGATATACGCCATCTGAAGGTTTTGTTTTTTCCATAAAGACGCATGCTAATATTTCCAACCCTAACATCATACAATGCATTTGAATTCCACGTGATGTTATAAATGTGGTTAATTAGCGGTTCACAGCTTTGAAAGGTGACAGTGATGAATGTTTTGCTGAGTGTGGTGATGAATGTGACTGGGTGATGACACGGTAATAACACAGCCAAATTAATCAAAGGTTAATATGTAGGTTTACACTAACCTAATGATCTGTGGCCTAAAAAACAATAAAGCACAGCCTCATTAGGATGTTTATGAGAGCACCTTCATTTTGATAGATGGCCATGCGGCGTTCAGCGCCTAATGTAAACACCTCAGTGTCCAGCCTTTCAAGTGACACACCCCAAGCTGTAAAAACATTTATGGGATTAAGGGAATGGCGTGGGAGTCGGGAATGGATTTGTGTGTGTGTGTGTGTGTGTGTGTGTGTGAATGGATTCAGCCGATCTCTGCGCCACACGGCTTTCTGCTGAGTGGAGTGTATTTGAAATAATGTCATATCTTTGTTCTTGTTTCTGTCATTGCTGGAGGAAACACCTTTATGGGTGAATTCTGACACTACATTAGGTCTTTGCTGGGCCTTACATGGCCCGGGGGGCAGACGCTGTCCTGCCCTTTCTGATATTAGCCTCCAAGGGGTCAGCGAGAAATTATCAAATGAATGGGAATGATCCTTTTGAGGTAGATTTTCACATTCACATCGCAATGCCATATTATCAATTTGATCTGCTGTAAAACCTGACAGAAAAGACCACAAATGAATTTCTATTATATGAAACACCAAAGCTTTAACCTGATGACCAAACAATGAATTGCCATTAATTTAGTAGTTGTTATTTATGAAGCACAGTTTTGGTAACTTATTCTTATTTAATGTATCAGTATAATTTAGATTCATAACACTGAATTTGAACAGTACATGTATTTTTTTATACACTTCTTCTGTCGCGGTGTCTGCAGGAAGACATTTCAAAGTGTAAAAATGATCTCTGGGATCACATCATTATAGAAATCTTATTTATTGCGAGTGAAGTAGCATTAGCATCAAAGCTAGGATACATTTTTAAAAACATGCAGGTGGAATGCTGCAAAATTCTGCAAAGGTTGAACATGGTAATGTGGCTTTTCACTGCATTTTCCTGAAATGTTCAGGTTTGTAAAAGCATAGATTTATAAAAAAACCTAAATCTTTGCACTAATGTAACCAGAATGTTTGGAGCTTCAATTCGTATTATTCCACTGTCATTCCCCTGTTCTCAATATCAAATAAACTAAAACGATAACATTTATGTTTTGAGTCATAAGAATTACCAAATTACCATTTAAACCTATAGAGGGACAGCTTCACACTCAATATTACCGTATCTCAGTGAACATAGATTATCACTAAAAACTCCAACACTTTATCGTTGCTATATTTGTGGAATCTACAAGCTAACAAGCTAGACTGGAAATCATTCCAAATTCATGGATCACATACAGAAAAAAACAAGTGGTGTTTCCCTCTAGTGTATTAAAATCAACTGAATCGATCAAATGGAGTTAGATTGTTTGATATTTACTGGGGGGCCAATTAGAAACAGATCGTCAGCTTGAGCTGGCCGCTGGCCGCAGTTTGTGCTCCTCTGCTTTCGTTGGTTTTCTTCCATTTAATGGGCTCCATAAAACCAATTTATCCACAACACAACGGCATCTTCTCAGCAAACGACCTCTTTACTGACTTATCAATGGCGTTTAGCCAGTAGTCACTGTTACAGCTCTGCTTTTACGCCGAGCGTGGATGCTCCCGCTCAGCCAGCGATTTGTTTCAGATGAGTCAATACGACTGTTCTGCCTGGTTTTTCAGCGCCGGCCTCCCTAATTAGTTTAACATTAGCAACCACAATCAAACATGTGCTTTGCTTGACTGAGGGAAGTCGTAAACCTCAGTATTTACTTTGTGTGCCCCTGTTTGCACCATTAAAAGAGCTAATAGGTAATAATGCCTTTCTCCCAATTGATAACAAGTGCATTTGGAGCCTTGAGACTGTGTGTGTGGGGTGTGATTTGTTAGACTGTAAACTGCGAGAGAGCGAACTAACGGCGCTATTAGGGTTAATTTTAAGGGCAGCATTGTTCCCTGCAGACAACAGCGGCTGTGCATTTTTTGGGAGATTTAGGTTTCACTCCACATATTGTAAATAAGAGGCTCACATCGGCGCTGTAATGATGGAGTTAGTAACTTCAGCCCACCTTCTCGTGATGTGACATTTCCACCGTGCTCAGCGTATCTATCATTTCGGAGACACAAGGCTCTCTACCTCCCAGCCTCGTCCAATCTTACACCCTGACACCTACTGAAATCCCATCCAGTATCACCAGCTAATAGCTGGAGAGCGACTTTACCCCCTCAGCTGTTTTATGGCTGGTATTTTTTATGAGACCGCAGTGGGCCCTCCATCCTCCAGAGGTCAGACGGCTCGACTGCAGCGGTCACAATGAATGGCTCATTTCACTGCAGTGGCACGGCGGAGAGGATACAGCTCCTCTAGTCTTTCCTCCGGGCCGCCGCTGACGAGACGCATAGACGTAGCGACCCGTCAAACCGCCGTCCGCTGCGGGCGTCGAACGCCACACGCCAGGCCACGATGAGCTGCTTCACTGCGACGAATCTGCGCAGAAGACGCAGTCGCAGGCGACTTGAAAGGATCCTGCTTCCAGCGCAACTGGAAAAGGTAGCTCGCATTTAGCCACCCCCAGAAGATGTGGTTGATTTCATTTTATATGGAGTGAAACAATGAGTCAGGACGGGCTACTGCTGAGTTCTCACTGTAAAAGGCAGCCGCTCCATCTGGAGGTGACCGAATGGGATTTGTATTAGCCGGCGCTGGATATCCTCTCTGTCGTCTTTTATATGTTTATGAGAAGAAAAAAGCAGCGGAGGAGGAGGAGGAGGAGAGTGAAATGGGGGGGGGTTTGTGGCTCCGAAAATGAAAAAAAAAAAAAAAAAAAAAAAATTCTGGCTTTTGCCTGGTGCGCTTTATGAGGACTCATTGGAGAGAAACGTCATTGGACAGCCCACTCGCCACCCGGGCCCCCATGACTATAGGATATCTCTGGTTTCCATCATGACCGGAGTGCGTGCGCGGAGGCTCGCGCGCATGTGTAAACGACAATTACACACACGTGCCAACAAATCCTTACAAACACACTCGCAGACCCGCTAATGCGTGTCAGCCTCAAACACAAGTCCGAGTGACAACTTTCCCGCTCACAATGGCTTCCACAATATCAATCTCATATCAACCGCACTGCCCCGTCTCTCAGTGCCTCACACACACACACACACACACACACACACACACACACACACACACACTCGTGCACGGTACACTGAAAGTCTGGGAGCAATCAAATCGCTGCTCCACACAGCCCGTCTGAATCCTGTTTTCCTGTGCGTCTGCACCCATGTACCAGCGGTTCCTCCCCGGCGCTCCAATAAAAGCTCACTAATGATCCCCCTCAGCCCCCCGGCCCACACCCCGGCTCTGGAGCCGGGCCCTGTGGATGCACATACCGAGGGGCACTTTACGAGTGGAGCGGCCGTCCTTCCTTACCCCTGATGTCATCCGCAGCTCTCACTTAATCCAGCCAATCCCCGGAGAGCTGCCAGCCAGACACGCCAGAATAATGCCGTTTTCTAAACCCCCCCCCCCTTCCTTTTTTTTTCCTTTTTCTTTCACCTCGTTTTAATTTTCTTCTTCTATTATGTATTTGTTTGTTTATTCTTCAGGCGATGAAGAGGGCCGTCTGTGCGCCACACGCGCTCGCCGAGTATTTTTATAAAGGGCTTTTCCCAAAATACACTGCTTGTCCAATTACTGACACATTAACTGCCTCTCATCTGACGCACCGAGCGACCGGCGGACACTGACTCACTGTTTTCAGAATGACTCCATTGAAGTCGCATAGAGGAATTACAGGTTTCTTTCTGCCCCTCCGCACAGCGAGCCCCCGTTCAAATAGGAAGTGGTCTGACATGCTCTGACACTCTGTAAATCTCCCACCTCGTCCGTTTTGAGCGAAGAAAAATTAAAAAGAAATGCACAATCTGCTGGAGGCGTTCATCGATTTTTTTTTTTCCCCTCCAAGCTTTCCAACGGTTGTATTTAAAGAAACAGAATGTAAATGTTTCCCTCTGTACAGAAAGTGAGTGAACATTGATATCTTTGAAAGGTGTTTATTCAAGTACCATCTGCACTGCAGCTTTACATGTAAACTGTACGCATTTCTTTAAAAGTTTTAGACCTCAAGTCTTGAGATTAAAACTAATGTCAGGGTTTGACAGAGCTGAAACAATAATGCATTTGCCTTTTTGAGAATTGAATCCTCAAGTCTGAGCCTATGAAGGCTGTTTTTGGATGCTTTACATTTTTTTCTCTTTTTTTCTGCCACATCTGCTATTTCAGCACTCCTTCACTAGACCCCACACGAAGGTGGATTTTTATGTATCTGCATACATTTTTTTTAAATCGTATTGGCGCGCCTCCATCCATCGCCATCTTTGTTGGTGAAAATGCTGAAACGCTGGCATCATGGCCCCGCCTCCCCCTTAACCTGCACCCACTAACCCTACTAACTTAATAACCCTGAACACCAACAACACAACTGCGGTGAATTACAGGGTTGTTGGTGCTGCAGAAGTTACTGAGCTTGTTGTGGCCTTTACTACAAAATCTCTGCTCTTGCTGTGAACAAGAAGAGCAAATTGAGGCTCCGTTTACACAACAGCATTTCAAGTGCGGGCGCATTGTCTTTGCATTTTTGTTTCAGAGAAGTTTTGCACTTACACGGCAACATTTTGAAAAGATGCATGTTTACACGGAAATGCCAGCAGCGCTGAAAACGATGTCGTGAGCTTGGAAGGCCACGAGTTGGATTGCTGTTATGAATGGCTCCCAAGTCCCAGGAGAATATGGACTGGGAGTCGTGCGTCTCTCTGGAGGCCTCCATTGTTGTTGTGACCATCTATTTGCACATGTATGGAACTATTTACATCGGCCGTGGTGCGCAAGGCACAGTAGCAATGTTTCCGAAACGTTGGAGCAGAGTTAGGCTGGCTAACGCCGCCTGAATCACAAGTGGGATTCAGGCTGGGAACCACGAGTTCACTTTCTCGTAGGGGAGGAGCAGTTTAAAATGTTCCGCAGCTGTTGATTGGACGCTGCGCATGTCGGTCACTCTGGAGCTGTTGAAACCCAGAGCCAATCGTGTCAGTTCTAGCCGCTGACGTAACTGCAGAGCGACAGCAAAACCAGGAAGTAGAAGAAGCATTGCTGCATTTGCTTCTTTCGCAATGGCGCCGGACGATTATTGCCGTTTGTGTGAAGTAAACATGAGGGAAAGTGGATCCCGCGTTTATGCACACTCCACAGATATGTTTGTGTGCGTGTGTTTGCGCAGTCGCTTAGTGCGCGTCATCGTCTAACTGTCCCTCCCCGTCCTGCGATTGGGTCCCGGACTTATAGGGACAAATTCTCCTCTTGGTCGCCGGACTGCCCTGCAAATCGAAATGAAATGAGGGCGCAGGCAGGATGGGAATTCCCAGGCTAGAGCAGAGGAAGACCTCAAAGAAGATTAAGGGAAGCAGTGGAGAGCATGGAGATGGTTGGTGTCACAGTAGATGGGGCAAAAAATAAGGTGAGATTCGAGCAGATAATGTCAGTTTTCATAATTTTGCAAATGCACAGTGCCTGGAATCATGTAATTTGTTTTACTTCAGTCTTTTGGTATATGTACTTTGTGAAAGTTGAGATCTGAATTATATATAATGAAGCGAGGGGGTGAGTAGAGCTCTGCCTGTGCTTTGCTGAAATTTTATTTGAAATAAATATTTTTAACAGCTTTTCTTGTGTCGTCAAGTGATAACTGCTGAGATATTTTTTTCTACATTTTGCACCGCTGGTCACACCAATCAGACTCCTCACAAAACCAAACTCTGATCTCCTCATTGTTATACCTGACACCCCACTGTTTCCTGTAAAATCCATCAACTCAAGAATCTATTTATCCATATTAGAAGAGTTTGCTTTTGAGATTTTAAAATGAATAAAAAAAAGTAAACTTAGTCTGTGCCCATCTTCTTTACATCTCTGTCTCTCTCTCTCTCTCTCTCTCTCTCTCTCTCTCTCTCTCTCACACACACACACACACACACTGTACAATATCCAACTTCGGTGGTAATTATAGGGGAAATGACCCTTTGCACATTTGAAAAGTCTCCAGACAAGCCCTTACAACACCTGCTCAATTAACTGCCGTTTGTCGCAGTGAGATGAATGGCACACTCTCTCCTCAGTCACCCAAAACACCAACACTTCAGTCTTTCATCTGCTGCTGGGTTGGGTCAGATCTTCCACCGGAGAAGAGAAGAAACACTCAACACTGAAGCCACAACACTGAGCAAAGTCTTCACGTGGTTTGATTTTTTTTTTTTTTTTTTTTTTTTAAACATCGTCTTATTTCAATTAGATGATTTCTTAAGATCGCTGTATTGGAGATCAGTGAGAAATATGAATATGCAACGCATCAAAGAAGACTTTTCAGTCAACGTGTAGACTGTGTTTTCCAAAACATGCGTTCTTGCCTTTTACAATATGTTCACTGAAAACTGAGCGAGCTGAAGTGGTGCCTGCTGCTGCCTCAGGTCTGAGAGGATGCTCGGGCCAGAGAGGACAGGTGACTGGCGTTCACCCATCCACCTTCCTGCAATACCTCTGAAAGGAAAACAAGTCATAAACCGAAGGGAAAAAAAGAAAACGCGGGGTGAATGGAGAGAGGGAGCAGTATACAGAGCAAGAGAGTCCATTAAAAAGAATGACGGCCAGCAAAAAAAAAAAAAAAAAAAAAAGGAGGAAAAAAAATCCCCAAGGCAGCACACAATGCCATAGCTGGGGTTAAGTGCTAGGATTTCAGTCGATGGGGGATTTGGGGGTCCCTGCGTTTTTAAGCCTCTGTCCCCAAACCTCGCCTTCATCCCACCTCCTGCCTCCAATACACTCACTTTCTTTCTGCCTCTCACTCCCACACACACACACACACACACACACACACACACACACACTTTCTGCCAGATCTACCATCTCTCGACCCCCTCTTCCCCCCCAAAGTCCCAGTCATCTGCCATAATCAGAACGATGATATACGGGCCCCATTAAAAGAGAGGGGCTGCTGACATGCAGGACAATAGCCCCTCACAGCGTGTCCAGGAAGCCTGCCCATCCAGGTGCACTCTCCCTTACAGCCAGAGGCCTGCTGCGCTCCCTCTCTCTACCTCTCTCTCTCTCTCTCTCTCTACCTCTGTCTCCCTCTTCCTCCCCAAACCCTCCAAACCTAATGTGAGCCCATTGAGAGGGAAGGCAGAAACAGGAGAGGAGCGAAGCGGCAGTGGAGGGGCTGTGTCAAGGTAAGGAGGGATTTGGAGGAGAGAGAGTAAGAGGAAGGTAGCGGTGGGGGAGCGAGAGGGGGCGAGTGGAGCGGGGGGGGGAGCTCAGGTGTGTTGAAAGGGCTGGACATTTGAGCAGTCATCGATGGGGGGGGGATGAGGGAGGGCAGCGAGCTTGAAACAATGGTGATAATAAAAGTCTCCTCTTTCACCCGGTGTGCCTCTTTGCTCCTTTCTTCCTCCCTCCTTTTTGCTCACCGTCTCTACCTGGCTGACCTACCGCAGCGCATCACGGGGCAGTGAGGAAGGCTAAGGGGAGGAGGAGGAGGAGGAGGAGGAAGAAGAGTGGGTGGGATGGCTTGAGCAGCGACATAGGAGGAGCACATCACTGTTTCCCCGTCAGCACATCCTCACTGCAGCCGCCGGCCCGTCCTTCAGCAGGTCATTTAGAGCCGACCCACACACACCTGAGAGGACACACACAACTTCTGCCCTCTTCGTTTTTAGAATCTCTGAATTACATTTAAAAAAAAATGCAGCATCTATTACTTTAAAAATATATATACTAATAATAATCTGATTAGGGTTTTGTTTTTGTTCAGGGTATTTTTTTTTTTGGAGGGGGGGCAGAAATTGCCAGTGTCAGTAAAATTTTTATAGAATTATATTTCAAAATTATTACATGGGAATCCTAAGGTCTTTGCTCGTAGCAACTGTCAAGGGCGAGATGCAGCAATATTCTACAAAGTGATGCAGATGAATAGTTGAAAAAGCGATTAAATGTCCGGCCCCTTTTAGTAGCCACTGTCACCTTTTGGTTAAACCAAAAGTGATATTTTTATTGATGTGCAAAGTCTCTTAAGTACCGTACAGCTGGAGGCCACGAGTTGGAGCTCGATCTGTCAGACGGTTGTCTCTCTATATAAACTGCATTATTAAACAGTGCAATAAGATGTTCTCTCACATCATGTGGGACTTTCATCTTAAATCTTGTTTTTTTTTTTTTCCTAAATTAGGACATTTTTTGAGGTTTTCTGTTTTAATGCCAATTGACCATACGTAGCTAATAGTTGCCACCAACATTGCTAATTATTGAATAGACGCCAACTGAATAGAAGTTTATTACCATTTGCACTTTTAGATTTTAATACTTCATTTTCCTCAGTCAGGCAAATTTATGCTCCATGGCAGATGACATGTGTTGCAAATAATTGCAAAAAAATGTTTAAAAGCTTGGAAAAAATACATAAAATACAAGACTTTTCCACATGTTTGAATGGAGGCATAGATCACAGCATGCAGTTCTGCTCTAATCACGTTCACATAGCGTGGTTCTCCACAAGTTACATGTGTGCTGTCACCACTGCTAAGGCTTGTTGAACTGTGCAGGCATATGGTTGCTCTCTCACTAGTTCACATCCTGGAGAGCCAGCATCGGACCCTCAGCAGCCTCCATGGTCCGCTGCACAAATCCCGCTTTGCGCCAACCGGTCCTTTAATACACACCGTCTGTCTGCTATCAGCTCCCTGTGTGGTCCCCCGGCAGGGAGGGAACGCCTTCGCCTCTGATACTGTTATTTCTTTCAACTGTCCTCTGTCTTGCATGAAAAGGAAGAAGCTTCACTAAAGACGGAACACGGTCATGATTCTCTTCTCCTCAAACCCTCGTTCTGGCGAGTTCACCAGACGATTTCAGAAAATCCCTGAACGCAAAACGTAGAGTCGGGAAAGAGCTCGTCTGTAGGATTCTTCATCCTCGTGACTCACAGACTCCCCCAGGTCTGAGGTCGACACTGTTGTGCTGTTAGATGAATCTCAGGCTGCAGAGCTGTTTCCCAGCACATCCTCTCCTCGTCGCGTTCGAGCATTGTCTCTTTTGTGTTGAGCCAAGCTTCTCCTCGCCGCCGCCCCTTGTCTCGGGGATCTTTGTAAGAGAGAAGAAAGCTGATTCGGGAGATGCAGACAACAAGGTGGTAGGAATTTTAATGACCGGCTTTCTACTGCCTTTTCCTCTCCCACCGTTTTGGCACTTGAATAATGATCCAGCAGGCTTTGCCGTTTGGCTCCCACTGACTTTCCTCACAGAATAAGGTGCTGGATAGAATAGAGGGCAAGTCCGCCGAAAAGCCCTCCCCACAGCGAAGCGCCTGATTTGGGAGGTTTACCTCAGTTTTTCCTAAAACTGATGAAATAAACTAACATTTTCCAAAAGCTTCATTGTATTGTTCCTTCGCTTCACTTTGTTCGAACGCTTCACACAAACATCTTTGGCTGTGTACGCATGCCTGTACGCTGACACACAGCCGCACACGGTCACAGACCCGCACGAAATCAAAGTGACAGGCCGTCAAATGCCTCGCAGCAGACATTACCTGAGACCAATGAGCAGAGAGCATTCGTCATGACCAATCAGAGGAGCCAGGAGAGTTTGTTATTGGAGCTCTGATTTTTGGACCAGGGGCGCTCAAACACTCAGCGGTAGGTAAGGCTGACAGAGTCCCAGTTTGTGTGTGTGTGTGTGTGTGTGTGTGTGTGTGTGTGTATACATGTCTCGGTGCGAGTGTGTGGCACAATCCATTCCTATCAGACCTCTCCTTCTCTTCTTGAGGAAGAACAGATCCTCTGGATAAGCTCAGTGGCAGAGAACTCCCATAACCCCCCCCATACGCACACATACGTGCACTCATGTATGCAGACATTGTACGCCGTCCTTTCCGCCATCCTCAGTGTCTCCATCCGACGCGATGAGTGGGTCTGTGTCAGTTTGTCCGCTGCAGATGAAGAGTTTGTCGGTGCAGCCAGACGGGGCCGAGCAGGGCCGAGCAGACAGCAGCCGATTGTGAATGTGAGGAAACAGATCGTTCTGCCTGGCTCTGAGCGCCGCTGTGTTTTTCTGTCTGCATAATGACTGATGCTGCTGGATCGTCTGTGTGTGTGTGTGTGTGTGTGTACATACCTGCACATGTATGTCCGGCGCAGAATGAAAGCATTTCATTTCCAAATCTCTTTGATCTGCACGCGTTTGTTTCAGAATTTTTTTTTCCATTTGAGCTTCCAGCTTGAAGGAATAGAGGAAAAACGCATCCGCGTAATTAGAGTCGGCGTCTTCTGTATTCCAGAGATGTTGAATGATAAACATCAGGTAATCCTTCTTTCCAAAATAGATTTAAACCAGTATACAAACAAACTCTTCCCTTCCACCTCCATCTCACGGTCAGAGCCTCTGACATCCACCTCCCAGTGGCAACTGGTGTAACAAAATCATGTTTTACATTTGTTTTCAGCGTGGCAACGTCTGACACAGTAGTTTGTTTATTCCCAACATGCAGTATCATGAAAAAGAAATAGTTTTTCTTCGCTCATTTGATTTTGGAATCAACGTCCAACAATATAAAAACAAGCAGATTTCAAACAGCCAAGAGTTGCGGCTGCTGCTGCTGTTCACTGGAGGCAAACAGAAACCAGAAATGCATTTAATTTTCGGTATTAGAAAGACAGCAGCCACATGGTAACTTCATTTCCTCCCTCACTGGCATGGGAAAGTTGACTGTTAGATGATGTTACACATAAAGACAGTGCTCTGGACCAGTCATTGAAGCGACAGCGCAGTGCGGCGGTTTCTGGTGGTGTGAGGACGGCGGAGGAGAAGACAGGGTGATAAAATTCAGTTGACTTAAACGGTCGTTTGAATGGAAACAGAAACCAGACGGTGTCAGTGGTGGATATACTTCAAAATTCCGCCGATTTGTTTCCGAGATTTATTTACTTGTGTTTAGACAGTTTCTTTTAGTTTAGTGTAGAGTTACAGGAGAACACACACACACACACACTCACACACACTCACACAGCAGATCTGGGAAAGTGGAGAAGTGCCACCGTGACCCCCGGCCTGCAGGTGTCTGTAGGCTCCGTCTCCTACGCACTGAGTTCCCAGCAGCTGACAGGCTATATGCGTCCCGCAGTAGCCTTTCTCCAACTGACATCTTCAAAAGGTCACCCCGCATGGGTCATGACAAAACATTATTTTCAGCTTATATGTGACATGACGGTGGGGAGAGGGAGAAGAAAGGAGGGAAAAATCTCTCCAAAAGCCAGTGGCAAACGTGTCCGGTTTTACCACATGGTGAATGTCATGGGGTGACATATATGGGCTTATGAAAATGGTAAGCGAGGACAGGGCGATTCATGAATCCAGTCGTCTGTCACACTCCATTAGCGCGGCGAGACAGACCGAATCTTTCCTGTCTCTCGCTGTGTGACACATTTGGTCCACAGATGAGCTCCTTTGTAAAACAAGCCCTTCAGATGTTAACGGAAACCACACTGCCAAATAAAACGCTTCCAATGATGAGCTCTCGGCATCAGTGTGTGGGCCGACGCTGACGCAGCCGCGTCTCGCGGAGCGATCGCCGCCGTGCTCATCCTCAGCTTCATCTCACTGAATTAACATCAGAAGTGCACATGCGCATTCACGCTTTTTTTTTTCTTTTTTTCTTTTTGCAGGAATAAAAGGGGAAGACCCGAATGGTTCCAATTTGAAGTCAATAAACTCCCCTCCTCAACAATGTTCTGACTTCAAAAGAGTGTGTGTGTGTGTTTGTGTGTGTGTGGCAGCCGGCTTCTTTTGGAAAAGAGCAGATCTTGAGGATGACAACCTGTTGAATTTCAGTGTTTGTTTCTTTGCCCTCTCCAGATTAGGTTGAGTACAGATCACACATACACTCAGAAACACTATATAGATGCTTCTAGGCAAATACAATGCATTTTTTTTTCCCTTTTTCTCATGTATTTTGTACACAAATGAAGATCTAAATCTGTCCTTGCAGTGTTTTGCTGCACACAGCCGCCGTGTGCTTCATGCCTTCATGGCACAGAAGCTCCTCTTACAGGAGAGAGCCAGAGGCTGATTACATGACTATTGTGCAACATGTGTTTGTGCGTCTGACACAGGAGGGCAGTCTTTCAACGCTTCACTCCATCTGTGGCATAGAGCGGTTTACAGTTCACTTGCACTGTACTCATGAGTACAGCGGTCTGTTGCTCTTTTCTAATTCGATGTTTGACTTTACTCTGTCTTTCTCCTCCATTCTGGCCTCCGGGTTCCCGTCTTTTCCGCTCATTTCGGGAAAGTCACTCGCGCCGCCGTCCTCCTCCGTCACCTGTCCCTCCATCACCCCTTTTGTGTCCAAGAATTCTTATCAATCGAGCTGTCGCAAGTGAAACCAGCCCAAAGTCAATATTTATTCAAATCTTGCATGAAGCTATCTGCCGTTTCAGCACTTGCTTTTTTTCCCCTTCGGCAAACACCATGATGCACACTGAAATTCCTCTGCTCTCCTTCTTTCCTTCCTTGTGCGTCTGCTGCTGCTGTTGCTCAGTAATCGTGCGGCTCGTCCACCTTGTTTCTGCGGCGGAGCGTGTCTTGAGAGAAAGTCTTCCTCAGCTCTTCCCCTGGAAGGCCAGGCTGAGTCACCCCGTGGCTCGTGAGCCGCCGCGCGGAGATTTCGGTGGTCCTGAAGAGGAAGTGGTAGCAAACTCAGTGAAATGCTGTTGTTTTTGATGTGCTGTTGAAGTTTCACCCAGCCCCCAGCCGCCATCGCTCCCCCACCCCTGACTGGAGCGCCTATTAATCATCCTGTCAGTCCGGCCTCGTGCGCATTTGCTTTTTTGTGCTGCAGATACACACATACACAACACAACCAAACAAAAAAATAAATAATGGAGGTGGTCGGGCTGCAGGAGCCCAACGAGAGAATAATCTCGATGGAAATGAAAGCTTCTGGGTTTGTTTGCTACTTACAGTGTTTGTGCTTCAGTCGTTGAAACCTTTATTGGTCTTTGTTGGGCTGTAGAGTGTTTGGTGTTTTACGGTTTGTTTCCTATGTGATGTCAGGCTTATGGTGTAAGTGTGCAGCTTGGCCTAACTCGATGGTTTTTTTTTCTCTCTTGCTGGGAATTCATCCCCTCCTGTGGAGAACAGAGGCGAACTTGAAAATGTTTCCCTGAGAGCGCAACAAAGAGGAACTCTTCTCAGCGCAGTGTCAGATATTGTGAGCGCTTGCAGATGCACATCAGGTGACTTCTAGTCGTCATTATAGGTTTTTTTTTAATCCCTCACAGTGCTTCTCTTGGACTGAATGTCTGTGAACTTTGGCAGGGGAGACATATGACTGAGCGACAGATCCGTTAAGTCCCAGATTGTCAACAGCACTTGTGGAAACTAGGAAGGAGTTGGATGAACAGAAATAGATGCAAATAAAAAAATGTATATCAGGTAAATGAATGTCGCCAGTGTAATTAATTTGAATATTCACATTTGACATGTCCAGTTTATTCTCACGGCATGAGATAGAAAAGTGTTTGTGCTTTCAGACTGGGCGGAGAAAATGCTCCAACGCAGAGCCATGGCATCCCTCCTGCGAAGCATTTTCACCACTGCCAGTGTGTGTGTGTGTGTGTGTGTGTGTGTGTGTGTGTGCTTTGTGCCGGGGCCCCAGTATAGGCGGCCGCGGTGACGTCGCTCTCTGCATACAGTATTATCATCCGTCAGGGCTGCGTCTTTGCTTTTTTTTCTCTGGTATGGAAACAGGAATCTGAAGCTGCTGGGAAATCAAAGCAGATATTCACACAAATTCCTGAAGGTGCATCGGTGGGAACGAGTTCCACAGTGTTTCAGTGCGTGGTATTTGCAGTTTCTCTAGTTTTTCTACATGCGACTCATTTGTTTATAGATTTTGAAGCCGATAGTGCTTTGTGGTGTCAAACATTTCAATCAATAAATGCATGCTGCGGTGTATTTCTCCAGTCTGCGGCTACTTTTGATTGGTTCCATTATTTTTGTACATTGTTCCTACACATCCCATAGTGCTACCAGAGGTGGCATGATAGGGAGAAAATCCCACATCAGATCTTTACAGAAGGTGAGAACACAGCTCTCAGGTTAGAGCTTCAAACGCCGAGGTGTTTCAAAAGATGAGAAGCAGAAATCCCAGAAGCTGCTTGGCTTCAAAGGGCTGCTGAGGGGCAGCGGGCGGCTCTCTGGAGTCCGAGCCCTGCCGCCTCGCCAGCCTGGTGTGAAATGGACACTTGTGAGCTCGGCCTGTTCAGTCTGTCCACAGTTGTTAATGATAACATGCACCGGCCTCCGCACTTGATGCTGACCGCATGAGCCTCTCATAGCCTGCCAAGTCCTCTGTGTGTGTGTGTGTGTGTGTGTGTGTGTGTGTGTGTGTGTGTGTGTGTGTGTGTGTGTGTGTGTGTGTGTGTGTGTGTGTGTGTGTGTGTGTGTGTGTGTGTGTGTGTGTGTGTGTGTGTGTGTGTGTGTTTGGTACCTACCGGTCTCAGTAGCTCTCAGCAGAGCGTTTTGTCCGGGGAAATTGATGACTGCTGCAGCTTTTAGCTCTGCAATAATCATGGAGGTAATCAAAAGCCCGTCACATCTGCTGACCTTTTTTTTCTTTTTTTTCTTTTTTTTTTGAAATAGTTCACGTGTTTCATCTCAGGTTTAGCTAAAATTACAATCTGGCTTGTTTTACATCACATTTGCTCTCATGTCCTGTGTGGTCTTATGTATTCTACAATTCACAAATGGAAATTATGTTTCTCCAAAGTGTGAATGCTTCTGCTCCTGCCTGTGTTTTATTATTTTACATTTTCTGGTTTCCAAAAATTTGCAGGAATACTTAATTCAATTTGCTTATAATCAGGACAAGAAACAAAAGGAAATCATTTTATTTGTGTATAGAATTATTTTTTGTATTGTTGAAGTCGATGTGCAAATATTCAGCTATTTTCGTTTTGAATCTGTTTCATGTCATGTTTGTCCTCCCCTCCGACATTAATTTTTTTTAATAATAAACTGGCTGAGATTTCAACTTAATTTTGGGCGGATGCATAAAGTCTTCTTTCCTTTCTTTCCGGTATAAACTGTGCGCTCTTTGGTTTCTGCGTTCTAAAATGTGACAGGCTATTTCCCCCACCAGCTCCAAACTCAAAGATTAACATTGTGATTCCCGGTGTCCCAGCAGACAGCGTGATTGATTACATCATATTAAGGTCATTTCTACATCGGGGTAATTTTCACTCGCGCCTCCCGGCGATATTTTAATGTGCGGGGTTTGTTTGGCGGGGTTGTCGGGCTCCTCGCGCCTCTGATCTGCCGGGAAATGGATGGCGACATTAACAAGCGATTAATTAAGAACAACAACATTAATGACGATGGGACAGGAGGAAATCAGCTCAGCTCCCGAGATTTGATCAGATGCGGTTTGTTTATTGTTTGCTTTTCTGTAAATTTGTCGTGCGCGCTGGTTTAATTCCGCTTAGAACAACAGTGAAATAATATTAATGCAAGTCATTTTAATGTAATCAAACGATTGTGTGATTTATTCGTTTGTAGTTTAATAATTAACAAGGGGAATCATTTAGGTTCTGATCGCATACACTTAAATTTTCTGAAAAAAATACTCATTCTGAAATATCAAAAAAATGTATCTGAAAAGATTATTATTTTTTAAAAAAAGTAAACGATTTTATGCGAATAAACCAGCTTGTTGTAAATTTTCTGATTTTACTGAAATCGTCTAGGCCAATTCTTAAACATGAGAATTTTAATTTCTAGTGACTGTTGAGCTTGTTGCCATAATATTTTAATGATCATATTTTTTTTCTTTCAGCGTGTTTATGTTGCTTTGGGTCGCCACAGTGGATTATTTGGTCTGCATGTTGAATTTGGAACATGTTTCGGTCCGGTTCCTCTTCCAGGCACAAACCTGGAGACTCGAGGGTTTAATGGCACCAGAAATTCACCCATAATGACTTATAAATAATTAGAAATTCATCCCTCACATTGCGCGCAACTCAGATACTTGGGGAACATCCCGGGTTTGTTTCCAGCTATTTTACGGCTCTCCAGATGTGACCTGCCTTGTTCGGCCCTCCTCCGGAAACTCCCCTCCCGCGGAGCGCATGTCCCGTACAGTCTGCGCCCTCTCACCCCTTCATATTTCTGCTATCAGTAGCTGTGGCGCAGCGCCCGTCTGGCTCTGACAGCATGTTAACAACACTGCGAAAAGGCCCCAAAGAAACGTCTTGGATTAGCGGTCAGATTTCCCATTTCCCAGAGACGTGCAGGGTCCTGAACCCAATTAATGACTAATAATTACCAAGGCAACTTCACTGCGACCGCTTCTGGGGACTTCATTAGCGGGGAAGGAGGGAGCGGCCCGGTGTGGAGTGCCACTCCAAACTCACGTTTCTGAAAGGAGAATAGTGTCTTGTAATTGATTAGCAGCTGGAAACTTGCTGAAGTTGCACTTGATCGATCTGTTGGACGGGGGAAAAAATCATTGTGTCACCCTTGTGTTTATCATTCATTTTGCATGAAACGACTGGAGCCGGCGTGGATGTGTGTGCGTGCGCAAGTCCCACCGCCCCGCCGCAGCTCGTTGCCATGTTTATTCTTTCATTACATCAACTGTGGCAGAATTACACTTCACAAATTTACAATGCTCGCTGCGCGCACAAAAAAAAAAGGGCCCGGCCGCCGCTTTTTGATGTTTCCCCCCAGCTCGCCTCATCCGCGGGCCGGACCGGACCGCGGGGTGCTCCGTTTCACATATCTAATGCGCGCTGATGTTATCTGCGCGTAACGTCTAATCCAGAGACCCGGAGCCTTTTCCACCGCGGATAAAGCTTGGGTTTCAGCGGCCCTGTGTGTGTATGTGTGCGTCTGTGCGTGTGTTAGTGTGTGTGTGTGTGTGTGTGTGTGTGTGTGTGTGTGTGTGTGTGTCGGGGAGAGAGGAGGGTGGGGTGGGGAAGGGTACAGTCACCGCAATCTGACCACACCAGTCCACAGTGTTGTAAACTTCTGTGCCCTCCACCCCCCCCCCCCCCCCCCCCCCCACGCCCCGCCACCCACCCAAAACTACCACCACCTCCCATTCATGCGCGCATGCACGCCTATCGTCAGATTAGCAGCGATCATCACGCTATTATGACAATTGCTGTGCAGTTTTAAAGTTTCACTGGATCGCTCCATTTTTATGGAGTATAAATAAGTGCTGGAAAATGATGCCGTCCTTTGAAGTATTTTAGATCATGGGTGAAAACAATGGTATTTTCTTTTTAATAATTGTATTTTTACGTATCAAGAAAGAGATTTGTATTTGGTAAAATAACAGCTCCATTTTTAGACAATGTTTTTACGCGCTGTAATTTAGGCCTGGCTCGTGCTCATGTCAGGATATGTCATCTTCTCATCACCATCAGAAAGGAAATCTAACCGAAATGGCATCAGTATGTCCTTTCCCTGTCAGACCTGGTGTAAATAAAGAGGCCTCAGACGTTCCTGGAGGGATCGCTGTGGAACACAATATCTTCATCAACACATGACGATGAAATAATCCCAAAAGATGATGAAAAACCAGAACACGCGTCCTCCAGGCATGTGCTTTTATTTACACTGGGATTACTGGTGTTTGTGTTTATTTGTTGTCACTTGCAGATGATTATAAATCTCATCTGTTTCTCTTTAGCCTAATTGCGGGGATTAATAAAAACCGAGAGGGACCCTGTGCGGATGAATGAGCGCCTCCACCTCTCTGCTCTGCGCTCCTTTGGAGCAGAATGGAGAAATCGCATTTTTGTAAATCAAGTTTTTTTTTTTTTTTTGAATGCATATTTAAATCCGAATTGCAGTTCGACGCTTAAATGCTGCAGAAAGTATCTCCTCAAAGGCCAGAGTCCTGAAGCGCCAATTTCCTTTGCGGGCATAATCACAGTTAATTGCACATTGGAAGAAGAGGGAAAAAAAAGTCTTTTCACTACGTGAACTCGTTTGTCCGAGCTGGTGTACAGGAAATATTCAGAGGCCTCAGCTGCGTGCGTGTGGAAGGCAGCAAATGGAAATAACGTTGAAGAAAGTTCCGATGAATTACTTTCTCCTTTTTCAGGTTTGCTCTCACTCAGAGTGCCTCAAAGTATCGATAAAAGCCGATCGATTGGGACAATGGATTATTGATATCTCGTCGCCCCGCTCCCGTGCTTTCTGTCGAGACCAGGCGGAGTAAACAAAACCTTTGCACACCGCAGTTCCTCCCATAATTTATTATTTGTCCATCGACCTGTTTCCCTCCGTCTCTCTGTTTGTCGTGCGAGGCCAGGGATCTGCTCCTGTTTTCTAAAATGCCTCCTGCATATATTTTAACGCCTTAAAGCAAACTAAAGGTGTGCAGCACCTATGTCTCCTGACGCCTCCCACACCCTGACCCCCCCTCCCCCCCACCCCATCCGGTAGCGATGCAAGACAAACACCCCAATATACAGCTAATATATGCAAATTACTGCTGATTGTTATTGATTAATGATCACGTCATTTATTCCCTTTTTGACTCGAGGGCAAACATCCTGGACCTCAGCCGTGGTGATGAGCTCCAGTATTTATTAAAATCGGTTTTATTTCATGAATTATAATGTGCAACATGCTGCGACTATAGGAAGAAGACCAAAGAGATATCAGAAATAATAATAATAATAATAATAATAATAATAATAATAATAATAATAATAATAATAATGATAGCATGGATCTGGTCGTGTCCTGCAGCGTTACGGTGTGATCCGTGTCCAGGGAATTGATCCCAGCCTGTTCTCGATGCAGACTGCAGTCGCTCCATCACCGCCGATCTTTAATAGGCTCCAGCATAGAGCCGCCTTTATTCAGCTAAACTCGACGGAAACCATTCCCATATGACATGCAGGCGAAAGGCCCAGGCTCCACATGGACGTGACGGCCAGCCTGCCACCCACACGAATAAAACTCTTTCAATAATGTCAGTGACAACTTACATTTCAAAATGCATAAACCTGGTTTTTTTGTTCCTTTAAAAATGTCTGCAATCATACAAAATTTTAGTTAAAATCATAATATTATTAGTAATATTTAATATAATAATAATAATAATAATAATAATAATAATAATAATAATAATAATAATAATGAATAATAATAAAATTACATTCAATTATCTAAGATATTAATTAATGCCATTGTCTTTCAGAAAAATATAAACGGCCTAAATTGTAACTTATTTAGTAGCATGCAGTCATAAAATTGTTTGAATAAATACATTTTCGTTCGTGAAAATCTAATAAATTACCTTGTGTTCCTTCAGGCTACATCCAGCTGCTGGATGCACGACTTTAAAGGCGCTCTCCTCCTGCCTGCAGCAAACAAACAAACAAACAAACAAACAAACAAACAGGTGCAAGGCGAAGAGTCAGTCTCGCAGCGAAGGGAAGCCTGCTGCGTGTCCACCTTCGCTCAGGTGATCCGCGCTCAGCCGTGTGCGCGCACGCGGCTGCTGCAAACAGGGAGCACAAAACACTTCTTCAAGAAATAACCTCTCTGCAAATACGATTGTTACAAATGTGAACATAGAAGGAAAGAGGAGGGGGAAAAAAAAAAAAACTCTGGACTTCTCCCCCGGTTTTTGCTGGTGGAGGCTCCATGCATGCGTCAAACAGCTGCTGGCCGCTGCTTGTCCTGAGGGCAACAAGGTTTTTACACACACACACACACACACACACACACACACACACACACACACACACACACACACACACACACACACACACACACACACACACACACACACAACCTGTAAAGTTGCAGCAACAATCGAGCCTTGCACCTTTTCACGCCTGCGTGCGAATTAATGAAGTCAAAAATAACCACTGTGCAATCGACCACTTTTACGCACGAGGTCCGACTATACCTCAGAAGCATGGAAAACAAAGTTTCTGACAGTTTATTTTAATTTAAAATACAAGTTTATTTTAGTTGCATTCACAGTAAACAGTACAATAAAGAAATATGTATTATTAATTAAAAATAGTAGCAGTAGTATTAATTAATTGGGGGGGGGGGGGGATTCTCCCCCATTATAACGCGACCTTGACCTCTGCGCCATACCTCACTGTGTCCACCGCTGTGTTGGAGAAAACCAAGTGGTCGCTGTTAAAGGGGTAAAAATCCAAGTCGGTGCTGGCAGGAGCTGAATGGGGTGGGTGGGGGGGCTGTGGGGGTGTGAGGAGGGGAGGGGGGGGGGGTGTAAGGGGACGGTAAGGGGGGAGGAAGGGAGGGAAGGTGAGATGGTGAAGAGAGAGCAGGAGGAGGAGGAGGAAGAGGAGGAGGAGGAGGGGAAGAGATAAGTGATCTAAAGGGGAGACGATAGGACAAAAAAAAAAGTGATGATGATGAATACATTGGAAAGTTTTTTGGCCCCGGCGAGGGTGTCAGATTGAATGGCCTGTGCGCATGTGCGAAGGTGTCCAAACTGACAATGCTGGTGAGATGAAGATAGTGTTGTTGCTGCTTCTGGGCTCACGGAGGACGACGAGAGGAATCTACAAGCCGACAAGATGAGATCCAAGGCGAGGGCGAGAAAACTGGCCAAAAGTAGGTCTTATTTTATTCCCCCCTTTTCTTATCGCGCTCAGCCGCCGGCTCCAAAACTCCCGGCGGCTCTGTACATGTCCAGTGGCGTCCTTGTCATTTACTATATCCTTAGGAGAGGATGGGGGCGACTCTTTGTCCGCAGATAACTTTTTTCTGCTCTCAGCCCCGTCCCGCTCCGGCTCTGCTCCGCGCCGGGTCCCTGCGTGTCGCGGTCTTGGCTTCACTGCTTCAGTGTCACAAACTTTCACGCGTGATGAGAAACGCCGCTGGTGCTCTAGTTGATCACACTCCCCATTTAAAAAAAAAAAAAAAAAAGAAAAAGAAAAGAAACAGAAAGACAAAACAGCACTGCAGTCCGTGTCTGGGCAGTTTTTTGCTCTATTCGGATGTCTTGCGAAGTTTTCGCTGGAGGCGCAGATCGCTTTCCCGAAGCTCACAGGAAAGTTGCCGAAATGGATAGTAACTTTTTTTTTTTTCATATACAGCCGTTCCAAGTCTTGTGAAATAATATTCCCGGCTTTTGAAATAGTGGGCGCTGTGGTTCTACAGCTCAGCTGCGCGCTGCGCTCAGCTCCACAGAGCCAGCCTGGCGCGCTGCTCTGCAGACGGAGGCGCGGAGATGCGAATTTCAGGAAAAAAGAAAGAAAGGCAAAGAAGCAAAGAGCTATACTTTGGTGCACACAGTCTCTTTTTTTTTTCCTCCTCTCTCCTCTCTTCCCCCTTCTCGTGTGCTTTGACCGCAGAGGATTTCGTTCTCTGGCAAATTTGTTTGGCCGCGCGGCCACCGGACTGCTGCAGACTGGTTCCTCCTCGAGGGAATGCCAATCAATAATGTGTCTTGAAAGCGCCCATACTGCTACCAGCTCCACCGCTGCTGGCGTCACACGGAAAATTCATGTATTCACTTCTGAGAACATGAGCGCCTCGTTGTTGGAAATGGACCATGTTTATTGCTTGACGTTTGTTTAGTGTCGCTGGGTTTGATTTCTCATTTATTTAAGACAGTTTAAAGGGGGGAAAAAAGTGAGTGTTGATAGTTTTCTGCGGCCTGTTTTGTGGATCAGTGTTCTTATTTATTCCAAATTTATTCTGAAAGACATATACGTGATGATTCACGGTGGCTTCTTGGTGTTTTTTCTGTACTTCTATCTCAATAAGTTTGTTTTATTCCATCCGCGGTGACTTTCGATTGAAAAAGAAAAAAAAAAAAGATGCACGCGTTGAGCTGATGTTTTTCTGTTGACAAATACTACTTTATATTTGTAGTTACTGCTCATGTTGGCCACGTTTTGTTTCCATGTTTACAGGCCTTGAAAAACTTTGCAACTCTGCCAGTGGCCTCGTTAATTCAACTTGAACCTCGACCTCACATTAGAAGCCATTTGGGCTTTTGAGAAAGTACAATTACAAGCTTCAGTGAAACAGTTTCAAACAAGCATGAAAAGAATTTATTTGAATTGACTTTGCTTGCAATGGATCCTTAAAAAAAATATTTGCATCGATTATCTTTTAATAATAATTCTAATAATTGTTGTTATTCATTTTTGACGCTTTTTTGTGCTCATGTAGAATTAAAATTAGTGGGAGAAAATGTGAATTTTTGAAAATTCGCTTGTACTTTTTTACTGTTGCAGAGATCTTTTTGTGCAGAAAGTCTCAAGTTCAAAATCGAAAGAGAAGCGAGACGCTTGAAGGAGGCGCCTGTGTGAAAATACTCGACATGTCGAGGATCCCGCTCCTTGCCTGTAATTGCACTTGGTCTTGATCTCTAAACAGCCTTGATAGTCTGTTGATCCGGGTGCTAATGAACACAAATACCTGGCTTTGGAGCCCCCGAGCAGCCTGCAGGCCTCGGATGTGTTGTATCGTCTCGACAGGAGAAAAAAAAAAAAGTCCAGCAGACAGCAGGCATGAAAAATCTGCTGTATTCCTCCCATTCAAAGCATGCAGGGCCGCAGCATTTGGATGTGACGTGTTGGACTCGATTTCACCTCCTTATTATTTTTTTTTTAACTTTTTTCTCTCTCCTCCCCCACCTGAGGCGTATAGGTGAAAAAATAATTTCACCTGTGACCAACATGCAAAAGCTACCATTTTGTTTTTAGACTCCAAAAAAGTGACAGCATGTCGAAGGTCACAGCACTGCAATGACTGGGAATAATCCACACTTTATTGATCACTAATATCCAGCTGATATTGCAGTGCTTTTTAAACTTTCGCCAACCCCTTTGCATTTATTTATTTGAAATGCAACTTTTCCATTTCTGCTGCTGACAATATTAACTTTCTTTGATGCACAGTTTAATTTCAAATCAAATCTAATTTCGTTAGGAATATTTTGTAATTGTAGTTTATTTTAATTTTATTCAAAAAAAAAAAAGAATCCACGAGAAATCCACTTGAACGCCACATCTCATTTAAAAGATTACTGAATTGATACAACTCTTGGCTTAAAAACAAAAAAATCGATACAGGCACTCTTGCAAAGAATAACTGGAAGAAATGGTCAAAATAATAGTTTTTGGCAGCTCTAATTGAAGTTATATTTACCATAGCGTGTGTGTGTGTGTGCGTGTGTGTGTGTGAGAGGGCTGATTGTGTATGAGGACCTGAACACCTTGCGGCTGTTTCACTGTGGTATTCTTCTGGGTCCACGTGTAGCTTTAAATTGGTTTTGGATCAATTAGAACTTCCGGTTGACTGAGTGTAAATTTATTTTCTCGGTCTTTTTTTTTTTTTTTTTTTTAAGAGTACAGGTGAGGCACGTGCACGCGCGCTGCTCCTCCGCATGCGTGTTACTGCACGTGTTACGCACATACGTAAAGAAAAATATAATTAAATCTGATATGTTTAGTAGTTTTTTTTTTCTCTGAAAAGGTGTTTGAATGCCTGTCGATCCTGTGCACGGTATTGATTTAACACACCTATTTTACTCCTCTGCATTATCAGGCCAATAAAAACAAAGTTGTAACCACACTTTTTTTTTTCTTTTTAACAACCTGGTAATTTTTTTTTTCTTGATTTTGCAGAAAAATCACCTCATTCCTTTTCCTGCCCACCACCTTGAACAAATGTACACAATTCTCCCTCTCATAAAAAAAAAAATCCCTCTCCACTTGTGCCTCTCATATGCATGATAATTACCAGATATTCTGTTGATCTCTGGGTTAAAGGCCCCCTCATATTAGACGGACTCCCAAGTTTTGAACTTGGTCTGGCTGGACGGCTTCTGATGTTTTGACAGAAGTAATAAAATCCAACCCATAACACATTAAAACCAACAATGGTAGCTATGTGGAACTGCTGGCTGAACGTTCAGGGTCCAGTGTGTTGCTGCTCTGCAGCTGTAATGTGTGTCAGATAGCACTCCTCCATGTTCACAGATTAGAGCTTGGACATGATAGGATCCTCAAATGAAGAGGAATTGTGATGCACAGCAGGAAGTGGCGCTGAACCTTCAGTAAACTGAAAATCTCTGTTTTAATTTTGATGTGTGAGCGTGAATGAGCCCAGCTGGCCGTTGCTGCCTGGATGCCTTTCTTAAAATACATTTTGCAAGTTGACACTACAGAGGGAAGCCTTTTTTTTTTTTTTTTTTTTTTTTTTTGCTATTGTAAATGTTATTTGTGTATTACATGATGGCAGTATCTGTAATATTTTTATTGCTGTGAAGCATGGCGAGAATGTGACTGTTTTACAGTACATTTTATGTTTCCTGATTTCAGATTCAGTTTAGCAGATAATTTAATGAACCGATCAATGAAAGTTTATTTATATGGTATGCAAGTCAGGATTCAATGTTTTCCAGGAAGATTGATAACTGTTAAGAAATAAACAAGGAAGAACAAGATTGGAAATGAGGCATTTCAAAGGGAATCTTAGTGGTCAGTAAAATCGTTGTTTCAAACGAATAAAGGTCGTCTTCCTCTTCATGACGACCTGTTTTGCGGCGATCTGGGAATCCTGGTCTTCCACAGAGAAGACGGAGCGTTCTCGCTCTCTGATGGCATTGGGGAGTTATTCATCGGAGCCGTTTGGACCACTTGTGTCAGTTTTTGAGGCACTGAAAAACAGTGTAGCCCACCTAATTGCATCAGTTCACACTTGGCACTGTTGCATTCGCTACATAAGTATTTGATTATGGAGGTTTGCTGGATGTCAGTTCCTCATCCCAGTGTGTGCTCATGAAGGATACAAATGTGTGTTGGAAGCAGCGAGGCTCTTCGTCATTTTCCATATTTATTTCTTTTTTTCTTCATCTTTGTCCATGTGTATTTGGTGAGTGCTTTTGTACTGTACATGTGGGTCGACTGTACTCGGAGGACTTGCAGTAAAAGCAGCACATTTAAAGTGGCATTCCACAAAACGAAGGAAGTTTCAGTCATGCCGGGCCCATTACTTCACCTTATTGTAACATTACTTTGTTACAAGGTAAGTTCTTTTTGGTCAAGGTTAAAGAGGGACTTTTTGTTACGCTCGCTAGTTGGAGATGAAGAGACTGTCTTTTCCATGAACGTTATGGTTTCCCATAATGCAAGTGAAGATGTAACCATATCTTTCTGCCGGCTAAGGGAACAGATTCTTTCCAGTAAAGTATTCATATAACCCGAAAATGTGAAGCCTCATTTTTGCCTACCAGTCCTGAATCTCTGAGTCTGTCCATAAATAAAACTCTGGAAACTAAACTAAACACCGGAGTGAATTAAAGATCTGGTTGTGATTCAGTTGACTCATAAAGCTTCAATTGGAAAGATACTTCGATTCTTAAAGGAACATTCAAACAGGTTATTGCTGTTATTTGTCAACATGGCCTTACTGAAAAATGTTCTTTTCTTTCATTATCTCTGACTAGTCTTTCATGGGCGAAAAACAGCTGTCATCTGGTTACATGTAGAAATGTGGACAAAGGGACGACTTATAAGTTTGTTACAACTGAAAAAACAAATCTCCCCTTATATCCCCACAATTATGAGGTTGTAGTGGGCTGTTAGGGAGGAACCAGCAGTGTTTATTGCTAGCATGTTTTCAGTTTTGCTTCGAAATGACCATGTGATGAGATTGTAGTCAACATATTGAAGATAAACTTGTTCAGTGTACTTATAATGTCTGACTGACTGAGCTGAGAAAAACGATGTTCAAATGGACAGAATTTCAAATAAAAAAAAAGATTAAATAATTGGGATCAATTCACCAAAACTGTGCAGTTAATTCATGAAAAATATTAAATTTTTGACCGAACTGGTGGCCACAGAAGCACAAAACTCATCCAAAAACAACAAAGTCAACAACTTGCTTTACCCATCATCGCATTACTCAACATTATCGCATATTTACCAAACACTGTGCTGCCTCGCTTCATAAAATAACTGTTGCAAGTACATAAATCTCATATAAATAAAACAGAATTGTAATGCGTCCCTCTGAGCACCTACAAGGTTTGACTTTGCATAATTAAGACAGAAAGCGCTTTGGTTTTGTAGTTGTGCAGAATCGTGAATTCACGGTGACTCGTCAGTGTTGACTGAGTCTCACTTGAAGGCTTGAAAACATTTCAGAGGCTTTTCGTCGTACCCTGACACAGTGAAACCGCACTGTAACACACTTCGGATCCGTGCAGAGGTGCATGTACTCACACCTCGGTGGTGACAGATTTTTTTTTTTTTTTTTTCTTTTTTTGTGCATTGGTATGATTTAACCCCAATCAATCACAAACTAGAAAGGTTGAGTGTAAATGTCATCCAAGCAGCAGGAGCTGGCACTGCCGGCTGGCTAAATGTGCACAAGTGTGCGAGAATCGGTGTGTGTGTGCAGCATTTTCTCCAGTTGTTGGAGGTCCTGTCACCGTTTGGAGCTTTGACCTTGGCTCAGTCTGGCACGGCGATGGGTGGGCACCTGGATACACGCAGGCACTCTCACACTGAGACACACACACACACTCACAAACACACACACACACGCACGCACATTTCCAGACCCATGCTTCCTGCCTGGTCTCATGCTGGCTAAGTCAAATTTTAAGTTGACATACAAATACCACTGCATTAAGCTCTTGCACATGGCTCTAAATCCCATTCATTCCATTGATACGTTGACCTCACATTATCCAGTTGGCAAAAATGCTTCTTTCCCGGCCTGCGCCGTGACCTCATCCGCCATGTTTGGGAAAACACTGCAATCTCCCAATCACTCGGTCATGGAGACTCTGACATGCCTGAGAGAGTTCAGGCCATATTGCTGATGGCTGGGTTTTTTTTTTCTCGGCCTGCTGCTGTTTTTCGTCTCTCCTCATAACCTTTGTTTTGAGCCCGGATGACGCTAGTGAGTAAAAATAGCTTAACGAAACTCAAAGAGTGGCATGTGCTGGTTAAAAGGGGTTCTAAAATAAAATTAAAAGCTGTTACACTGTAGTCAGATGCATTTTGTCTTATCGAGTTACGGACCTCCACGTCTGGAAGATTCCACCCGGCGTCTCAGGGCTAAGAATACGCCACGTCTGCTGGGTTCGTCTCTCTGGAAACGCCGCATCTTTGCGCCGGAGTATGCTGATTAGCTCTAAATGATTATCTCTTTGAGTGTCTGGTGGGACTGTGCGCCACCCGCTGTTTAGCAGTGTGCGTTGTTTGCAAAACAAGGGGGCAAATGTGTCGAGCCGCTAATTAGCGTGTTCTGCAGCCCTCATGATTCCCCCCTCGCTCTGTGATATCCCAGGGATTGCCCAACATTGTGACTAGTCTTATCTGGGTCTAATCCCGATTTGTTTGGTATTAACCCACTCGCTTTCTCACTCCCAGTTCATTTTATTTCTTCATTTGTAAAGCCTCTTTGATTTTATCCTTTCCTGAGCTTTTTTCTTGCTTTCTTTTTATTTTGTGCCACTTTTTTTTTTTTTTTTGTGACTTTATCCCAACATAACATGTGATAAACAAATGAAAAAAAATCAAAATCAGTGCCATAATAAGAATAAAAAAAAAAAACAGTTAGTCCTCAAGAGACCTTTATTTATTTATCTATCTCTTGTGGAGGTTTAACAAATTGTTGCTCCTCTCTCCACACACACACACACACACACACACACACACACACACACGCTCACACACACACACGGAGACAGACAGACACTGTGCAGTCCCAGCCCGGCGGTGCTGATGATGGCTCATCCTGTCCAGATATGATAAGCAGACAAACTGCCGTGTCCCCCCGGGCTGCCGGCCTGTCCGCTGGAACAGGCAGCGGCGTGTAGGGGCAGCGTGGCGCTGAACTCCCCGCCGCCTCCTTCCCCTTTCATCAGGCCGCCAGTTCAAAGCCTTGGCTCCATCTGCTCCTCTATCTCTTCCTTTCTCCCTCCCAAAGCATCTCTCTCGCCGAGCTTCGTCATTACCGCAAAGATGGGCGAGCGGTGTCTCATTAAAGCGGATTAGAGAACATCTCCGCGTCTCACGGGGGCCGAGCGGGACATTTCTCTTCTCCCGTCGCCCCCCCCCCCCCCAAACCCCCCGCCACTCCTCCTTTTCTTTCAGAGATCAGGTTCTTTGATTTGTCCAGATAAAGGCCTCTTTCATGTCGGTTGGGACGGTTAGCGATTACACTGTCAGACTCATCGTTTTTGGTGCGTTTGACAAATTTGCCGTGCCGGGCGAGGCGGGTGTGGGGAAGAAGTGGGGGGGGGGGACGGGTGTTCGAGGAGATTCACAGTAATTGAGCTGTCATTATCCAGTGACCCTGCCAGGCGGCTAGTGCACAGGGCTCACCAGTTCTCTATTTGTTTAATACTTGGCTAACTTTCTTTGTGAGTATGATGGATAGAACAAGGAGGAGGAGGAGGAGGAGAGAGTGGAAGCGGTCCCCAGATGAATGCCTCTGCTTACTCCGCCGCCTCTCCGGAGCGCCGCTGTCCATGAAAATTGCTTCCACTGCATCGCTGCCGCAAGTTTCTTTTCTCACACCGGCTCCTCCCCGGTGCAACACAATTAGACCCATATCACCGACTGCCATTTATTTTCATACAAAACGAAAACTGGTGGCATGTTGATTACCGAATTCCCACGAGACAAAGGGCCACTACTGGTGTGGTTTAATTTCATTAAGTGGAGTGTGGTGCACAGGATAAATATATTAGGAGTACCCCCCCCCTGCCCGTCTGCCTCAGCCACTCTGTATGCTAAACAAATCCTTAGATGCTACCGTGGAGGAATTGGAGGATTTGGTTGAAACGAGGCCCATTTACATGAAGTTCCATGTTTTTGTTTGTGTATTTTGCCTCTGGTTTCGCCGTTTTCTTTCTCCCGTTGGCATTGGTAATCTGTCATCAGTACCTGTTGGTAAACAGATGTTTGTCTTGATCTGAAGACGTTTGATGGCTTGTTATAAAGTGAACTTGAAAGGCGCAGTGGGTGAGGAGAAAAGCGTCTTTTTCCTGGCAGGACGGTGTGAGTCTGCGCTCGTCCGGAGGTTTCGATGAAGGAAATAAGAGCCGCCCTTGTTAACCTGGAGTCAGATTGGTTGTGAAGCGATGAGTAGAGTGGAATGTGTGTGTAACCATTTATGAGCGAGAGCCCACTTGTTTGTGTATGTGTGTGTGTGTGTGTGTGTGTCTGTGGTGTGTGTGTGTGTGTGTGTTTGTGTGTAGGTGTTGGAGGGGTCTTGGCTAAAACATTTCAAGATGGCCCATTAGTGGGCTCAGGCCCGTCCCCTCCTGACACCAGGATTCCTCTGCGCTGACCCCCTCTCCTCCACCTCTCAGCCCCTCCGTCCCAGAGGCCCCCCAGCCTCATCCTGCCAAGTGTACGGTTCCAAAGTAACGATGAAGCTGCCTGCGTGTGAAAATATTGAATTGCAAAAACATCCCTGGGTGAGAGGGTGTGTGAATGGAGCTTTCAGCGCCGGGCCCGGCCCGGGCTCCGCACTACTGACTGACGGACAACAAATGGCATTTTGTGTCCAGAGAGGGAGAGTGAGCGAGGGGACAGAAAGAGGAAGAGGGAAAAGAAAGGAAAAGAAGAGTCTCAGAGAAGGAGGGGGTGCGTGGTGGTGGTGGTGGTGGGGGGGGGGGGGGTCTTGAGATTTTTCAGCCCTCTTCAGTCTGGGGCCCTACATGCAGGTCTTGAAATGCCTTATCACATGACCTGTCTGACCTCTGGCCCCCGCTCGGCTCAGGCTGTCAGGCTGCTCTCCAACGGGGAGCACAAAGCCCGGTCGCCTCAAAGGCCACCATTCACCCCCCCGTGCGGCCGCACTCCAAAGGTAATAGGTAAAAGTAATGTCACTGACCTTCACTTTCCATCACTCTGCGGGAGGGCAAAACTCTTAAGATCCCCCGATAATGTCAAAGGTAGAGGGTGGCCGCTCGGCTCCTTATCCACTGCTTCTGCTGGCCTCCTGTTAGACGGACTGAAAAGCAAACTGAACCGGCTCTTTTGTGGAAACCTCAAAAAGAGACATTTCATGTTCCACATCTCCAAACCCGATGCGGCCGAGGCGGAAAGTGACGGGAATGGTTAAAAGCAACATGTTGCCTCTTTCAGTTGATGTACTTGTGTAACTCGGTCCGGTGTGTTATCTCGGTGTGTATCTGTGTGCCGGGGAGACATGAGTGAATTTCTGATGTCTCAGAGGACCGACTGTGTCACAGTATGACCGTAACCTCCTGTCTCGCTTTGCAACCCACACACTGGCATCTCTCTCTCTCTCTCTCTCTCTCTCTCCCCTGACCAGGCCGAGGATTCTTTCTTCCCTTCTCTTTTTCTCTTCTTCCCCTCCTTCTCTGGAACACTGGAGTTTCTCTCTCTTCTCCGCTCGCCTTTGAAAAGATGCGGCGTCTTTGTCCGGCCTGATAAAGGATGCCATAGTTCCCCTTTTCCCCTTCTTTGTGGCCCGGGGCTGGCGGCTCCTGTAGAAGTGCAAATGGTATCCTCTCGGAGGGGCTATCCCCGCGGGCCCTCCAGGGCCCTCTCTCTCCTCCAGGCTTGGCTAATTACCACCGTGCAGCCCCCTCCCGCCCCCTCCTCGGCTCCGCGGTCCCTACAACCACGAACGGCACATTCCCACAACCAGCACCTGGCCTTCTTTTCTCCTGGTCTGCTTTGATGGCTGACACCCCAGCCCACCCCCTCCCTCACCCCCACCCCACTCCCCTTCCTCATCCTCTCCTCCCCTCAGCCGCCTCTGCCTCATCTCTCTTTCTCTCTCTCTCCTGACTCTCATTAACAGAGGTTTTAAATTGCTTTTTGACTCTTGTTTAAAAAGGGAGATTTCAAAGACGCTGTCCAGCGGATGTGAATGAAATTGTTTGGATCTTTTAGCAGTTTCTCAGTGTTTTCTGCAGGGTGGTGGAAGCTGGAGCGGCCATGAGGGGAAGAGGCTGTTAGAATACATAAAGAAAATCAGATTAATCAACAATATGGAGAAAGAGCGTAAAAAAAAATATTGGTTTAATGAAAACGCAAAGGTTTTTGAAATATTGTAATACATGTAACATTGGGATGGAGACAATATAAAATGTAACTTGTAAAATGTAAGTTAAATGAACATGCATTAAATAAAAAGGGAACAAATGTTAAGGATATATTAGGTGCAGAGACTTACTACAGCTTGGACTATTAAAGTAAAAGTCTGTAGCTGCTGTCACTTGTCAGCAAATGTCATTTATTCATTCTGGTTTTTGCCAGAAAATGATTTACTGTATTTAAAAATAGTGGCTCAGTTTATAGCTCTCTCTGTGTGTAAGAGGTGACGCTTTCCTTCTTGTGATTTAAAAAAAAAAATCTATTAAATTTGTATTGATAATCATACTATCTATAGGTCATATAAATGGATCGAAAACTTTATTGTCATTTAACAATACATTAAAACAGTGCAGGTTGAATTATCTAGGTTTTCACTGGATTAATTTTGTAATAATTTTTAAAAAAAATCTTTTTAAAAACCATTTAAACTCAAATAAATATATGTAGTGTGAGACAATCAAGGCATAGAATTCACAAGATTGAATTTATTGCTATTGTAACTTATTTATTCTATTTTAAGCAACGATATTCTGGTGGGTTAAAATTCATTTGCATTTACATAAAATTGAAACAATCTCAGTTTTATATTATTCACAACTTTACAGAAAAAGGTTGGGGTTTTTTTTTTTCACTCAAAAATGTGGTTTTGGTATTTAAATTCCATCTGAATAGCTGTGGTGTATAAAACCTGACCAACAGCTGATGCAGATTAAGCTGATTTCACTGCAACAGTAATGCGCGCGCACACACACACACACACACACACGCACACACACACACACACACACACACACACACAAAAACACCAATATCTAATTTAGTTGCATATTTGCGTTCTAGTAGCTGAAGGGCTAATCAATAACCTTTCCCAGTGGATTTGACCAATTCATAGCTGGCCTTTGTGCAGCCTGGTGATCCCAGTGAGAGCCCTCGGACAGCTTTCTGAGGAAAACAAATAGCTCTATTACAAGCCCGCGTCTCAGTGATGCTCGGTGTCCCAGAGGCAAAGTGCGCGGCCCGTATTAATTGTATGTTCTCCGAACAGGAAAAGGTTTTCTGCATGACACAGGTTCAAATGGCACGAGCCTGAGATCAGAGCGTTCGGCAATGTTTCCGTGAAAAGCAGCGGCGAGAATGAGCCAGACGAGCAAATTTAATTCAGCCGATTTCGTTCACGTTCTGCTTTGAAGGAGCGACTGTAGGACCAGTTACATGTCTAGATTCATGCAATGTGAGAAATCTAGTACTTATTCATCGAGCGTGAAGATCTTCCATCGGTTTGTATAGTTGTTTTAATGAAGCTCAACGTCCGCCATAAGGTTTCTGTCTTTCTTTGTTTCTTTTTTTAATCCACCAAAAAAGAAGTCATTTAGTTTAACTGTCATGTTCAGACATTCAACAATAAATAAAGCCAATTCTGCAAAATGAGATATCTGAAATTGTATCACATGTTTAAGCGATGAATGACTGGCTTCGCAGGGCAGACCGAGCATGATGGACAGGAGGCGTTCGCAGCACAGCTTTTTTACATTTTTTTATTATTGCCCTTTCCAGGAAAGAAAAGCGAGCACTCGTGCATACACAATTGCACATAAACGTTTGCCGAGCGAAGCCGCGGTTGCATGTCTTGCACGTATTCCAACAAAACGCAGGCAGATGCAGTGGGTGGCGGTGGGAGCTGCACACACCCAGACCAGTCGCACTGGTGTGGAGGAGTTTGGCTTTGGAGCTGGCTTAGCTTAGTTTGTATATACAGGCAAAATCATTGTTGCCATGATTGTGAATCATGACCCCAGTTAACTGAAGAAATGTTTCAACTGGCCTTTGCTGTCTGTAAGCGGAACCGAGATGTTATCTCCGATCCTTTATGTGGGACACATCTGAAGAAAACGGCATTGGATGAAAGATTTTTTACATATTTACATTGTTTGGAGCGTTTCTTTGCTCACGGTGCGTTCGGATGTCGTCCCCTGTGGCCTGGCGCAGATGTAGACCACCGGACTAATTGCAAAGTTTAACCGTAGAAGTTAAATATAGTTTTACCGCCACATTTTAACGTAATAATTTCCTGACTCCGAGTGCACGGCTGCAGTGAAAACATACGGACACGGCTGCAGTGAGCATGTTGAAGTGTTCACGTTTTGATCGGTTGTGATCAGCGCTTCAACTTTTTTTTTTTAACTGATCTGAAAAGAGAGCCAATCAAAAAAACTGATTCATGTTGTTTTTGTTCATTTGTTTGTTATCGTGTATGAAAAAAAAAAAAAAGAAAAGAAAATGAATGCAGCTTTCTTCCAGTGGCAGTTACGCCCTGTGTTCACCAGACACCCAGCCTGGTCAGCGGGAGGATCTGACTGCTGCTGTTGTTTCCCAGACACAGCTGCCCTTCCCTGTTCACTTCACACATCATCACCTTTGAGGACCCGGGTGGCGTCATGAGCGGAGCCGCTTCTTCTGTCTGTCTCACTTATCACGGCCACGTCACTGGGACGCTACGCCTACTTTGGATCGTTCCCGGGACTCTTGGATCTGTTGAGCTTCGCAGCGTTCGTGCTGATTGAGAACGATGAGCGTTATCTGCGGTGCTTGGGGGGAAAACTGATCGGTCTCGTGTGTTTATAGGGTTTGCACTGAATTACCGTGGCTTCACTTTCTTTAAACACCGAGGAGAAACAATTAGAAATTCTATAGTTTGCTTTAAAGAGAGGGTTTCCAAGTGTTGCGTCTCCCTCGCTCTCCACCTCTCTCCTCATCAAGTCAAGCCACATCCTCTTCTTTGAGCACAGAAAAGGAAAGAGGAAGATCCGGTTTCTGAATTGTGTTTTATGAGTGGTTGAAACGGCCACTTCTGTGGTTTGTGTCTCTCCTCGCTGACCGTTCAACTCAAAGCTCGTGAGGTTTCCACACGGCTCAATTAAGCAGTTTTAATTGGGGGAGATGCTATTCAGAACAAATGTTTTGCACTCCGGGGCCCGCACCTCGCTGGCGCTCGTTTCTCTCGTTCCTTTGTTTTTAGCATCATCTCGGCTTTGCAAGTCTGTTTCTCTTCATTTGGCTGAAGGCAGTAAAAGTTCACACACACACTCAGGCGTGCGCGCGCACACACACACACACACACACACACATGCATGATGACAGAGGCATCTTGTTTTTCAACAGCACTGAAGAGCAGTAAGTGTTTAAGAATGGTGAAGCGCTGACAAAGCAAACAAAAGAGGCAGGTGGGTGAGGCTGCTGCTGCTGCTGCCCTGGTTTCATTTTGAACCTTTTTCACTGATGCATTGAAATGTCTTTATTTAGTCCATCATGCAGAAACAGGGAACGATGTTTTGCGGATGGATGCTTGGAATCAGCTTCCATCCCCGGTTTATGCGTCTTCGCTGCTGCTGAATTTGCTAAATAATTGTTTCTCCCTCTAAAAAGGCTTTGAGAGTGAAGGTTGCAATATTCCCTCAAAGATCACATCATGCTCGTCTGCGCAAATTCACCAAGAGTTATTTATTTGTTGACAGCTGTTTGGGTCTCAAATCAATATAAAAGCATTCTCAGAGGTGTGCTATTTAGAGGTTTTTACCCTGAAAGTGGAAGTCAGTGGGGTTGAACCTTAAAAATTGTTCAGGTTTGTAACATTTAAACCTTTTACACTTATGGTTTTTCACTACTTCAGTTTATTTTATTCATTTCAATTTTTCATCATCACATTTCCAATATATTCAGTTCTAAAACTGTGCGTTTTATTAAAGTCATTATTAAAGTCTCTGGCTTCCTTCCACGGTTCCAAAAGCGTGATTTTGACGTTAATGGGTGAATTTGAATTGTCCTGGAGATGCTAACATGAAATACTGACTGTCTGTCTTCGCTTGACCTGTGATGAACGAGTGACTTTGGTTCACGGGGATATGCAGGAGTAGAAGGATGGATCTCTTGTATGGAACTACAGAAAATAGGAAATAGGATAAAACTCTGATTAGAAACAACCATCCCTCTTTCTGTGGTCTTCCACACGGTTGGATAAGTGAGGACGATGAAACGACAGGCATCCGTTCATTCCTCTCTCATTTTAATTAGAACTAGATGTGCGGCTCGCCGTCCGTATTTTGACGCCCTCCAATTTATCTGCCGGACGTCGTCTCGGGGCAGGACCTTCGGAAAAGAGGAGCAGCTTTTTTTTTTTTTTTTTTTTTTTGTTTTGTTTTGTTTTAGGAGAACTGCAGGGAACTTTGATGCCAAGTTCCTCCGCGGCGAAAGGCAAGGCCCCGACCCAGCACATCTGAGAGTACTTTGGTGAAATAACAGAAAATGTTTGTCTTGTATTGTATGGCACGCTGCTGGAGGAGCACTAAAGCCCCTTCTTCCAGCGCCTAAAGCACCTCTTAATAAAATAGTCAAGAATAACTCCTTCACCTTAATCTTCCCCTCAGATTACTGCACTCAGGGCGGGAAATTAGCAGCAGGCCCTCTCACTTCCCTCTTTCTTTAACACTGTTACATCTTTATTTGCTGGCACCTCCTCCTCTTTCTCTCTCCCGTTTCTCCCCTCCGCCACCAGATCCCTGTTTTCCTGGTTAATGTTTTGTTTTCTTGTCTTTTCATTTGCTCTGTCACTCTGTGTGGTAAACTGGATGAAGGGGTTTGGGGGGGGATTTTATTGGGGCTGTATTAGAAACAACATGTGGCTAATGGGAGGCTGCATTTTCCACAGTCTGGTCCTCATCAGCAGAGAAAAAGGGGGCCTAAACAACTAAACATGGCCGGCGACAATTGATACGAGTCCTTTAAAGTGGATCTGCTTTGTTGAGGAAGGCGGTCTGAGAACCGAGTGCACGCGCACGTATGCGCGCAGTCACTATTGCATGTAAATGAGTACGCCAACAGAAACGCATGCACCTGCACGCCGCTCTTCAGGGAACTGGGGTGTGTGTGTGTGCACGTCTGTGTGTGGGTGTCCTTTTTGTCCAGCAGTGTAACCCACACCTCGAGCAGGGTGGCGGCAGTAGCTTTGAGCGTGGGTCATCCTGCCGTCTGATCCCCGTAACCAGAACTCTCCTGAACCGCTTCCTGTCCACGGTGCCCACCGTCCAGCGCACCCGCCTGCCATCTGGGTCCGCCGGGAGACACACACACACACACACACTCTCACACACTGCGTTGGCCCCAACTGTCACTCTAAATTGTGCCTTTCAGATGAAATGTTTGAATCAGGAGAAGAAAAAAAAAAAATCTGTTTTTATGTAATTGTTTTGACGTTGGCTGCGTCCTCGGCCAGATCTGTAAAAGATCCCATGTGATGGAGACTGGAATTTCTGGTCAAAGAAAGTTTTTAAAATTTCATTTTACTTTAAATTTAAACTATTCGTGTCTGATAGGAAAGAAAACTTGACAGCTTTGCCAGTCTGTCGGCCGGAAAAACGCCAACAACTACACACACTCTCAGTCTCACCTAATGAAGGCACCAGTTTAACCTCAGCACCTCGTCAGCCCGACATCCAGCTGTTTTTAAAAATTCAGATTGTTTTTGTTTCAAAATAAATTGTAAAAGTGCTCAAATGACGCACGTTTGTAACAGCTCTCTGCTTCAGGCGGTATAATTTCATTTTATATTAGATGTGAAGGAAGTAACGGAGATGAAGAGTCCGGTGATCGTCTGAGTTCGGCTTCAGTCTCCCATTAAAGTAACATCAAAGCCTGGTGGCACTTCGGGTATTTGGATCTGCGCTCCGTACCTGTGCAGGTAGCGTTTCCGAGCAGGGGGCACCGCCGGGTTTCGGTATCAGGGGCTCTGGTTGACACTTTGATCACTTCCTCTACCCTTCATACCTTCTTTGTGTTCAAGATCACATCACTCGCAGACACACACAGCGCGGGCCTGAGCGGCAGTGTCGGGTGTATCCGGGGACAATGCAGGGATGCGTGGCGCCGAGCGCCAGCGGTGTCTGTGACAGTGACGGCGGCGGTGTGCTCGGCGAAGCTGCTGCTCTCCTTTTTCACCGCCTGTTGTCCGAGAGGAAAAACTCCAAGATGCTGAAAATGTGCCTGTTTTGACACTGATGCTCTCATTTGGTTGAATGCTATATATTGAATGCAGTTGTTGGTAAATAATTCGAGACAGCTATTGTTTGCTGATTGTTTTCATTCTTATTCGTGTTTTTGCAATTTGGATTTTGTAAATAACTGCTTGACTTAATTCAAAATCATTCCAGCATTAAAAAAATAAAAATTAAGCTTTAGGAATTGACTGACTGCTTTCCCCTATTGGTTTTATTACTGGGAAAGGATCAGGTCTAATATGTAAATTGTTGATTTGGTTTTCTGAGTGAGTCTTAAAAATAATAACTTCAGGGTTAATGTTTGTAAAACACAAGTCATAGTTAGTTTTTTCTCCAGAAGTTTGATGTCTTTATACTTCATGGTTTTAGTTAGAGATACAATAAACAGCAGAGCCAGCCTGGAAAACCTGGAAATGGAGGGAAGGGAATGTCTGATGCAAGTGGATCAATCACAGAGTGATGAGAGCGTGAGCAGGACGGGATGGGAACTAGAAGAAAAAAAAAAAAAGGAGGTGGGGGGAGACTTATTTATTTTTAGTGCTGCAGGTGCCCACTCACAGCTTATTGGTTTTTTTGGATGACTCTTATACTTTAAAGAGGCCAATTTCTGCCTCTCTCTCTCTCTCTCTGGAGGCCAGGGCTGAAGTGGCTGGCTTATTTTAGCAGGGTCTCGTGGTCATGACTTGTGGTGACATATTAATTGAGCAGTTCCTCTCAAGAAAAAGAAAAGCCAGTGTCACGACTGCGCCGGCCGTGTTTGTCGAGCTTTGAAAATTGGTTTTGTTTGGCTGGAAAGCTCTCAGGTGTTTATTTACACATCAGAATGTGTCAAATGGCAGCTGGTTCTCTCTCTCTCTCTCTCTCTCTCTCTGCGACTTTCTTGTGTGTGTCTGTGTGTGCACGTCTGGCTCCACATAGACTGTTTGTTCCCTTATGTACATCGTGCCAGCTGTGCAGGGCCTGTTTGCATGTGAGAGATAACGCCGAGCGAGGTGGAGAGACAGAGGAGAAGAGGTGACTGTTTATCCTGGCCTGCCCTCCTCTTGAGTTTCCACCTCGCCAGTCGTCTTTGCTCTCCTCCTCATCCATTATTGACCAGATTCATTCACACCAGCTCCTCGAACTCACTGCCGCTTCGGCAGGCGGATCGGGGTCATGTGGAGGGAAAAATGACCTCTCGTCTGACTTTATATTCTGAAATATTTGCAGTTTCTCCTGTTGTGTCTGTGAGGAAAAAATAAAGAAAAGTCGAAGCTTTTCTGGCATCATTTGCTCTTCTCTGTCTCTGTGCACAGACTCAGTAACATGCATCCCGAGACTTTATGCCGTCACAGTGGCCAAGTTAGTTTTTCTAATGATCGTGTCCAATATTACTGGAGCTCTGCCTCTGTCGCCTCATGTTGGGCCGGTTTGCTTTCCCAGCTCCTCTCCAAGGAGTGATCTAATCAGATCTGTGCTTTGTGTGTGTGAATGCGTGTGTGTGTCTGTCTGCGCTTGCTTTACTCTGTTAGTGAAGTCTATATTTACTGACTTTCCTTTTAAGGTTAAAAAAAATTGGCGACTCTCTAAACATTTGGTGTTATTTTGGGTCAAAAGGTCATTTAAGAATCAGGACAATTAGGACGACGAGATAAAGGTTGTGATTTTCAGGTGAAAAGGAAATTCTCTTCGGTCCTTTAAATGATGCTGTACAGATGTGTTGCTTGTGGCAGCGGTGAACATTGCTGATTATAAACCGTCGTCGGGATAATTTGGCTTCGTAAGATGTTTCCTCATGACGGCCGTGACCAGAGACACTGATGCCTGATCACGGCCTGTTTCCCGAGCCGAGGGCTCAGCAACGCCAGCGAGTGAAGTAAAGCAACTCCTCTGGCGGCTCCGATATCTGAACGCAGTTAGACAGCGATTGTTTGAGCTGGCATTTCTTCCAAGAGGAACATTGAAATAACAACATGAGACCACAACAAATTAACCAATTGGAAAGCAAGAAAAATGACACATTTGTTCTGTATTTGTTCTGGAGAGGAAACGTTTGAGGAACAGACAAATCAGAGGTTTTCTGTTAACAGTGATTAGGACTGGTTAAACCATATATTGGGAAATGTTTTGAATTGACCTAATGGTGCATGGAATGACAAATAAAATATATAATTTGAATGCTACGATTTTAATTGGTATGACTAAATCAGAAACACAAATTGGAAAGTGGAGACATGGCCATGTGCACAAAATGATTCCCTCACGTTGTCTTCTAAAGAAGTGAATCCGATCACTTCCTCTGTCTTTCTGCTCAACTGAACTGTCAGAAATAACATTTATCTATCTTTCCCTGCAGTCTTGATTCAATTACGCACGTCTCCCTCCTTCTTTCTCTTCCCCTGGCTTCCTCCCTGTTCTCCCCTTTGCTGTGGATCCATTTCAAATTGAAGGCAGGTCATGCTCTGTGTTTCTTTTTGTCATGACAGGAGTTTCTTAACGAGTGAGGGCTCCTTTCCACTGCAGCTTAATCAGATCTGGAAAAGAGGAGGGATGGGGGGGGAGGCACAGAGGTGGGGGTGACCAGGTAAACTTGGGGTCACAAATAGTTTACCTCCAGATCCTCATTGTCTCCATTTCCCCCGTCTTTAGGAAAATTAAATTTGTGACGTCCCTCCTCCCCCTCGGTGCAACGTGTGCTTCGGATCCAGTTTGAAAACCTTTGAAGTTAGGAGGCTCCTTCGCCCCTCCGCATGCGCACCTCCGCCCAGCCCCCCCCCCCCCCCCCCCTCAGCTGCAGTGCCCCACCTTATCTTGCCCTGGCCTGCTACTTCCAGACATACCTCATTACCTGAGGCAGTATTGAGTGGCGGATAATCAAATTGACTCTATGAGTTTTCTGTCTTTGGAGGAAGTGCCGGCCAGCAAGAGATCATTGGTTCAGTGCAAGGTTTTACCAAAAAAAAAAAAAGTCTGGTGTGTCCAAGTTGTGCAGTCAGTCTTCAGATTCAACATATCAGCAAAGACAGCCACCACAATGAAAATAACACATAGGTGAAAAAGTGACATAGAATCACAAAATTGCAATGTAACCACTTTTGTTTGGCTTCTCGTTCTCAGCTGTTAAAATCCCCATAAAACATATAAGCTAACAATAAACAGGCTCAAGTAGGGTGCAGCCAATAAATGTCCATAAATCAATTCAGCCAAATGTGTCAGAGTTTGGTTGTTTTGTCATATTTTCCAAAACAGCTTTCAAGCAGCAGTGAAATGCAGAAATTTTCCTCTTTTGCTTTTGTACTTGCAATAATGAAATAAAAATTCCTCAAAAAAAAACATGCAGTTTCCAAAAGCTATTTATCTGACATGTATTTAAAAAGATGCAAACACTTATAACCCTCAACTAAAAAGAGTGACGGTGATTTCAAAATAATAAAGCCGAGTCTTTTCACTGTTACTTGGCTTTAGTGTGAACGTCTTGAGGTGAGCCTCCAGGTAGCCTCACAAAGTGTTTCTTCTGGCCTTGCGCTATGCAAATGGCTTCATGCACACACACACACACACATACACACACACTCATACACAGAGCTCCACCTCCTGCAGAAAAACCCACGCACATCACTTGATGTCGATGAGAGAGGAGACGGGGCCGTGCAGCTGTTAAGACGGCCAAAGGCGTGAGCTGGTACAGCAGCTAAGCTTGCAGGTTTGAGGGGTGGTGTCCTTGTTTTGATGGCTGCTCGCCATTTGCAGGGGTCATGGATTTTCCACAGGGGATAGAGGGTATGTGATAGATCGCAAGCATCTGTCCTATATTGTGCCGTTTTTCTCTCTCTGGTTTTGAATTAGCGAGAAGGAAGGATTCGGAGGGAGGCTGGATGTGCATTTCTGTCGTATGGATTACACGCTGAGGGAAAACCCCGGGCCTGAGCGTTCGCAAGACGCTGTATGCAAAAATCTGTGTCAAGTGATAAATGAGTTACCATGTGCGGCTCTCTCAGATGTTGTTTCGCGTACATTTTATCAGTTTAGTGGCACTTTGTGGAGAGTGACCCACAATGAGCTGCTGACAAAGAACGAGCAGCTCAACTGAGAGCGTGCCGATGTGACATTTACATTACTATTGGATTTTTTTCCAAAAGGATAAAGCCATGTTTTCTGTCGCCGATGCAGACTGGATGATATTTTTCCACGCTGCAATAATCCATCTTGCTTCAGAGATGAACGTGACTGATAGCAGGGTCGGAGAAGAAGTCTTTGTGTGGCAGCTGTCATCGGCCTGATCTACAGCGCCGCGTCCCACATTCAACCGCTGGCATATTTATGATCCGTGTTTTGATGGCTGTAAATTCATGAATTGTTCTCCCCCACAGCTGAGTCGTAAAAGCTGGCCTGTGCGGAGGTTTCCAAAAAATAACATTCGTTGGCTCAGGCGTAATAAGTTTCAGCGTATTGTTGAACCACCCATTCACGTCTCACAAATCACCCGTTTTGTCTGTTGGTACGCTTTTTTTTTTTTTTTCTTCCCCCTGACAGACAATTGCAGCTTTAAAAAACACATCACTCACTTAACAATCCAACTGTCATAAAACTTTTTTTTTTCTTTTTTGGTTTAATATAGATGTTTTCCTCTGTGGTTGCGTTAATGGTGGGAGCTGTGTCCAGAGCTGCAGGAGTGATGCACAGGAATGATAATTAATACTCCTACCAAGTGTTCAGATGTTCATTTAACGCAATAGTAAACATTTGTATATTAGCGCGCTGCTTGATGGACTCGCTGTCTTCGGTAAGCATTCCCTGAATTTGGCTTTGCGTTGACCTCTCACCCAAATTAAACTTGTACAGTTTTCTTCCTCTCCTCCCTTCGCCTCTCTCCCCGCTGCCCACTGCCAGGCACTTTTGTTTTCACATGGCCGACTTCTCAGGGAACACGCTCATATTTGTGGCTTTTGGGGTTGGCAGCAGAGTGTGCTGCGCCTGTAAAACTTTTTTTTTTTTTTTTTTCACTGCAGCTTACCCCAGCACCCAAATTGAACTGTTCAGTCATTTCCTGTCATCCCCTCTCAACCGCCTCCCTATTCCAAAGTCGCCAATATTGTCAAATTTCATTGTGAAGTCCACATGGGCAAGACATCATGACCTTTTTTTATTCTCTCTCTTTTTTTTTTTTTTTTGTAGTCACCTCCTCCAAACTTATTCAGGGGGGGAAAAAAACCAGCCCTTTAAAAACTTGATCACTGAAAACTTCTGGAAGCCAGATAAGAAACTGAGACTGGGCTTGTGGATCCTCCAGCAGCGCTTGGCTTGGGAGGAATACGTTTGTTTAAACGGCCTACAAAGCAAAAGCAAACATTTTGGTCTTATTGAGCAGCCGCAAAACCGTTAGCATGAGCACATGGTTAGAGGAATCCTCCAAGAATAGGCCGAGCTCATCCAAGACGTATCGCCGAATGTGGGAGCGAGAAAGAGCGACGCAGAGAGAAAGGGAGAGAGCGAGATGGTTATCTGAAGTGAGGTCAGAAATGAAACATGTCATAGCAAATTAGAGCCATGTTGTTTGAATTACTCCGGCCTGCTTCTTAAAGAACAGTGTGCCCATGAAGAAGAAAAAAAAAAAAGACAGCAGTGTGTACTGAGTAAGAAAAGCAAGAGGCGGACGGAAAGAGAAATATAGAGGGGGGAGGACGGGGACGGGCGCAGAAAGGTAATCTTGCGCAGGAGCAAAAGGAGATAAAAGACAAGAGATGATGCCAAAAAAAGAAGAGCAGCCGCAAGTTAGCAACGGGAAAAATGGAGAGGAGGAGAAGCTTGACAGACAAAAAAAAAACGATGTTTTCTCTGGAACAAATAATGTGACTGAGTCATGGGCCTGTTGAGGAATGATGATGATGATGATGATGATGATGATGATGATGATGTGAAGAAACCTTGGACACATTCCTGCTCGGAGCTAAGTTTGGGGCATCATTTACCAAACTACTGGAGAGGGGCCCCTGCATATGTGCAATAATAACCACACTCCGAAAGCATCTTCTGCCACCAGGGCCTGTTTTTATAGCTGGGAACAGGGATGGGCCAGAGCTCGTTAGGAGGACTATTTCGGAGTACGGGAGGGAAAACAGTGGAGGGGAGAAGGATGACCAGGAGAGGGTGTGCGGAGGGACAGGGAGCCCGCAGGCTCGCCGACCGGCCCGTCCGATCACCACGTGTTGCACCAGAGATGAGGCAAAGATCTGGCTGTCTGTGGGAAAAAGGCCTCCTGAGACTGAGGCTTCCCGGACGAGATTTCACAACTGCGAGAAAAGTGCAAGAAACGCATGACGGGGGGAAAAAAAAGAGACAGTTTTTTGAGCAGTGACAAAAACGGGGAGGCAAAATGGAAAATCGAAGATCATCAATGGAAACTCTGTAGAGACGGTTTATATCGTATCATTATTTTCTCTTTTACTTTCTTAGCTATTCTTTACTGTACTGGCAGAGATAAAGAAATGTTCTAAGCTTGAATTGTTGGCGTGCGTGTGTGTGTGCGGCTGTGTGTAAGCAAGTCTGGCTGCGCTCTCTTGAATCCAACATGATGTGTAACCATAAATGCAGGTATTAACTGATGCAAAATACACACACACACACACGCACACATGCACCAAAAAAAAAAAAAAAAAAACTGGGAAGGAGTGCAAAACAAGCATGGATAAGCTGAGCTGGTAATCTTCCCTCCAACAAAGGAATGCATTTACGAGACACGTGTGTTTGTCTATTTGTGTGTGGCTGCATGTGTGTGTGCGTGTGAATGTGTGTGGCTGTCACTGTGTGTGCGTGCCCACAGTGTAAGTATCTTATTTTGCGTTTGTATTGTGTAGCAGCCTGCCACAGTGCAAGTCATGCCACCATAAACACAAGAGGGGACAGGCGTCTTTGAATAGCAGCAGTGTGTGTTGGAAGACATCAGGCGGTGAATCCATCACGCTACCACTGACAGGCCCAGCGATGGGAAATAAATATTTACTCTGAGCTTCCCCAAATCACATCCAGAGTTTTCTCAGAGCTTTGTGTCTCGTCTTCTCATCCCCGCGTTTCTGAGGGACAGTCGCTTTGTATATCCGATACTTATTTGGGATTATTTTCTTTTCTTCTTCCTCTCTTGTTCATTTTCCTTTACCTGATCTCTGTTTGAGTTCGTCTGATTCTGCTTCCAGAAAACACAGAATGAATGTGTAACATAACAAAAGCGACTGGAGCTGCGGAACGAAAATGACATTTCCAGTAAAACAGAACAACAAAAGGGGTCCAAGTACATACAGTCATCCCCGTTGGTACACACACGCATGCACACACACACACACACACACACACACACAAAAAGTTGTCCGCATAAACTTTGGGTTCTTTATGGGGACCTTGCCTTGACTTCTATATTCATTTCCTGCATATTCTCTCTAAACTCAGCTCCAGCTACTACTTACCAAACCCCAACCTCAACCTAACCCTGACCTTCTAACCTTGAAACATGCCTTCACCCCAAAAAATGTTATAACTTTTTGGCTGAGAACATAAATAATTTTGTCCTCACACTGTCACAAGTCTTCATGGGTCAGTGTGCAGTGTGCGTTCCCACCAATGCAGAAGAACAAGAACACACACTCACAAATGTGTTTTCATGCTTTATGGAGACATATTGACCAACCCTTAAATTCACCTCACCTTCTCCCAAAGTTTTGATAATCAACCTTATGACCTCTTTTTTTTATTTCAACTAACAGATTTAGGTTCTCACAAATACACACAAGCGCACACACACACACACACACACACACACACACACACACACACACACACACGATCGCGCGCTCGCCCGGGCAGCCTAAGATATCCATCTGGGATTTGTCATGTCAGACATGCCCCATGTCTCTCTCTTCTGTAATTATGGCAGTATTTATTTTTTCAGATCATCCCGCTGGGTTAGGAGCGTCCCGCGGTGCGGTTTGGACGTGGAATCGTTCTCCGCTCAAGACATCCAGCTTAGTAGAAAAAAGAGCGTGCAGTACATTGACTAGAAATTGGTACCCCATAATTCAGAGATTTAGTGTAATGTCAGTGTGGCCTGTTCTCTTTTTTCCGTCTTCTTTCTCTCTCTCTCTCTCTCTCTCTCTCTTTCTCTCTTTTTTTTTTTTTGTCAAGAAAGTGTGCATATGTCAGTAGTGTGTGCAGGAGACTGTGCACAGCTGTGACTGTTCGTAGAGAGGAGAGGGAATGAGGTAGAAATGTTTCACAGCGGAGTAAATGCTTGACAGACTGAGTCTCGCCAATGCCCGGGTAGAGAGATGTGATATTATAATGCCCGATGGCATTGCGTAAGACTCATGTCCCTCCCTCATGACCTCAGTTTAACAACTTCTGCACATGTGATGCATTAGTAAAGTTAATATCACAGTGCACAAATAATTATATAAAAAGTTATCATATATAGATGTGTGTATTTTATATGAGGGATCAATAGAGTTTGTCCCTCCATAATGAAATATGATTAAAGTGCACTGGAGGAGGTCAAAGGACGCCATACAATATTGTATTTGAGCAACTGTGACGTAAAGATGTACGTTTTAACACAGAAGTTGACCGTTCTTGTTCCTGTCACCATATTTCAACAATATTTACCATTTGCTTGATATTAAGAAGTATCTTGTAAGAATGGGCAGAAGTTCTCTGGATATTGTGCATTTTCTGGACAGTTTCATGACTAAAAACAAAAAATAAAATGAACCCAGTTAATTTATTCATTAGGGTGATAAAGTTTCTTTAATGTCTTAAGGCGATACGAACCTATAATACTACTATCTAGATTTTTAAAATCGAGGAAAAAAGATCCAAAACCACAAACTGCAGTCTCAGCAATAGACTTGAATCAGCATCTCAAAAATAAACCATTTGAGGCATAATGATCTATCAGCGTGTATTTTGTAGTGGTCTCTTCAGTAATTTACCCTGTCTGAACTGACCTCACTCCAAACAAAAACTGAGAAAATCCCCTCCGTCCCAAAGATGACTGTCTCCCTTGGCACTCTTCCTGCTTTCCTCAGGGTTGCACGGCTCATAGTAATGACTCTGTGTGTGTGTGTGTGTGTGTGTGTGTGTGTCGGTGTGCGTGTGTGTGTCTGCGCGCTCCTCCCCAGCTGGGTGGACTTGGGCACATTCAGTGAACTTGGCACTCATGCCACCTTATTTACCACTCTCTGCCTCCTTTCACTTTCTCTTCCCTGTCTGTCTAGCTCCTCATTTCTTTTCTCTTCCAACCCTCTACATTCCCACTTTTTTTTTTATCACTTTCCTCACACGTCCTTTACTCCTCTCTTGACAAAAACACAGATGAGTCCCCTTGAAGAAAAAGCCCAACAAGATAGTGATAATGGCTCATGTTCAATCGGCCCGTGGTGCTAATCAGCGACCATCGTGGGAAAAGCACAGAGGGACGGGGGCGTCGGTGGTGGCGGAGTTGGAAGACCAGGCTCATTGTGCCGGGGAGATTAAAGTCCCCGAAAAGGCGGCATTGTCCGCCAACGGGGATAAATCTTCCTCCTCCCGTCACTCAGGGGCTGAATTCAATTCTCCTCGACCCTTCCTAAAAGAGAGGCTTATCTCCTGCTCAATAGCTTGTTGCGCTACAAGCCAGGCAGGAATGCACCGAGTTGTATCCCTGACACCCGCTCACTGAGTTAAAAAGGAATTAGGGGTGAAAAAGAGAGAGTGAGAGAAAGTGAGCGCCTGAATTGCGACCTCTATTTTGCCAGAGGATGTGCGCTGGGAGGCAGATTGAGGCGCAGATAGACGCTGACAGAAGGAGAGGGGACGGGGAGAGCGCGATTGATTGACTGCTGCCCAGGGATTGAGGCCAGCGCCGAAGAATGGAGGCCCGCTCGGCCCGCTTTCTGCCGGGGCCGCGGACAGCATGGTAAACTGCTGCCCCATTGGAGCGCGGACAGAGGAGCCGCGGCGGAAGAAAGCACTTGGGAGCTCCTCGCACGCAGTCCCGATGCCACCGAACAAACTCGCTCCCTCTTTTTCTTGCCTTTCCTTTTGTCCGCCATTGCTACAGCAGCATCCCTCTTGCTGCAGTCCAGCGGGCATCACCAGTTGCTAAGACCCACTTCTTCACAACACTCGGATGCCCCACACCCCCTCCGGACAGATTCAATTCAGACCCCCCTGGTCCCACGAAAGGGGAAGGACAGAGACAGAGAAAGGATGGTTGGCAAATATAAAGAACTTGTGCAGACTCAGGCCCACAGCCCTGCTCTGTTTGGCCCAGGGAGAAAAACAAGCCCAGCATCCCCATTTTTCACCCCTTTCTTCCTTTCTCTTTCAGTCCACCCCCATTGGAGGTATCTCCGGGAAGAGACACAAATAGAAAGAGGGAAGAAAGCAAGAGAAATGGATGGTGAGAGTGGGAGAGATATCGATATAACATTCTCTGAATGTCCCTTCACTTCACCACTCCTCTTCTTAGACAAGGAAGAAGCAAGGTTTTTTTTCCCCACTCTGTTTCTGCAACTCTTTAGCCTACGCCTCAAAAAGCTGGGTTTTTTTTTGTTTTTTTTTTTACTTTGCCACCTATTTCCTCATTTGTTGTTTATGCCCACTCTGTCCTCATTGCACAATGCACCCCTCTTATCCCCCACCCCCACCCCCCCACCCCCCCATTTACCGTGACTTGGCTCCACTTAATGACGGGGCTTACACCTGCTTACAGGATTAAATTAATTAGCACGAAACGGGGAGCGCTGGGAGGAGGGGGGGGGGGGGGGGGGGGGGTGGAGGGAGGGGGGGACGGAGAGGAGGAAGAGGCGGGGGTGGAAGATGGAGGACGACAACAGGGGGTGAGGAGAGAAGTACAGCGGGAAGAGGGCACAATAGAGAACAGGCTGCTCGGCGGCTGGTGCTGCGCCTCATGTTCAGCCGGATGCTGGGAGGTGGCAGCAGATGAAGCAGAAGGGGGGGTGACGACTTGTTTTCCGCAGAGGAAACAAGGTTGGCCCCAAGAGACGGGGAGACTTAGGCGGCTGGTCAGTCGTCCGTTGGGACAAATGGCCTCTTGAACAATGTTTGGGTGTGAAAGGTCAAAGGTAGCACCTAGCATTGTGAAGGCATGTCTGGACGATGACGCCTCGTTCCTGATTCATGATCCCATTTCAGCCCATTTAACTCTTTCACATAACAGTTGCCTTCCATACAAATACCTTCCATTTATATCTTTTCCTTCATTGCTTTTAGAAAATATATTTCAAGAAGATCTTCAGTAGGTAAACATTTCACAAAACTAAAATACTAGTAGAAGGCAAAGAAAGGAATGTAGAATTTTTTTTCCGTTTAAATTTCATGGCTAGGATCGGGAGTTGGCAGGTTCGAATACCTCAGCTGACCTGTCACCACTGTGGGTCCCTGAGACCCTGAAGCCCATCCCTGGACCCTGGAGCATTGGTATAATGTTCCTGCACCTCTTCATGCCAAGGGGGTTGATAAAGTATGATTAGATTGGCTTTAGTTTAATTTATTATGGCATCACAGTACCTTCAAGTGTTAAAGAAGTTCGTCCAGTAGCTCATATCTGCTTTAATACCCAGTCATTGAAAAACCACCAACCTCATCAACTGTCACGTGATCACATCTTTTGATATTTCTGTATGCGAGTGTGTTCCTATTAGTGAGAAGCATTCACAAAAATGTACAGACTTCTGCTTTCCCCAGCCTCTCCTTCTTGGGATGGGCCGTCCTCGGTCATCTGTCACATTTCTCATGACCTCAGTCGTCTCTCAGTCCTACTATCTCAGTCCCTGTCGGGACGCTAGATGTGTGGTTAGGGGCCTGAATCCATCACAATAAGTACTTACAGATGGAACTCTGCGAGGTCGCTGGACTTACTTTATTTCAAAAGTTTCAGCAATAACACACCGGCTTTTTTGTTGCTAAGGACAGAGACAAAGGCAGATTTGTAGAGTAAACAAATGCACTGAGGTGTTTCCTACTTGTCTTGTCCTCATGCAGCTAATGTTGCCACATGACTGACAACAGCACGTTTGTGTTTGAACTGAATAGGGGATTAACCCAGTGTCTGTCATCAGTGACATTAAGGCATTGAACTCAGAAGAGCTTCACACATGTATTCTAAAAATGGGAGACATTTGGCAAACCGGTCCAAGTGAATGCCCGCAAGCGCGCACACACACACACACACACACACACACACACACACACACTCACACATACTCACACAATGTCGGTTATGGGCATACAATAAGAAAACTGGAAGAGATTCAAGAGTGAAACACTCAAGTTTTACTTCTTCTCTTATTGTCAGTCTAAACATTAAAGACTTGACCTGGAAAGCATTCTTCATTTATTCACACACACACACACACACACACACACACACACACACACACACACACACACACACACACACACAGGCATCACATACCCAGTGATAGATCTGGTGTGGTCCAACCCCTTTGCGTGGCATTTGGTCACTTCAATCCCTTCCATATGACAGTGATTAGGCCGGACGCACATAATGCTCGTAGATCCCAGCTCTGCCATCGAACACACACAAACACACACAGATCAAGAGACATACACGGACATAACGCACACACACACACACACACCACCACCCCGCACTGCCTGGCTTAGCACATTCCGTACCTGTATTAGCAAACAGCTAAGCTATTTGCCGTCCTTTATTAGCTCAGTGCGCTTTCTTTGTGTTTTAGCCGTGCACTCGCACTTGGTGGATTGCAGCGGTGCTGGACTGACGATGTGTTTGTGAGACTGACTGAAGAGAGCCCTGGTTGAATAATCAAAACCGTTCTTTGGCGTAAGATGTAATTGAACCTTTTAGGTACACCGTCATTTATTTATGAAAACTCATTAATCCACAAAATGTACCCAAATTTTCCTTCCTTGATGTTGATTCCCATCATAATTAAAGTCTTATTTGTCGAACTGGGTGTTTTGGATTATGATGGGTTGAGGTCAGGAGCTTTGCTTGCATACACCATTCTTTGTGAGCGTGGCAGCGTGTGTGTGTGTGCGTGTGTGTGTGTGTGTGTGTGTGAGAGAGTTTACAGCTGTGACAGCATGTGGCCTTGCCAAGTTGGGCCTCACACTGATAACGCACTGACAAGATACTGGCAGACAGCGTAGGTGGATTGTCACAGCGGCTTATTGCATCAACAGGTGAAGACCGGCAGCAATGAAAAAAGGTGCGGATGAACCACATAAAATGTATTTCGTGACTGAACACTTTCTGTCAACTTGACACGTTTTCCAAGAAGCGCATCATTTGTGTGGAGGGCGAGTGGAGAACTCAGATGTGCAGGTTATTTGTGGCCTCATCAAGATAGCAGGAAGTCTCACAGTAGCTGTAGCTGCAGTGTCTCATTTTAGACCAGAGCAGCGAAGCAAAGCAGTTGTTCAGTTGGATAAGTGACTGAAAGTGTTAATTCAACAAGTTTTTAATGATCGATCTCCTTTTTTTTTAAGGGTACTGTATTTTCCCATAAATTACATTATACAGCTTTGTCTTCAATTTTTTCATTCTTGAATTTTCTTCATATTTCAGGTACATTGCATTCCAGATTTTTTTATCTCTGCAGTTTCTCTCCAGATCAGAAAGATCCCAGCCCCCAGAAATTAAATGGTTCATTGACTATCTTCCCCTCTGTTCATCCCCTGCTGTATGCAATCAGTAGACACTGCTGGTGTCAACTTTCACTCTTACACTTTTTCTTTCTCTATCTTCTCTCCTCACCTTGATTCCCTGGTTCACGTCCCCTGCCTCTCTTTCCTCTGATTATAAGTAACCTACTGACCAAGTAAGTGAAGGTTCAGCCTGGTAAGGTGAATCACACACTCAAAATTAACTTTCATACTGCAAATTGTAAAAGAGAGAAGAGAGAATGGTTAGTGGGAGGGGTTAGCGACAGAAACAGTGTGACATACAGATACAATTTAATGAGATATCAGATAGACCTCACACTAGAACAATGTCACGTTTCTCTCCAAATTTCTAGTGCACGCAAAAATACATGTTTTTATATGCATATATCATCTGTCTCATTAGTACGACATGCATTTTCCTTCAGCGTCCATCATTCTGCATGCTTGACATCAACAAGAAACTTTATCAAGAAGAGATTCCAATATTTTCTTTCAAGAAGTAGATTTTGAATTTGTGTTTGAACCTTAGCAAGTGAAAGCAAAACATTTTTTTTAAGGGTGTGGCTGTGAGTCAGTTGATAGAACAGCTCATCTTCCAATCCCAAGGTTAATGGTTAACGGCACCCCGTCTCTAAGTGTCCTTGGAACAAGATACTGAACCCCAGATTGGTCCCAGTGGAGGTCCAGCATGTTGCATGACCATGCCCATCATCAGTGTTTGAGAGTGTGTGCCAATGCTACTAACACTGCAAACCACTTTCAGACTGTTAAAGCAGTTAAAAAAAATAGTATTGTATTAGTGATATTTATGGAAGCCAAGCTGTAGATATCCAAGAACGAATCAGTATTTCCTTTTCTTGTTTTGGAGTGTTCCACGTGGATTACCATTGCTGCGGTTGTAATGCAGTGTTAAGGCATCTGTTTGAGTGTTTTCTCTCCTGCATGATCCAAATGAAGTCATTAAACCAACAAAAGTAAAGGTGACTGCCTCCAGAACTGCCGTTTGCCCCAGCCACAAGATAAATTGCACACTTAAATTTAGCAGCAACGCAGGAGGCAAAAAAGACAAAAGCGACCGAAGGCCCAATGGCATCAAAGCAATTACTGGCTTCCCAGGTAACGCCCCCCGATTCTGCCCCACCCTTATCCTCTCTCCTCTTATCAGGCTAATTGAAGACAAGCTCTTTGAGACGAGCACACAATGGAACCAACGGTAGAGTGGCATTTGAGTCTCAACGGGTGGACTGGAGAAAGGGAGATGCAGGGGTATTCTATAAGCACCCCCATCCACCTCCTCATCTAAATCCCTTTCTCTGTCTCTCTTTTATCCCGGGCCGTTTCATTCAGGGCCCTACTTGACATAGCTCGACCTCTGAACCTGGAGTTTATGAACTGAAGCAGCAGCTATTTATTTGGTGTGGAACTAATGTGTGGCCTTTCCATTGTGCCGAGATTTGAGGCAATGTTAGCATTGTGTTGGCGTTGCTGTGTGTGCCTGGATAAGCTGGTGGTCAGCGGTGCTAACACTATTTCAATAATACTGACGGCTGGGGTTGACTGAATTGTCATTTGTCAGTAAATCACTAAAGTTATGGCAGAAAGCTTTTTTTTTTCTAAATAGGGTGACTCTTCTTTCAGGATTAGAAGCTGTTGTTTTTACTTTGAAAGTTAAATCCATAAACCTTTTTGAACACACTGAAGATCAGGGCACTTCAAAACAAAGTGGGATTAGTGGAGTATTCAGCTATCTGTAGGCTGAACTCAAGTTGTCTGGCACCACAAGGCTGTCTCACTTTTAACTATTGAAGGTCACTAAAGTAACTTGCACAAGCTCTAACTAGGATCCCAAGTCTAAAAATAATCAGATCAAAATTTTAAAAGCTGCTCACCAGATGCTCTCTGACCTACAGGATCCTGACGGTTAAGGGATTATGCAACTAGACGTCTGAATCATCTGCCGATTGCACAATGTATCTGAATGTAGTTTAGAGGGGCAGAGTGTAATAAAGGCTAATTTGTGTAGGTGGGTATTTACGGATGTCCCAAAAATGCCTGTCAGAAAAGTGTGTGGTCAAGATAGATCACTTGAGAGAATGGAACAAAGTCTTCTGAATCCACTTAATTTGAACCTCTGTGACATGAGCACAAGTTTATTGTGAAACTGTTAATTTTCCAACAGTTAGTTGCTCCAATTCATGTGATACTGTTAAGTTGAGGAGATACTCTTGCCTTGTGTAAAAAAGACTAAACCCAACTTCATTTCAATGCATACATTCGATACATTGTCTTACTTCAGGCAAAATTCATCCTGCAATAAGATTTTTTTTTTTAAACAAACTTTCTTGATACTTCCTTTCATGTATCAGCATTTGTTGAACATGATTTAATTTTGCTAAAAGTTACATATGTATTTGAACAGGCCCCTCAGGTTCAGGCCATCACAGTATAATAAACACCGGTCTATAATAACAGTATGTTTGATCATTGCATCGGACGCATCCATAAATGAATGGATCACTTCTAATTGGCAGCTTTGTGTCTTTTACACAAATGTGCTTCTGCTCGGAGAGGTAAACACAGAGCCAACAGCCTTATACATTTGTTTACCAGGTATCTTGAATTAACTTATTTTCTGGTGTTGGCTTTAGGTTAGACTACACTATTTTTAAAATGGATATAAGCAAAACTAAATACCTTCTTGAAAAGCATGGCGCCATTCAGAAATCTAGGCCTCCACCCTCTCAGCAAACAGCGGTAATCTTTATAAAAAGATCGGTCCTCATCATTCATAGTTCAAAGGTGAGATTGTCAAGTCATTCTCTGTTACTATTTGTCAAATTTTCCTATGTTGTTTCGAGCCCGCAAAGTCAACTCTCTGCCTTTGTAGTTGCTCAATATGTCTCTGCTGCCACACTTGAAAAGGTTTACAGCGTGATTCTCCAGCTGTTTGGTAAAGATGGACTCTGAGAAATTTAAGTTTAGGCAACAAGTATTCCTGATGGTGTGGTATCGGCGTGTTGAGTGTTTCCATTGATCGCGCCGATACAAGTTGAACAAGAAGCTGCTGCAGCAGTTACTAAGTGTGTAGGTGGTCTATTAAAAACATACGAGCGAATGCTCCAACAATGCCGGCTGGTTTTATCAATAAGATGGGTGGCCTGAGTAGTCAGAGTCACAGATTAACAAGCCATGGCCTGTCTGTGTCCTACCTGCTTGTGTTTATGTGTAGGTGTGTGTGTGTGTGTGCTCCTGAAGGGAACAGGTAAAGTTTGTATGTGATTGCGTTTGAGGACACACAGTCCCAAGCAAACACTGAGCTCTGCTTAAACAAACAGGGGAGGACAGGAGAGGAAGACTAATGATGGGATTCACACAGCTTACGCACACACACACACACACACACACACACACACACATGCATACACAGATGCACGTATACACTCACAAATGCACCAGAGCGAAGATGAGAGGCATTAGTCCCCGGAAGAGGAGTGGTGGAGACAGGCTGGTTTACCAGAGGATGAAGAGAGAAGAAATGGTGTCTTTATTTCCAAATAACTCATTCCACCTCTTCTCATCTAAATCTGGGCGTCTTGTTTTGACGGGATATTTATCTATGAGACCGGGGATGGATCCATGATTGTTTCGAATGTGAGGTCTACTCTGTGTTGTCAGCATTGTGTTTTAATGCAATGCATCCTCGGTGTGGGTTGCGTTTGTGTTCGTATGTGCTTGTGCTTGTGCACGACTCCGCGGCTGCCTGGTCGCCCTGACGGCATTGTGCTGCAGAGTCCTTGACAGAACTGAATTAATCAGACCCCTCTGGCCCATTTGTCTCTATTTGGGGGGCTAATTGGAAAAGAAGCAGGTGTTAATAGAGAGAGGAGAGAGCATGAGTGTAGGAGTGTGTGTGTGTGTGTGTGTGTGTGTGTCAGTGTTTCTGGTGTGGGTGTATGTGCACGCACGCATGCATGTAATGGAAGTCTCAGAGCTAAGTTAACCAGACTTAATTAGCCATGCTCAGACTCCAGCCAACCTCACGTATTTCTCTACTCGGTGCTGGAGATGGAGGTGTGTGTGCGAGCAAGAACGGAAGTCTGCAGTCGAGTGCTGGGAAAAAAAAAAAAAAAAAAGATGCATGTCTGCTCAGACAGCGGTAAACCTACACAGACACACAAAAGCTGAATTTGGAAGCTCGCATGTTGTTTGGAGTGGGCGCTACGTGATGGACAACGCGGCGTATACAGAGGAGAGGAGTCGCCGCTCGCCTCTTCGCAGATATTTACCTCCGCTGCCGGTGTCTGGGATTGTTTGTTTGAGATGCTCAATTGCGAGTGTGTGGCAGGCCTGTGTCCTGTCCTGCGGGTAGCAGACGATAAAGTTTGAACCTGTTTGGAAGCGCAATCAAAGGCCCCACTACCTCGTTAGCTCCCTGCATATTTAGCCGTCTAAGTGATGTCAGCAAGTTTTAATGGGCGGCAGCTTTTCTCAATTATGCAGGAGGGAGGCAGGCAAACTGTATCTAGTGTGTGTATGTGTGTGTAAGAGAGAGAGCGTGTGTGTGTTTGATGTGGTGTTTACTCAGTTGAAAGCTGTCTCCTGTGTGGTCTCGCCACAGAGTTATCCCCCCTCCAGATCACACACACGCTCACCTGAGGCGCTCTGCGCATGTTTATGCACAAAGCGTGCGTGCATGTCTTGGTGGAGAGGAGTAGGTGTAGGTACAATATGCCGAAGTGTCCTCACAAAGGTTGGGGTCGGACACTCGATTGCCGCCGATGTCCGGCGCGCACATGTGCACGCAGATGTATGGAGCCCAAGAGGCGCACATACACATATACAAAGATTGAAGACGTAAACATACAACAAAATCCATTCACAATATTTAGATATTTTCCTTGAGCGCGCGCACACACACACACACACACAAGCACACTGGTATGATACACATGAAGACACATTGTTCTGACTTCTTTCTGTCTGGTTCCATATCTGTTTTTGTTTCAGTCTCGTGCGCACTCAAGTGCAGCAGCTTCACTGCTCCGTTTGTCGCTCTACATATCCTGTATCCATCCCTTCTCACGACCGGACGGACGACTGAAAATTGTTTTTAGGTTCGCTGCGGCCCTGGATGTATGGCAGTGAGTCCGTGTGACGTGGTGTAGCGCTTGGATTCTCCTCAGGTCACGTCCGTTCCTGGTGGCCCTTCTGTGAGCGGTTTGCATGGTTTTCCTGTGCGTGGGTTTTCTGTGGGCACTCGGTTTTCTTTTCACAGTCCAAAAACATATGTTTGAGGTTAATTGGCAGCCCCAAAGCCACATTTTGACGAAAAGTAGCTGGAATCATTAATTCTAGGTATTTCTTTTCAAGAAACTAAAGGGGTTTCTGTCCCCATTATTGCCAGCATTTCCACAGCAGTAGTGTTAAGCACTCTGGTACTCTTCCAACCCGTAGGACGGGCTGTAAGAAGATGGCCAAAGTTATGCAAAAAAAAAAAAAGAAAGAAAAGAGGAAAGCATCCTCTTTAAGCAGGAGAGATGTTCAAATTTTGTTGTTTTAATGAGCTTCTTTGCATTGGAAATAGATTAATTGAGGCAAGACTCAAAGGATGGCAAGTTTGAGCAGCAAGGCAAATTAAAAAAAAAAGAGCCAGAAATGTAGTGCCCTCCATTTGATCAAAGCACAATAAATGATATAAAAAAGACGCCACACAGCCGTGCACTTTGTTTTTAACGCTTCAGATAAAACACGATATAGCAAAAAGTTATCTAATCGGATATGTTGTGCACTACAGACCCCATCACCAAAGATCAGGACCAAAAGATTCAAAAGTTCTCCTGCCGAACCTGGAATTCTTTTAGAGGTAAAATAAATAAATAAATAAAATCCCCATGAATAACTTTACATCCTGTGATGATTCCGAGCACTTGGAAAAAGCTCCTTGAAGCTTGAATTGCCTTGTTTGGCCTGTGATGGACTGGTGACCTGTTCAGGATGTATCCAGCTTTCTCCTATACTGGAGAGATCAGCTTCAACCCTCCGCAACCCTGAGCTGAGTAAATCTGTTTACAAGTTGGGGGCTAAATGCACTGAATACATTGATACTTTTGTTTACTTGCGAGGTCTCATTTGCATCAGAATTCTCCCTGTTGAAGAAGGCTTATTTTTCGATTTGAACCTTTAAAAATGGAAAAAGAATCAGATTTATTTATTTTTGTGTCATCTGTTGCTGGTATTCTGCAGTTTTTCCATGATTTTTTGTCGTCAAGAACAGGTATGATCCAGTCCAGCTCCGCAGCACAGCGAACAAGAAGAGAATGAACGTTTGGTCGATCAGCCCCTCTCTGTGGATCTCACATAAAACTCAACATTATTGCCTTTGTAAAATCGGAATTTATTGCAGGGCTGTTGTATCGGATCACATTAGACTGCGCAAGTGTAACTAATGAAGTGAGCGTACATTATTTCATTCCTCCCTGAATCCATCTCTTTATTCTTCCCTCATTTCTCCTGCCAAAGTTGCTCTTTTCCTTTTTTTTTTTTTTTTTTTTTTTCATCGACACAATCTGTTAAACACAAACACTACTTCATTTACTGAAGTGGAGAAAGCTGTGAAGGAGCTGTGTAATGTTTATTTATGTATGCTAGTACGCATTTATTTATGTGAGGAAAGTTTTGTCAGAGCTTTGTTCAAAGCCATTTTGTGTGTGTGTGTGTTTAAAAAGTGTGTTAATGTGGCAAAATATGCATCTATGTGAACATGCTGCCCTCCTGAACCTGGAATGCCCCCTGACACACACACACACACACACACACACACACACACACACACTCACACACTCACAGAGTTCGAGGTGGGATGGCTGCAGGCGAGGAGGCAGGTCGGCTGCGATTAGAGAGGCTGTGTGTGTAATGGTTGCCATGTGCGGACCCATCTCATCCACCATTACACACACATGCAGCGCCCACCTCCCGAATCCCTCCAAGATACCGTACACTTTTAAAAACATTAGCCACTAATGCTTTAATGCCCTCGTGTCGGCGTGGGGTTTGACTGGAGCTAAAATGGCAGACACAGAGGAATGCTGGCTCGTGTTTGCTTAGCGTATGAAGACGGTTTCTGGTTTGCTTTTGATTCAAACACGATGGAGCCGTAGCCCAGCTGCTTTCCCCACTAAATATTTCATTGCTGCAATAAGCAGGAAACGTATTTATTTGTAGGTTTATTTAAGAATTACTTTTGCGTCCGTTTGTCATTTATTTTTCCTTTTTCTCATTGTGATTCTTTGAGTTTCTCTGGCTTCGATCATTAATCACAGACTTCCATGCAAAATGTCGACCAGTGTGTGTATTTACATGAGAATGGTGTGGCCGCGCCGCTGAGCCAGTAATGAGTAACGAATGCTGGGCATGGCTAGTGGCCGGTCTGTGGAGCGTGCCAGGTGTTTGTTCCAGGGCCAGGCTGCATGAAAAACAGCGTCTGACCTTGAGACGAGCGGCTGAAACCTGAGTTGCCTCCACCACATCTAAATGTCCGCACCTGAAATACTGCGAGACTCCTCCCCTCGACGCCGTCCTGTTTCTTTTTTTTTTTTTTTTAACCCTTCCTCTCCTCTGTACCTGTTGTTCCGCTTACGAACATGTTTTAGAAGAAAAAAAAAAAAAAAAAAAAAGTGGGAAAGTACCCTCCTCCTGCGCCTTTCCCGTCTCCTCCTCCCACTTCCACAATATGCACATACAGAACCTTTGGCCATCGGACACTGAACGGCTTCCTTGTCTGTGAGCCTGGTGAATGTAAACACGACCAGAGAGGGCGCAAAAACAAAAGTGTTATTGCGAGGGATTCATTGTGTCAACATCTTAGCTGGTGAGCTCGCTAAAGGAAAAGGGAGCCCAGTCTAGACTATTTATCGACAAAAGGGAGAGGCATACAGGAGGGTTATTTAGCGTGAACTTCACCTTCACATGCACCTGGTTACCTAATCAGTTAGAGCAACATTTTTGTCACGCACGGTTGCAGAGATCCTCCTCGGAGTTTCCTCCAGCGATGCTGCTTGTGCACGAGTATCTCATGAAAAAACACATTGTTCCTCCAAGAGTGTTTGCAGGCATGAAAGTAAAATGAGGTTGAAAACAAGATTTAGGCGTGAGCCCCTGTGAATATTGGCATTGAGCAGTCTGAGGCCGAGCCGTTCAGGTAGGTGGAGGAGCCTTCAGCTGCTAAATGTGCCCAACATTGTCGGTCTGTGTTTGGCGGTAAATGGCATTCCTTGATGTATGAATGCGTTTCTTGATTTTTCTTCCTGGAAGGCAGGGCAGAAAGATCGACATCTATATGGAAAAAGACACACACACACACACACACACACACACTCACACACACACACTCAGAGTGTGTAAGCAAGGTGTGGCTGTGAACTGCTGGGAAGAAATCTGTTGTCGGTGCCACATTTTTCAGCCCTGTGAAACTGAAAAGTAATTGTTTCTCGGATCTTGATTAGTAATTTGGGTAAAAGGGTGATAATGAGGCTGCTGGTAACTTGGCACTTGAGGGCAATTAGCAAAATCAGATGGAGGTTAATATAGACATTGCCAGGCGCCGTGTCACTTTGTCAATAGAATAGACTGAGTTCTCCTATACCTCCTGTAGCTGAATTCGCTGCTGTGTTTACATTTTGAAACCAATTATCTGTTACACCTATAGCTTAAAAGGCCATAAACATCTAGGAAATCTATCTGTTATTGCTAGCTTACATGCTAATGAGCTCCATTACTTTAATTCCACTGATCACTCTTCAGCAGAGAGAAAAAGGTGTGTTTGTTTTTGTGTGCAGAAAGGAAGGAAGAGGGAGGATAAAATGAGCCAGCCATAGACAAAGTGAAAATGAATTTAAGATGAAGCGATTTGTCACCTTCAAATGCAACTCTGTACAGTGAAAAGTTAAAAATATTAAGTGTTTGCATGATTGGGGAATACAGAATGATTGCTCATTAAACTGTTGTCAACAGAAGTGCTAAAAGCCTAACAATACATGAGTTGTGCAGTTTCTTTTCAGACAGAATGGGACTGTGTAACATTTTATATATATATTTAGTGACTAAACTCCTCACCTCTCTGCACTTTGCTCTGATTTATTACCCTTAGAGTCATTGACTAAGTAGGGATCAGCTTGATCAATATAAAGAGAGTTCTCGCTTTTTCCCCCTCCTTTGTTTGACTCTTGTTTCTCTCTCAGTCGCTCTCCTTCACGGCGGACTTGTCCCCTGGGTATATAGCAGATTAATAATGCTGGTTCTTTCACCATTGGCTGGAATGCAGAAGGGGATTTGTATAGAGATCCTTAATGAACTGGGTGGCCAGTGTTTGCCTCAACACCAATTAACACAGCTTTTAATTATGGCTCTAATCAGCGCGGCTGACGGCGAGAGTCCCGGCGTCCCTGAATGCAGGCGCCCCTCCGAGACACACAGATGCACACGGTCCAACTGCTGTGACACAAAAAAAAAAAAAAAGTTCATTTCAAGAAACACTCTCTCCCCAGCTTTTTCTTTTGCTATTTATCTCCTACTCTCCTTCTTTCACCGTTGACCTGTCTGACCCAGCTAAGAGGGTTGAGAACAGATCGGACCCCGAAATAGCCCCAACACTTTTATTTAGCATCTCGGAGGCAGTGAGTCAAGGTTTTTGTTTTTTTTTTTTTTGACTGTGTCCAAAAACATGAAGCAACAGGAAGAGAATGTCTACTGGAGGAGTCTGCCAACTTCCCAAGCCGAGAGGAAAAAATGGTATTTTTATTATGAAGAAACAACTGCGGTTGTTCGGCTCGGAGGTCACAGAGGAGATAATGCCAATCACAAGCTGAAGTCTTGTGAAGACGCTCCCCTGAATTGACCTTTTCCAATTGACCTCACTCCATTTGCAGCGTTTCAGCAGCATGTCTCAGAAACTGAACAGCTGCCAGCTGCAGCGTTTGATTCTTGTAACAGGGATGGAAGTTAAGCTCTTGAACGTGTAAGTGCTGCTCTGAATCTGTTAGACCTTTTTTTTTTTTTTTTTTTTTTCTTTTTGTAGGATAAGACTATCAGCAGGCCCTGGAAAGGTCTCTAGTACTAACACTTCTCGAGAATGTTACAAGGGAATATGTAATTTTTTTTGGCAGCACAGCGCCCTCGAGTTGTAATCTGAACCACGTCCCATGTGAATTATATTTCATGCAGTTATACACATATTGCATGAGCACGGTGCGCGCTCAACAAGTGAAATAAAGGAAGTTATTTGTAATGAAAGTCACACTTCTGTCTGTCTCTAACTACAGCTAGTTTACAGGAAAAAAATCTGAAACCTTGTCACAGAATGAATAAATTACTGATAAATAATAAGAAGTGATTACAGCAGCCATTTTTCACGTGTTTTGTTTAATTTGCTGTTTGTGATTATTTAGGTCATTTCCAAGGTCAAGTTACTCATCTGTTCGATCCGGAAACACGGGTCAACCTTCACTCCTCACAGGCCTCAACGAGCCTTTCCCACCCACCTCTTTTCCTTTGACGCCTCTGTCCCTTCCTTGGAAAACTATTGATAAATACAATCTATTGATAAATCTCGGAAAATCGGGAAAACAGCCCACAGCAGCTGCAGTTCTGGGGATGCCTTGACACGTTCGTCTAGCCACCACAATTTGGCTCATGTCAAACTCAATGGAGTTGGTCTGCTTGACTGTTTCTTGCTTCCCACATAGAAACAATGCTGATTTGCTGTCTAATATATCCAACTGAGAGTTCTATCTATCTATCTATCTATCTATCTATCTATCTATCTATCTATCTATCTATCTATCTATCTATCTATCTATCTATCTATCTATCTATCTATCTATCTATCTATCTATCTATCTATCTATCTATCTATCTATCCTTTATTCCCTTCACTTTTCAGTAGTGAGAATATTATTGCCGATTGATGTAGAAACAAACATAAGTCGCTCTTCCTGCGTGCGGACAGGCTGACTTGTGTCTCTTTAAGACCAAAGCTGTTTCTGATATCGTGGTCTTTGCTTTCAGAGACGTGTGTGCTCGATCTCTATCTTGTTCCTGGCATTTCTGTCCCCGTGGTTCTTTTCTTTTCCGTCCTCATTATTTCCTCTCCGTCTCTTTCGCCTGTCTCCTTTTGCATATTCACTGGGAATTGTTAGCAAAGCTCACCTACTGTTTCTAATCAGCTGCCTTTGTAGTGCCGTGGGACCAGAATATGGCTCACACTGGCAATTCTCACACATTCACAAAAACCAAGAAAGGAACCACTTTCGGAACATTTTGCATCGATGCCTGCCTTTCTATTTCTTCCTCGGTCTCTACTCTGTCACAAATAGACGCAGATATCAGCGTGCTGGCTTGTGCACATACAGACATGGAGATAACGTAGCAGACAGACTGACATTAAGCCAGGTAGTTTCTTTGGTGGCTAAAAAAGAGTCAGTGCCCAGTAAATGACCCTCTTTATAACCTGTTTAAAAAAAAAAAAAAAATCACAGCAATACGCACACTTGGAGCTGGCTTGGCGAGCTGTTGGAAAACAGTCTGTCCATCTCTCAAGCCTTAAAAAGCGGCCCTTCTTCTCTGTCTCTTTCCTTCACCCTCTTTTCTCCCTGCCTCTTTGTGACTATCCGGCTCGGCTGTACTTCCTGTAACCCTGGTAGCCTTTATTCCTTACACTGAGAGAATTGGTCTGCAGTTGCACTGCAGCTCCCACAGCATTGTCTGGCTTTAGTGTCTTTGGTCCCTTTCATGCAGATGAGGAGGAGAGACTAAAGGGGCCAAAAGAGATATCCATACATGCATTTGGATGACTTGAGCGGCAGACCTGCACATTCTAGAGTGGCCTTTTATTGTGGCCGGCCTGACTGTGGCACACCTGTACGGTAACCCTGCTGTTCAATCAGCACCTCGATCTGCCACACCTGGGAGGTGGATGAATTATCCCAGCAAGGGAGAAGTGCTCAAAAACAAATGTAGCGTCTTGTAGTGTTGCGTTTACGTTTTGGTTCACTGTATTAAACATGGCTTTGGTGTGAATATACAAGAAAACACCAGTGATGTTTTTAACCATTAAAAAAAAAAAAAAAAAAAGTTTTGCTCCATTTCTTTGCTTTTGAGTACAAATGAAGCTTGATTTCAAAGGGGTCCTGACTTTTTTCATCCCCTGCTGTGTTTCATTATATCAGCTTGTACATCTGGCCCCTAATGCAGAAACAACACACACGCGCACACACACACACACACACACACACACTTTCTTAACCTAATTAAAATGGCCTGGTTAAGCGCCCTGCGCCAGGGCGCAGGAGGACTGGGTGTTATGCATGCAGAGGAGGTGGGGTGTTGTCCGGCTGGGGGTGCACAAATCTCAACTTAAACGCAAAGAGATTAGACAACTTTTGCAAGATATTAGCTGTTCAAAAATGAGAAAAATGTCCCTAAGCCTCTTGTACAAGCGCTGGACGGGGACAAGGCCTGCTTTTGTTTCACAGGCAGAGGCACGGTGGAGTGGGGTGTGATTAGTGTGTGTGTCGGTGTGGGTGCCTGTGTGTGTGTGTGTACGGTGGCATCAGAACTCTGACGGTTAAGATGCAGGAACGAGTGTGACCCAGGTCACCGTGAGTGTGTAAAAACATATAAAAAGGTATGAAATAGGTTGTTGGAGAACACCTGTTAGCGGTAGAAGCAGCGAGCCCTTCCTTTTATAAATTAGTGTCGTAGCAGTGTCATAAATGTTGTAGAGCCGTAGAAAAAAATCAGTCAAAAACACTCAACACAGAGACAGCTTGGCCTGATTCAATGATTTTACGACATGACTTCTATTTCCACAACTGTGTGGAATTCGCATGAGGGATGACGAGGTGTTTATCACTACGTGCAGTGAAATATAGTCAAATGTCCATCCTCATAAACCAACTAACTGTTGATAAAATGACAGCTTAATTATGGGTCCGTAATGGACAGTGGCCACCCACAAGGCCCATTCTCACTGTCTCCATTGGAGGTGAAAGGTATGCAGTGCTGAAACATGAAAGGATGCCTCCCATTTGAATTACGGAGCACAACACACTGAGCCACAACTTGCTTTTTTTTTTTTTTTTTTTTTTTCTTCTTTTTTTGCCTCGGAAACAGATCACTATCATTATCATTATTTAATCAGATTTATCGAGGCTTGATGTCGTTCGGACTCTCACATTATTGTGCGTGCAGACTTGTTTGTGCACAGCTGCTCTGAATGTGCTCCAGAGTGCACAGCAGCACTGTGGTGTTGCTTTGTGGAGCTACAGACACACAGAGAGATAGAGCGAGGAAGAAGAGGGGTTTTAATAAAAGCCCTCCCTGCGTGATAAGGAGAGCCACCAGAGTCCCTGGAGTGTGACATGGCCTGGCCCCTGTCATCACAGAGCTCCTGTTGTGGCTGAGAAATATCCACCGAGACCCCCCCCCCCCCCCCCCCCCCAACACCCTCAAACCTCCACCTCACTTTCCCTCGCCGCCCGGCCCAGAGAGAGAGAGAGAGAGAGGGAGCGAGAGACAGTCAGACAGAGAGAATCCAGACAGAGGCCATGTGAGCGTGTGTCATATGGAACAGATTTAGTGCTAATGACCCTCTCCACCTCTCTTCTAACCAACCCCCCCTCCACACCCCCGCCATCCACCCCATCCCACTGTGTGCCCACCCTCTGCCACCCTGAGCATCCAGCCCCCACCTCCCATCGCTCTGTCCCGGCCAGTATCATCCCTCCACCAGGAGCGCTGGACTGTTCCAGCTCCACGGTCCCATAACTTCAAATGTTAAAATCTCAGGTTTGAATGTAGTTAATTTGTAGCTTTTCTTAAATGTGCTCTTCGACTGTGAGTTGAAAATCTGAATTTTCCAACAATTGCTCGAGAGAGTTGCCACCGTCTCCTTTCACTTTCATTCTCATCTGTTGCCATTTGTCTTGAAAAACCTGTCCTGAGGCCTGAAAAGTTGACCTACTGACTTGTTGGGAAGTCTTGAGTCTTGGGAGCTGCTTTCCAGTGATTTGAGAGCTGAAAGTGAAAGCAGCCATGTGTGAGAAGACAAAGGACGAGAAAAAAAATCTGATCAGTGAAAGAAAGAAGGAAACAGAAAGAAATACAAATATCTTCTTTATTTCTGTGAGAAAGTGTTACTTTGCCTCATTGAAGCCTTCTCACATCCAGATGAAATGCATGTCTAAAAAGTAACAAATCACCTATTCATCCTCGCATAGCGTCAGCATGTTTTATGTGGAGACAGCATGTAAGTGTTTCCACTTTAGGACTTGACCTCAGCGTCGACCTTCACCCAGACCATCGGCCCCCCACACTTCCCCTATCTGTGTCTCATTGACACTGGCATTCTTTCACGTTAGCGCATCGCAGCGCTGCAGATAGGCCTGCCAGACACCCCCTGCGCTCTCCTTGTATCTCTGCACACACACACACACACACACACACACACACACACACACACACACAGTTAATTGGTAACCAGAGTTTATGGGCAGCCAGGAACTCATAGTTCGTCTACGTTGTTGGAAGACGGATGAGATAATATGTCGGCGTTTGGTGAGTTATGACTGACTGCGAACGTGTGTCGGTGTGTGAGATGAACGTCGGGTGGTCGATGTTCGGGTCACTCTGTACGCGTCGCTAGCTGTTGCTGTCACGATGGCATTGTTTTCGTCTTCCTGCGCTGTTTGAGAGGAAACACGTTCGGCGTGAATATCGACGACTTGGGGTGAACCAAATATTAGTTTTTGTATCAGTGTGGCTCTCCGGGTGTCGGTGCATGTGCGACTCTGTGTTTTCTCCCTCAGTCAAATGTTAACGTTCACAAATGCCGTATAAATATAACCTTAATCCGCGTTTTCGGCCACAGAAACTGATCGAATATTGCACAATAATTCAGCGAGGTACTTTTTTAAGAAGTTATTTCCTCATTTTGACTCTTCAATCAATATCAATAAAGTGCTCTAGTTATCTGTTTCGCCCCCCTTCAACAACTACAAGATCAATACTCATCTATCATGGTTTCACCCACTGAATGTTATCACTTGTGCTGCAGATTAGCGCGCTGCAGCATCTTATCCTGACAGTTTTTCCTATCCTTAATTATGTGTGTTAGAAAGAGGGATTCAAGCAGGAGATTTTCCGGTTGTAATTATCAAGTGGCCTCGAAGCAGCCACAGGAAATAAGTTTAAAGGGAGAATTGTTGCACATCTAGCACATTGTTATATTCAAATGAATAAATTTCAGCTTTCCTGTTTGTTGAATTGATTTTCCTGTGTGATTTCACTTCCTGTTTGCTTTCATGTAGGATATAAATAGGAACATTGTTCAATTACTGGCTCTTTGTGCCTTTATATGTTTGGTAGTAAAATGTCTGCTCCTCCTGATGCTCTTTCATTTATTGCTCTTAATGAATTTTGCACCTTAATGATCAGCCTCATTTAAAGAGATTTGTTATGTATGATGATACTTTTTAATTTGCCACCCGTTATATTCCTTTTGTCCTGATATTTAGCACTTTGATGATTTTGCTCCCTCCCTCATTCTTAGTTCTGTCTTCATTTGTCTTACCTCTGACCAGCCGGTTATTGTGATGAACACGGGAGCCTTTAGCTCTGTCACACTGCTGTGGAGGGTCATCCATATCCCAGACTGTCACAGGGCTCAACAAGGGCCATCCTTCATCCTTTTCTCATCCTTCAAGTCCCTGACCACTCTCCTCCATCTGTCTGGCAGGGCAGGACTTGACCTCTGACCCCTCGAGGTCCGCCCATCTTGTTACCCCTAATGCTAAGTTGATTGTGTCTCTGGTCAGGAGTGGGTAAATGTGTGTTTTCCCACATCCTTGTTTAGAAACATTTTGAAGTTTACATTTTGGACATTTTGGAGTCAGAATAAACAGGTAAACGTCTCTGGGGCTGTTGAATACAATAAATTTATTTATATCATGCAGTTGTTCTGTTTATAAATGTAAAAGGTTTCCTCCAATTAGCTGAGCTCTCCTGATCTGAAGGGGATTTTACCACTTTTGGGTTGTAAATGAAGCCATTATAGACAGGTAGGAAGGTAAAATAGTGTAAATTAAAATTTATTTCCCTGCCTTCCGTCTCCACCTCTACTTTCCTTCACCTTTGCTGGTGGCTTGATTTGTGCTTAAAGCACAGACTGATGAGCTCAATTTGGGCCGGTTCTGCATCCAGCTCGGTGTGATTAATGACTCCCAGCGAGGAAGCATCAACGCTGCCTTGTCCTTGTTTCAGCGCACACTCACACACACGCACACATTTGCACGACATTGCTTTGTGAGACCCACTTATTGACACAGTACATTTGCTTTCATACAGTGTCACCCTCAGGAAAGACAACCGAACCCCAACCGTCGCGCACCTGAGCCCTGAAAGCAAATTACACCCGCTTTATTCATATGAAACATCGGTCGGACCCCGCTAGTGCAGTCTGCTCTCAGGTTTCGGATCTCACAAAGAGAGTAAGACACACTCGCGCACACACACACACACACACACAAACATAGCCATTCATTGCCACCAGACCAACACTATAATTGATGGCAGAGGCCTACCATTTGCAACCCAAATGTGGAAGAGGGAAACACAGAGCAAACTCTACTTCTAACACCTCTCCTCCTCCTCGCCTCTCCACTTCCCTCTCCCCCGTCTCTGCACCTCCTCTCGCTGTCTACACACCCACTCTCTCATTAGGCATTTGTCACATTGATATGAAGGGCCGGGACAGCATTGTGACATGCTCAGAAGGCAGTATAAATATTTGATTAGCTCTAATGGAAATCGTCACAGTGCGCTAATTGCGCCACACATTATCTGAGGTACAGTATCAGCAGCGGACATCCCCTTTGATCCTCCCTCTGTCCGCCGCTCTCCTCTTTCTTTAATCCGTCTAAGCCCCTTGTTCTTTTGTTTGTGCAGCTTTCTTTTAAGGCCGTTTATCATCATGTGAGCTCCGCTGCCGTCACTCCTCACGTCCACCTCCCTGCCTGTTCGGTGACCATGTCTCTCTCTCTCTCAGTGCATGTTGAGGTGACTGTCAGCCTCTTGCCTCCTCACGGTATCGATATCTGTTGTTTTATTTTTGTTGTTGATGTTGTCCTCTGCTTATTTTTTTCGATGAATGAAAACGAAAATGTTCCAAAAACTAAAAACACAATTGCAAGTCAGCTTAAGAACAAGTTGACATTTAACTATTTTAATCACATTTTTGAAAACCGTTGTAGTAAACACTAACTTTGTTTTTATAGCTGCTGCCACCATTCAGCTGAGTGACTCTGCTCCTGCATTCAGACCACAGAAAGCCGGGCCTAAGTTTCAGCGTTGCTGTGAATGCAAAGTATTTCCTCTCCGTTTTTTTATGACAAGTGCTTGCATTTAAGTGCCTGTTTTTAGATTATTTTTTTGAAGCATGTCCTCCCCTAACCTCCGTCCTGTTTGTATTTACTTGTTGTTATTTATGGTGCGTCTCCTGAAAAGATCAGTGACATTGTTTGGTGTGGCTCCCCTTTTTTTTTTTTTTTTTTTTTTTTTTTTCTTTTCTCTCTTTCTCTCTCGGACGTTTCCATTTAGCCAAAGACAAAACAAGTTAATTAGATCGGAAGTGCTGGCCTATCAATGGGGAATCAGTATTCAGATCAAGACCTTGTCTGGACACAAACAGCAGGAAGCCAAACAAGACCCCAGCACTGCTGAATGGGAGGACGAGAGAGAGAGAGAGACAGAGAGAGAGAGAGAGAGCATGTAGTCGGTGGGGTGAGGGAGTGAGGTGGGGGGGCAACAAACACACACTGTTGTATTTCTGGACTTCCTTTCATGTCTCTGTACACTTGTCCTACAGCTACAGTGAGTACAGCATTTAGCAAGTCAGTCTGAGGGATATCTGCTGGTCAAACAAAAGACGAGAGAGAAAAAAAACGTGACATAATATTCTTCTTGGTATTAAGATGAAGCCCATAGCGGATATGGAAGAGGGGGAGAAGCCAGTGGAAAGGGGAGAGAGAGCGAAGTGGGAAGTAAAGCTCCCATTATCTCATGTGGAGGGCCACCTGAGCTAAAGACAGCCATTTGTTCCCAAATCGACCTGTCGACCCCCTCCTAATTACCAGCCAATTATTTCCAAATGGACCGCGTTCACCCCACACCCTGCTCACTTAGAGAGGAGAGGGACGAAATTGCCTGTCTCTCTCTTTCTCCTCACGTCTGTCCAACTCTGCTTTTCTTTCCTCCCCCCTTTTCTTTTTCTCTTGTTTCAGCATTTTCTACTAAAAAAAAAAAAAAAAAAAAAGAGAAAGATAGTTTTGCACATATTGTTGCACAGTCCCAACCACTCACTCACTGAGGCACTAACCACATGCACGCACACACGGTGACACACGCCTTATAGTATTTATTCCCAGCTCCCTCTGTGGTTCTTTGAGTGTTAATTAAGTGGTCTAATTATGGGAGGAATTGACTCTCAACCTGTGTGTGTGTGTGTGTGTGTGTGTGTGTGTGTGTGTGTGTGTGTGTGTGTGTGTGTGTGTGTGTGTGTGTGTGTGTGTGTTTTCATGTGCATAAGGATTTGATTTCATGGATTAAAAAACATTTTCACCATCTAAAGTTTTTTTTCCCACACTTGCGTGTGCGCGGAACAATGCGACGCAGCTACCTACGAGCGTCGTGTCTTCACATCCCTCCCCTCTCTCTCTCTCTCTCTCTCTCTCTCTCTCTCTCTCTCTCTCTCTCTCTCTCTCTCTCTCTCTCTCTCTCTCGCTCCCTGCGTCTCTCTGGCACCGGCCAGTCTCAGCAGGCCGATGCGTATCGATGGGTCCGGCATGCAGGAGCCACCCGGCGGAGAAGAAGGCTGTGCCCGTGTTCCCAGAATTCTTTGTGGTTGACCTCCATTGTTTGCAGCCACTTGTATACAGTATTGTCAGACTGATTGTGAGCCTCCGCTCTCTCCCTCGCTCGCCCTCTCTCTCTCCCGCTCCGAGGACAGCTCGGAGCAGAGGAGGGAGACGGAGGTAGAGAGGATGAGGAGGAGGAGGAAGGGAGCCGTGAGCATTGTGTCCCTCGCTCGCCATTCTCCTGCCTTCCCATCTGTTTCCCTCTCTTCCTTCCTGTTTCTGTGGGATAGTGAACATATTAGTAATAGCTCCGCCACGGCTCCTAATAGGGGAAGTCACGGCCGGGAAATACGATGGATCGGCCTGAGATATCATCTGGCTGAGTGGCGCAATAGTTTTGAACTCTGACACCTACTTGCTTGCTGGCTGACTTTGATCACTTTGGTGCAGAGTGAATGAGGTTTTTTGTGTGTGTGTGTGTGTGCGTGTGTGCACGCTTGTGGGAATTTACTGTTATGTATTGTTGTAGCCCTCCACCTTCTCTGCTGCTTTAATCAGTCTTTGTAAAGTAGAAGTTTCCTTGTATGAGTCTATTCACACCTAAGATTGTAAAAATTTAGGGACGCTGTTTCTCTGAGTCAGTGATTAAGACATTGAAATTAAAATATCTCCCAACTGTCATATGTTTAGAAACTTTTTTTCATAAAAAGTTCCTGAAGTCAATTCTATCCGAAGCTCAATCTCTTATTCTGTCCTTTAAAAAATGGTGGATTGGATAATGGGATATACTGTCTTTGTCTATAAAATCAATATAAAATGGCAGTATGTGCACACTTGCAATTTATTAATCAGATACAACTAAGAGAGATATCCTCTCATTGACATGAAGTCACTGAAATAAAATTGAAATTCACTTCCTGATATGAGCTGCTGCAGTTGTATCACAGCCTGAATCGTAGAAGCTCCTCAAAGACAGTCGTACTGAGAGGCTGCTGCATTGATTCACCCTCGTCTTTACAGTGCTTCGGGTTAATATGTCCACCCCCTGTACGGCCTATTCTTCTACTATAATATATATCCTATTGAGCCCCGGCTTAATGTGCCCACAGGGATCGTTTAGCCTCATCTGATCTAATCTAATATACATATTCTTGAAAGTTCAGAGTTACATGGCTTAATGTGTCTGTGTGTGTTCTGCTCATTGCGGCCCGAGACGGGGCCGCCGATCGGCCTCCTGGCTGGGTTTGAAGCTAAGTGGATTAGCATATCTCCCATGTCAGCTCCATTCACTGTGACAGCCCGATGACATGGGACTGTGTGACGGCCGTGACCCACCTGACGTCCGCGGCTCAGGCCTCCCAGCAGGTGGTCTCTCTGTGGGGAGGGAGGGAGGGAGAGGAGCCGGGATGAGACTTCAGGGAGTTCTCGGTAGCTGTGAGACTTCAGGTGCAAGATCAATTACGTTTCAGATGCTTGTTTTGCTCCTGTGGAGATGCACGTGTTCGGGTACAAAAATAGATTTTTGTTTTTTCACGCCTTCCTACCAAAAAAAAAAAATTGATCTACAAATATTAGTCTTTATTTTTACCTGTGTGGCCTCAAATGCAAAGATGTAGTCAAGTCATGTATTGCATGCTCTAAACGATCCATATGAAATTTTACAATGTAAAATACAACAATCAGTAACTTTTAATATAAGAATAATTACACAACATTTAAATGCATGATTTTCTGAAGTCAAGCTGAACTCCATTATACTCGACGTAATGGATTTCTCTTTCTTAACGTCCAACTAAAATTACATGAAATTGCATGTTCAGAAATAGGTTCATGTACGGATATAAACATGGCTCTCCGTTTTTTTTTTTTTGTTTTTTTTTTGCAGTAGCAGCTTTGTCCATTCAGCTTCATAAAACCACTGATGGTCAACTGGTTTATTATTGTTGCTCGCTGATGGCCCGTCAGCTTGGGGACATTTGTTTTCTGGAGGTATAAATAACGTTTTGTGCTCTGCTAGAACAAAAAAAAACACAATTAAATATCTTGAAATGCGGAGACGTGTTTTTACCCCCTTATTTCTTGCTCGCATAACTTCTCTCCTCACAGTCAAATGTCTTTTGTTCCTCTCCAGCCTCTCCTCCTTCACCACATTTTCATGCTTTCTCTGTTCTCTTCCACTTCCCCACAGACTTCAAGTCTCCCATGACCCTCCCAGTCAATGCACTCTCTCTCTCGCTCACCTCCTCCTCCTCCTCATCCTCCTCCCTCTCCTCCTCCACAGTCTCGTGCCGGCCTAGCCAGGCAATGCTAACACTTTTGTCAGGGTGATTAATAGCATGCTCGATTGTCGTTAATTCACTGGCTAATGACTAGAGGGAGCGGGCCGGGAGGAGAGAGGAGAAGGAGCGAGGCTGGAGAGTAATAGACTGATGGAGCAGTGTGTGCTGCTTCCAGTCCACCATCCACTACAACACACACACACACACACACACACACACACACACACCCTCAGATATGAAACACTACTATCATGCAACACAGTCAGTGAATATGAAGCAGTTTTTGGCTTTTAATGTCACAAACCCGATTTGCTCATCAGCCTTGCTCTTTGATTTGATTGTGGTGATTGTCAGTTTGTGAGGAGTAGTTGCTGCAATTTCAAAAAAGAATAAGTCAAATCTAAAGTATTAGAAAACAGTATTTTCCCCTTTTCAAAAATTGGGTTGTCAAGACTGAGGAATTTCTGTCCCTCTCTGCAGTTTTGTTGCTTTTTATGAATCGAACAATGAGAACAAGATAAAGCACAAAATGAAACCTCCTCTCACCTTTTTGGAGACAAAAGGAAATGCTTAAAATACATTTTCTTTTGCACATATGCACACCTACGCGCACACAAGTCTCTGTGGTCCCTGGTTAATCAGAATGGATGGGTTTGTTCTGCACGCTGTCTGCCTCGGCGCTCCCTGAGCTGGCTGTCTGGCCTCCCCAGCGGCCCGCTAAATGAAGCTGCACCAGCACTGAGTGTAGAGACACACACTTGGACACTACGATTTACAAGCCTTTTTCTGTAGTTCCTTTCAAGTAAAAGTCATTTTCTTCTGTTTTTGTTTGTTTTGGGTTTTCTTTTTTTTTTTTTTTTAAATAGCCTCCCCACCAAATCATTGTAATGATTCCCATCTCTGCCGCGGCAGTGACGGCTGTTGTCGTAAATCCGATTCTGCCTCATAATGGTGACTCCATTCAAACCGTGCAGTTGTTACAGGAATTGTGTTTCGCGTTTTGACTGTGGTGGTGGACAATCAAACTTTGCCGGACCACCTTGTTTGTGTGAATACGCTTCGGGTCCATGAAGTCCCTGATCCGGTGCCACCAGCCCACAAATGTTTCCTATGTTTGGTGGTCTGCAGCGCTGGAAGTACACAGAGGGTTTTAGTAGCTATGGTCATGTAATGCAATTCATGGTGTTGATCCTCTAAACTTCTCTCCCACATAAAAATCTTTGATGAGTTACTTAGGTCAACTGGAAGACAAATCTCAACTGTTTGCTTATTTCACTCTCTCATTCTCTCATCCTTTCTTCTCCTGTTTAATTTTTCTCTGTCAGTCACTGCTTCCCCCCCCCCCCCCCCCCCCCCCCCCCCCCCCCCCCCCCGCCCTCCCCCACTCCCTCCCCCTGGGTGATGTTTGCAACTCAATTTGGCAAATGTAACTCAATATTGATTATTATTAATATTTATCATGTTTGTGAACATGTTTTCTTCGAGTGCTATTAATCTGCTCTGTTAATAAATGTCTGCAGCAGCCTGGTCCGAGGAGGCCCTGGGGACCATGGAGACACACACACACACACACACGCACACACACACACACACACACAAGCACACACTTGCTCTCAGCTGCAGGAGGTTGCCTGCTGTCTCCTACTTGCCTGAAGGCTTGATCTCAATACACACACACACACACACACACACACACACACACACACACACACACACACACACACACACACACACACACACACACACCTTAATGGAGGATGGAATTACTCCGGGCTGCTCTGCACAAATGGCACATCGATACATCAACCATATTGTGCTGGTCGTACACACAAACACAAATATGCACACTCACTCTTTTTCTTGGCTGAAGTGAGCAGATTCAGTCCGTTTGTTGATTTTAAAGTGGGAATGATCCTTTTTTTTTTTTTTTTTTTTTAACCAATGTTTGACAAATGATGGAAGAGAAGCAATGACAGAAACCTTCATGAACCTTGACGGGTAAATATATAAGTTTGTATGAGTTTATACATTCTGTATATATCGAAGTGTTTGCGTGAGCGTGTGTGTGAGAGTGTGAGCAGAGATAATAAATGGATACAGTATTTCAGGTTTGCTTTTTCCGTTGTTTTTTGGTCATGTTAGCACCTAAAGTCGTAAAAAAAAAAACATCGTTTAGCACACATTTTGCTGATTACATCAGTGTTATAAATTGAGTCACACTAGCATGTATTGTCAGGGCTGTCATATCTATAGTTAGAGCATGTCATGGCTATTGTGTAATTGCCATGTTGAGCAGCAGTACATGTGCAGCAATGTTGCTGCAGATGTTACATTTTTTTTTTCTTTCTTTTGTTCCGCCGACTCTGAAGTAGCTGCGTTGTCGTCCTCAGTGTTGTTTGGAAATGCTCCCCGGTGCGTTTACAGGGGGGAACGGCGTGGCGTTCTCGCCGGTGTTGCAGCTGACCGTGCGCTCGTTGCTCACTCACTACTTCCACACAAATGTACACGCCGAGCAAAACGCCTCCTCCGCTCGGCGCCCTCCTCCAGCCGCTGGGTCACATGCTTCCATTTAGACATCATTTAGGATATACAGTACCACAGTGCCACCGTGGAAAAACACACCGTTGTGCAGTTTTTTTTCCCTCCTCTCGCTATTTCTACCTTTAATTTGCCCCCGTTTGATTTTTACAGCTGCATCCCTCCTGTTTTAAATCTTAGGAGGGAAGGAGGTTCGGCTTTTTTTTTTTTTTCTTCTTTTTAAATCATCAAAGGCCTCCCTCCTGCACAGGAACAGGTACCAATATCACTCTGTGGCCCAATAGCGCTGCTAAGTGGGACCACATTGATGCAATATCGCGGCACAAACAGCAGATTAGGCCCGGCGCGCCGCCCCACACGCATGCACGGACACACGTGTGTGCTCAGAGCTTCCACATCAAAATGTTTGGTCATTTATTGCTCAACCAGCCGCCCATTTTTCATTTCTGTCATGTTGCTCACATTCTCCTCCTGCCTTCACTTCTTTTTTTTTTTTTTTCTTTTTTCATTCACCAGACGATCTTTTCTCCCCATATTTGGAGCCGTCGCAGTATTTTGCATAGTTTTGCCTTTTCCCTGGACACTGTCTTTTCATCAGTGGCTGGTTTTCTTTTTGAACTGAGCCAGATCAATTTACGGCCAGAGGCAGATACCGTCTGTGTGTGTGTGTGCATGTGCGTTACAGACAACAGTAAGAAAAATAAGGTGTGTTTTATGATGGCCTGGCCATCAGTGGCAGATATGCTTCTTTTCGTGTTGTTGTAGCCGCAGCCATGACTCCTCTGTGGTCTCTGGAAATGCACACACCTGGCTGGAAATACCAGAACTCTGTGGCGTGTGCTCTGCTCCTCTGGAATATGAAGATATTTTTTTTTTTCAACCCCTCCTTTCTAACAACATGATTGCAAATTCTGCAAGAAATGACTCTGTCCTTAATGGATGCATTACTCAATAGTGCTTTCCCAGAATCCACTTGCATCCAGTCAGTGTTGTTCCTTTGGTCTCGATCCGCGTCGACAGTGCAGCTCAGTCCGTCCGCCACAAGGCACATGTGTTTGTGTGCGTCCAGGCAGACGGCAGAAAATGACTGCAGATCTCTATCTCTCCGCATTTAAGTCTAGAGTGCTCTGATTAAACACAACCACAGAACAATTTGCCCGCTGTAAGGCCCTCGATTAAACCGCTGATTTTCAGCACCATGTCAAGTTATTTCGCCATGGCAACGCTGATTACAATCTTATCAGTATTTCATATTTTATTTATTATTTACTGATCATTTTTTGATTCTTTTTAGTCCTGGCTGTTGTAAAAAGGCACAGGAAATGGTGATTTACCTCAGTTGCTTGTTTGCTTGTGTTTTAAAATGCTGGATCGTGTTCAATGTGGATTTTTAGACGTTAGTGTCAATAAATGTCATATCGACGTCGTATCTGGTTATTTCCCCTTGACATGTAGTAATTACACGATACCGTCTTTACCTATAACACCATCTGATCTCTTGCACATGTGCTTAAGTGCAACTCCTCCAGTTGCGAACAGATGTGTGTTTGTGTGCGATAGCCCGCGTCTGTGTTCATGCGTGCCCTAAAAATCTTTGTTATTGCTAGCCATGCTACAAAGCAAAGAACTGCGTTTATGGCATGCATTTACAATTTATCAAATAAATGGGATGCCTTCATGTGGCCCGGGCCCGGCTCTCAGGCGGAGCGGAGTAGTTTTCCACTGAAATAACAGCCGCTGAACAAGCAGTCCATTGTAGCCACGGCCAGCACCGGGACCCCCAAGGTGCGAATTAATGATTGACCCCTGATGTAATCAGGATAAATAGCTCCCCGTAAAAGAGAAAGAGATGGCGAGAGGAGCGGAGGGAGAAAGAACAACATAGGGAGCCAGAGAGAGGAAGGCGCTATCTGGCCCGGGTGTTTTTTAAGAAGCCCTCGGGGAGGCGAACCTAACATCTCGGACCGGGTCTTGGGAGACCCAGAGCTAACACACAGCTGTTTAAAAGCAGCTCAGTCATCGGCGGTTCAACTCGCGCTTTACCTCTTCCCCTTTGTCCTCCCTCTTTCCCTTCGCTTTATTTTCCTGCTTACTTTTCTCATCTGTAATTTTTTTTTTTTTTTGTCGTCACTGGTCGAACATGTCCAACTTACAGAGGGGAGGAGAGAGAGGGGCTTTTCTGGCTTCTCTCTGGAGGAGAATGATCTGAAAAATCCACAGTCTTCCCATTCCAGGAAACTCTTTTTATGAATTAGCAGAGCTATGACTGAAAGTTGAACTTGTTTAATATCACACTGCGCTTGCCATTTCTGCTTGGTTTCACTGCTCCGTGTGTCTCACAAACGATGTTTTGTTCATTAAAATTAAGAGGGATTTTTTTTTCTCCTTCTCCTTGTTACTCAATTATCTGAGTTAGCGATCTGTGCATTTTTTTTTTTTTTTCAAAGGCTCTTAAAGCCAAATGGTATTTAATAGATTTTCCAAGGCTGTCTCTCTGCTTGTCAAAACTGCTCTCAATGGGTCAAGTGCCAGTGAGTATGGGGGAGTGAAGAAAGAAAGTGAGTGAAAAAAAGTGTTTAACAGCCTGAAAACACTTTTGATTATGTCGAGGGAGCAGCAGATAGGGCCCAGTAGTAAAACTTTAATTGATCTGTGAAAAGTGGAAGCTACTGCTGGCTCACATGTTCCAATGCTTAATTGCACGCCTGGCCTGAGCTCTTATGAAACGGCGATCATTAAAAAAAATGGGTTCCTTTCCACTCGAAATCGCTGGATGACGCAGAATCTCTTATAAAAAAGGCTGGATTTTACCGCTTCAGCTTTATATGATAAGTTTTCCCGAATCTACGCCGACAAGCTGAAGGATTGCCAGGCGGTGAAATACCCGCTGTCGCATGCTTTCGGGGTTTCGCATTTCACATTTAAAGCTTACATCTCAGTTAATTTAACAACTTTCACTGCGCACGTGTGCTTAGAAAATCACATTTTTTTTTTTTAAAAGTAGAGGAAAATAGAACAGATGCACTGTTGTACAATGTTCTGTCACCACATTTTCACAACTTGAATTTGCAGTTAGCTCATTTGGCCTCACACTACCCAGAAGAAGCAGACGTTAAGCGTCTTGTTATTTTAATTGTGCTTAAATATCCCCTACATCAAAATTTTATCGAACTTCAAACCGAAGCTTTCACGATGAAGTAATCCGTATCCGTATCCCAACAAACTAATTTTTATAATGTCATGTCGCAGCTCCAGTTAAAACCTGGGTAGCGGTGACAGGCTTGGCAGCAGCCTGCATGGAGGGGAGAGGAGGGAGAGAGCTTGATTGGAACCACTCCTGCTGTAATTTTGGGCCTAGTTGGCCCGCTGATTGCCAGTCGCTGTGTTTAGATAGTAAAACTGTAGTGGTGCTTTGACTAAAGACACCGAGGTCTGTGGAGGGAGCGGGGAAGAGGGACGCTCGTGTGCCCACACGAAAACACACAAACAAATAAGCACAGACTAGAGATGGGCGTCAAACCTTTCAAGCGTTTTGATAAATGTTGCTGGCTTCAATTTAATGATCCTTTTTATTTTTTCTCAAAAAGAGTCACGGTTATGTCTGTACTAAGTATAATATTTTTCGGATTTATGAAGTTTTTTTATGTATGCAAAATTATATACAGTGCTTGACGTGTTCGACATCCATCAACTCTTATCTGAGCAGATGCAAGTCACGCTCAATGCTTTTCTGTTGGACACAGGATACAGAACCACCCTCGATAAATCAGTTTTACAGGAAGAGAAAAAGATGGAATTCAGCGTGAAAATGCCAAAATAATCATTTATGACAATTACTTGGCAGAGATGAGGAGATAAAAGAGGAGTTTGCTCAGAGACACAGCTTTGCAGCTGGGGGGAAATATATTCTTCATTTCATGAGGCCGTTAACCTGAGTCCTTGAGAAAATCGGCGTGCAGCTTCAGGCAAAATGCTGAATGCATCCCGTCACATTTCAGCACATCCATTTGAAGTTCTCATCAGCATTTTCATTCATGCCGGAAAGTTGAGATCTTGAAGCACAATCATGTTGTCAATTCTTGGATGCTCCAGTAATGATAGGGGATGAGGCCAGCCGGGCCGGAGGTAGATACAGCCGAGCGGACTCCGGTAGGATGAGTCCTGGCCGAGTTTAGTGAAAATGATGAAAAGAACTGTTGCCATAAAGCTTCAGTGCCTCACAACCCAGTTTTTACAAAAAAAAAAAGAAAAATGTCGACAGATGGATGTTGAATTCAAGGACTTGGACAACCAACTGTTCTCAGATAACCTTAAGAAAATCAGCCAACTCAGCATTTCGTAGACCATGAGATGGATAAGTAATCATTTCTTTGGACGCCTTCATTATTTTTTTATGATAGCTGTGTGGTTTTCTTACAATTTGGAGGTTTGGAAAGTGAAACGTGTTTCATAAGCTTCTGCCAAAAAGAAGACCTCAGAGAAGATGGATGGATGTACAGTAGTGAGCTGTCGCAGTTCGACTGCTTAACAGCTGATTGTTTCCAAAAATGGAAAGTCACCTTTGTTGACAGCTGGCCTGTGTGGATAAATAGGTGTGTAAAGCACACTGAGGCTGCTGAAGCGGTGCGATGTGCTACATTTAACATGAAGCTCTGAGCAATATCTCCAATTCCTTACAAGCAGGATAAGAAGAGTCACTTATGATTATCTCAGCTTCCCGAATTACAAGTTCATCGCACTGCCGACGAAGCTGTTTATGTGGTTTCTGTCCTGTTTTGCAGGCCGGGTTAACTGCTTTCTGTTGCTTATTCCTCCTCTGCTGACTCAAATACCAAACCGCATTCTGGCTTCCTTCAAAATTATACAAAAATATTTTGCTCTTCTCATGTAAAATCCATTGTCGTTTGGATTGCCAAACTTCCTGTATACCCCTGTGAACAAACATCTGTGTGTGTGTGTCTTTGTTTTGCAGATGACAGTGAGCCAGTGGACAGCGTGTATGACACAGAGGGCGACCTCGCCGGTCTAGCAGCCGGCAGCGTCGGCGGTGCCGACAGCCCAGAAGACGATGTGGAGGACGGCGTCATCAGCATGTCTCCTCTGCCCTCACCGCCTCCCTCCCATCCAAACAACAACCACCACCACCACCTGCTGCACCCCCACATCTACGCCTCCCACCATCACCTCCACAACAACAGCAGCAGCAGCAATGACCAGGACTTCACCACACCCAAGGAGGGCTCGCCCTACGAGGCGCCCGTCTACATTCCCGACGACATTCCCATTCCCGGCGAGCTGGAGCTGCGGGAGTCTTCTGTGCCCGGCGCCGGTCTGGGCATCTGGGCCAAGACCCGCATCTGTGCTGGTGAGAGGTTCGGTCTGCACAGCACCAAGCACCACGGGGCCACGGGCAAGGACAGCTCCTTCGGATGGGAGGTAGGAACCCCCCCCCGCCCCCCAGCTCCTGAGTGCATTGTTTTGAGTTTGTTTCTCATTTGATTTCAGTACCACTATGTATCACTTTATGCGCATTTACATATTCTGTCACAGAAACACAGTCGGGGGAGAAATGAAGCGGAGTCACCGAATGAACAATCGGCTCCTCACTCACTCGTTCACATTTCAGCCATCACTCTTGATGCTGGCCGGCATCTGTCTTATCATCAGCATAGATGCCCATTTCATTTGCATCCGCAGCATGACTGGACCTCATCTTTGATCCCTGCACACACTCACACACATACACACACACACACACACACACACACGCACGGGCGCACACACACATGCAAAATACGCTCATCCAGATTTCCAGCAGCACAGCAATGTCAGATGGAAAAATCTGGCTGATTAGTGGAGGTATCGGCTTTGCTGGGCGTCGGCCTGGAGCGAGCGCTCTCATTTGGTCACGCCATCTGATATGGAAATGGAAGAAGCGTGGCCCAATGCAGTGGCGGTATATTGAACTATTAATTTTCATTTCAACATGACATTAGAGGATATTGAAGTTGCTTCAGTAAGCTCATTAGGGGGGGAAAAAAAAAAGGAACTCCTGGTCTCTGTCTCTGTCTCTCTTTCTCAGATGTCTAATCAGAGATGAAATATACTGGCCTGCTTTTCATTTCGCTGACTGCTGTTAATTTTTGGGGGGCCGGTCATTCACATCCTCTCATATTACATTTGTATGTAAAGCGAAATAGAGACTTGGACAAGGTAATCATTGGAACTTGGTCCTGGAGGGAGGGTGATGTGCTTGATTCAGACACCACCAGTCGATGATCTCCAGCGTATTTCACCGTCTTGAGAAGCTTGAGTTATTTATCCTGAATTAAACAGATCTTTGAGTAATATTCCAAAACCACTACATTTTGTGTTTCTGAATCTCTTTCTAACAATGAGATTTTTGGTATTTCTCTATGGACCTATGTCACTGTTGTAGCTTTTTTTTGTTGTTGTCTGTTTTCTCCCCACCGGTTGTAAAGACACTGCAGGAGATTTAAACACACAGGCACACGCTATGTGGCAGCGTGCCAGGCGGAACATTTTCCTTTTAAACTTGGTATTATGGCTAGCCATTCGGGGTGCAAAGGGCTTCTCTCCAAAAGCTACACTCTCCCTGCTGCTCTCATGTTTTCTCTCAGTTTTCCTCCTCCTTCCTTTTTTCTCCCCAGACACCCGGCTGATGCATATTCATCAGCTAAGCTTCAGCTCTCTGGTTTGTTGGGGGGAAAAAAAGGCTGCAAAGAGATACATCCACACATGTGTTGGCAGAAGGACTCTGGCAGACAAACTCACGCCTCCTCCCCCTCTAACAGGAGAGCCTCGACATAGTTTTGCAATTTTAATGCGTTTAGTTCCCCTGAATACTTTTTTAAAAACATTTACTGTAAACCATCCCCTTGTCTCTTCTTTTTATTTGTTTTGGCTTCGTCCATGATCCATAGGAGGACAACATAGATGTCAACACTAATGCTGATGCATTTTTTGGCCTTTGGTGACATTTTGAAAATAGAGGCCCGAGATCAGTTTGCCTGGGGTCTTTTTTGTTTCCCTTCAGGGTGAAGGCCTTTCATTTCTTTATCCAAACCTGTCAGAAAGGGAACAATTGATCCGTCTTCTCCACTCTCTCCTCCTCAAGTTATTAGAGGATTGACTCTCGTACAGGCTGTATTTTTTTTTTTTTTTTTTAAGAGATCCTGTCTGGTCTGAGACTGGAAGCCTTCAGAGGCTCTCCTCTCCCAGACTCTTATCACGGATAGTCATAACAGTCAGCCTGTTGATAGTCATCAAGAGACTCCCCCAGGAGTCCCGCTCACCCCGTGTCTCCCCTGCCGACTACACCATCCACTCCGCTCCTCATCTGCAGCCTCCGGCCTCAAACAGGCAGACGGCGGAGTGAGCGACAGGAGTTTGGTTAAGTGAAGAAGCATGTTAAGAGAAACAAGAGCGCAGCAGGGATTAAGGAGGATGGGTGGAGAAACGAAAGAAAATGCAGGAGGGATGTTTCTCACAGCAGCGCAAATGCACGAGTGATCATGAACCTGTGGGTGCTTTTTGCTCCGGCCTGCCAAAACAGTGGGACGTGTTATGAGAGATAATAAGTGACATCATGTGAGCCCTCGGCGGTGTAACTAACATTATATCACAGAAAGACCCCGTTACATTACGACTGAGCCCCCCTGAGTCGGAAAACTTAACTGGATTAAGTTCTGAATTTAGCTGTCTGAGTGATTAGCTTAATTTAGTGTGTTCTCATTTTATGAAAAAAAGCAAATATTGATGATGTTGGGCAAAAAGTGGAACCTTACTCATTCATCTAAAACAGCTGAGTTGTTTTATTGACGGCTACTCTATTTCAAGTTGATTGAATTATCCGGAAATCAAAGGTTGCTGAGTACACTGTATATACAGCCGCTGTAATCCCTGAGAACACAAAATCACCAAAATTGCAGTTTCAAGGTTTTTACCCATCAGCAATGATATATGCCATATGTACTGGCACACTTGGATCCAAACACTTTTAACTACACTGACTACATTTTTGTGGATTTTTTTTTTTTTTTTTTTTTTTTTTTTTTTTTTTTTTTTCACGAAGACAATAACTCTTCGCACTGACTTTGCAAGCGCTGCGATCCTGCAGTGAACCCGAACGGCTTCACGATCACACGGTGGATGTCTTGAGCGCTTTCCGGAGACCTGAGTGAAATCGTAGATTGGTGGAGGGAAACGGTGTGTAACAGAAAAGACAGCGTGAAGGAGAAGAGGGAGAGAAAGAGGGAGAAAGGCAGAGAGGAAGCCCGCTATTGTCTGTCCTGGGGCGTCGGGAACTGGAAGCGGTGTTAACTCAGGCTCATTTTAGCGAGACGGACAGCTCAATCTAAGAGCTGCTTCGCTGCAGGCCATGGCCATTCTCTTCTGTCTCAGACGCCCTCTCTGGGCCAGCACTGAGTCATCCATTTAAAAACCATTATGCTCCCCCTTTAGCACAACATGATAGAGCGCCGGAGCCCCGGGTCCGCCGTACGTGTGCGTCTGTCTGGTTGTGTGTGCAGGACTGCTCAGCCCTCAGGATAGTGAGACCGGAGCAGGCAGAGTGAGGCGAAGCCCGCAGAGAGCCCCGAGAGGGGATCTGGCTGTCAGAGTGACTGCTGCTATTATCTCGCTGCTAGATTGGCCTGGCTTGTCTATTGATGGAGATATGTCGGCGTACGCAGGCTGGAGGTATTGTACTCTCTGCTGATTGGCACTGAATGGACTCACTAATCTAAGTCCGATGAGGATTCAGGTGGCAGGAGGGCGCAGGGCGACTCTTCTTTGGATATTTCTTACAGAATTGATACGCGATAATAGAAACTTTGAACAGTGTCTGTTGTACAAAATGTAGCAACAGAATAAAACTATTCCTTTGATCGGTAAAGGTTTGAACTATGAAAAAGGTTTGAAAGCCGAAAAGTCAAATCGTCATTCTTGACATTGTAAAGCCACACCAGCACAGCCACACCTTCTCCCTGCCGCCTCACCGCTGAGCAAATCCATGTACCTCTGAATCAGAGTTTGTGAAAACATTGAGCACCTATTAACACCTTTGTCTCTGATATTTCTTCATTTCTTCAGCTTGAGGGTGTGTTATCTCGCTCGAGTCCCTTCTTGAAAGTCACAAAAGTGGCATCCAGATTATCCTGTTGTGTGTGTTAAAGCATAAAATGATTATACATATTGATTTTAGAAATGTACATTGATGTACAGCTGACCTTTTGAACAAGGTGAACTCCAAAGCTTCCGCACGCATGCATCACCGTGTCTGTGTCAGCTGCATTTGCAGTCGAGGACCTCGGGATGACTTTGTTGCCGGGCAAACTTCTTCCTCTCCGTCCCTCATTGTTTTTCTATTTACTCTTTGTGGGGTGATTTTCCATATCAGTATCATTCATCCAGTGATGTCTGGAAAGAGGAGAAAAGAATGCTTGCTCTTCTGTTAAGCACACTGTTGACTTAGTGATAGGCTAAGACGTCTGGCGGGTACGCTCATATCGTCAGGCTCCTACGTGACAGATACCCATCCAGCTATGGCACCATGTATCTCCATCAAGCACTTTGACAGCTGGCTTTTCACGCCAATGCCAGGCGCCTTTTGTTCATAGCCTAATCACTAATCTAAGCTAACGTACCTGTTTTCAAACATTTGGGAGATGAAGTCCCGGCGCACCCTGACACTTATCTGTCCCAGCCCACCTTTTTGCGTCCTCTAGTGTTTGCTTGCCTTTTGTGTTTTGCCTTCAGAGGGCGGATGGCCAAGCGCTTACGAAGCGAGATATCCCTACAGGGCATTCCAGGTGCAGCTCGCAGCTTGTCTGATCTGTTTGCATTTCACAGAAAAGTGTTTTTTACCTTGATGGTTGACCCTCAAGGTGGCCGATACCGACCTGAAATAGTCCCTGCGACGGTTTGCAGACAGTCGCACTGAATGAAAGAGGAGCGTGAGACAAAGAATGAGAGAGAGAGAGAGAGAGAGAGCGCAAAATAACAAGAGACAGAGTTGTTTCCTGCTTGATTTGACTAATGTACTTTCCAGTGCTCTCACAGTAGGAGTCCTATTCTGGCGTTTCACTTGCAAGTGTTGCTTAAGATCTGACTAGACTAACCATTGTACAGGAAACACTAATGCTGTGCAAATCTGTTTTTTTTTTTTTTTTTATTCATCCAACCATCGTTTGTAGTCACCCTAAACCCCCTGCCATGTAGATTATTGTATAGCTAGAGGAAAGCTCCCAATGTAAATGGGGTCATTATCATGTCTTTTCGTAATCAAATCAAGGTCCATGCCCTGATGAGCATGGACTTGAGCTGAGAGGACGTCTCCTTAAATCCACTTACTGGGAAAAAAAACAGCGGGCCTTGTTAGCTTTACCCACTCCTGTTTGGTTATGATGGAAAGTTTAGGATAATCACAGATCAAAAGGTCAGATTGCTTAAATGACAAAAAGAAAGAAAGCAAAGAAAAAGCATTTCCCTCATTTTATTTTATATGTATTTAGGAAGTTAACTCTGATATGTTTTCACTGCCTTTAGCTTTTGCTGCCTCCTAAATACAATGAAAAGAATGTGGCTAACAGCCAGAATTCCCTTTTTTTCAAAGTAATATTAAAAAAAGAATGTTTGACATCCTGTAAATTTAAACTATATGTATCCTTTGCCACTCACAGTTCGAAAAACAAGGTCTGTAATATGTATTGGCTGTAAAGCTTCATGCAGTCTGCTCAGTTTACTTCATAAAGTACTCAGTACCAACATAATGCACTAAATGAATGAATTCTATTTCTTTTTTAATCAAAAAAACTACATGAAATAATATCGAATTGTGAGATTTTAAACATTGTTTTTTTACTTTTATTTATTTAATCACTTACACTCTCGTTTCACATGCAGTCATCTGTTAACGCGAAGAGTTGCTTCGACACATCTGCCTGCAGTCCCACAGCATAATGAAAGGGATATCTAACCTGTGGTTTCTAATAACAGTATTGACCAACAGTATGTGGTTTTTTGTCATCATTATTTGACTTTGACAGAAACCCCAAGTTTACACACGGAGCGAAAACACCAGAGAAGGAGCGTAACACCGCAACTCCTGAGACTGGATGCTGTAATATCTTCCATTCACGTTCATTTTATGTAGGTTTTAAACATGCCATTAGCCAATTTAATCCAATTTTCCCAGCTTTCGGAGCACTCCAGTGGAACAGATTTCTTCTAATATTAAACATATGGTTGTCGTTGCCCCGAGAAACACCACAGCAGAGCCGGGTTTTTTTTATAAGGAACCTGTTAAAGACAGGCCTCCTGTGTCTCCGTGCAAACCATTGTCAATTATCGCCAATGAACATTGTAATTGATAACGAGGAAGCCGGGCAGCAAATTAAACGTCAGGTTTGATTAGAAGCCTGATGCCTTATCGTTTGTTCATAACTCGTTACCGGCATCTGTTAATTAGTTAATAAATTAATCTGTTCGGCTCAGATGAAAGGTGCGCAGGCTCCTGAAGAAGTACGCGGGGCAAAGTCATCCGTCTTTGAAGAGAGAAGGACTCGACAAATATTGTCCCTGGGATTTGGACTGTTATTACTTGGTCACTGGTTTCAGACCTCAGCCACTCCAGCCAGTCATCCTCAATGGAGCCTCTTGTTTGGCTGAATAACCCCCCACAGTCTCCTCACGCATCTCCACCACAATGCTGGCCTTTATTGCATGAGGTTTCCCATTGCAGACATGTCTTAAACGTTGATTTAAAAGTCCTCGCATTGCCCCATTGGACCTCGGAGGCAAACCACAGGTAAACTCCTGTGCGATCCTCTGCTGCCCCCCCTGTGTTCACCACGTATCTTTAACAACCCCATTGATCATCCTCAGAGCCTGAAGGTATGATCCCACAGTGACACTCCTCATTACCACACTGGATGACTTCTGTCAAATGCTGTTTGGTTTTTAGAAGTATGTATAAAATACAGGCTACTTTACACCTTCCTGGTGTTTTGTGTGCATGAACTCTCAAATACAAGACTGCTCACTTCGGTTCCTTCCATTTTCACTCACTTTTCCACTCTCCCTTTAAATCTCAATCCCTTATGCTGCTTAACATTTCTGTGACTCAAATAGGAGGTGGTGACCTATTAATCAGGTTCCCGTGGCTGTTGTGATTGCCATTTTCCATAATCAGATACACAACATGGCCCAAAAGCCTTGGCTGCAGAAATACCTATTTTCATTAACTCCTTGCAGTTCCTGTGGTGTACTGTAGACCTCAGTGTATGAGCAGGGAGCCCAGAGGAACCTGGAGCACACAGCTGGGCCTTTTAATTACTTTTTATTAGGTGCAAACACTAACGTTCCTGCACAGTAAGTGTCTTTGTCAGAATCAGATCAGAGAGAGTAAAAAAGGCCTTCATGGGCGAAGCAGGAACTCTCAATAACCATTCATTTTCTTATATGTAAATTTGAGGCAGCCTTTCTTTTTTCTGCTTTATGCAAAGATCTATTTGCCTTTAAGAGTTCGAGTCTAATAAACTATTAGTGTTCCATGTGTGTTTTGGGCGTGTGCATATATGATAATGATATTCAGCAGGGACGTGGACGGGCATATGAACTGAGCGTTTCCACAAGAATATACATCCACCAAGACGTAAAAAGACACAGACGGGCAGGAAAAAAAACCCATTCAGCCATGTTATTCTTTCCTCCACTCAGTCATTTAGAATAACAAGGCAGAGTGAGAACCGAAGCACAATGACGACATCAGATCTAAAAACAGTGTTGAATTGTTGAAGTGTCAAACACACCGGGACGTCTTTACTTTGGAAAGTCTCCGGAATCGCTCGAGTGATTTTCGCTCATTTTCCCCACCACTGTCATTGAGAGCGAGACCTGACGTCCTGTCCGCATGGAACAACAAGGGGGGTTTGACATGAGCAAGATTTGCAGCGCCGAGGCCAGTGTGTGTGTGTGTGTGTGTGTGTGTGCATGCCTCAGTTTGTACGTACACCGCATGCACACGCGCACACGTTTCACATTTCTGCTAATCATCTTGGGCACCGGTCCACCTTCCACATAAACCCTAAATCAAATTCTCCCAGCAAAAACAGGTTCTCACCATTAGTTTGGCTTAATATCTTAATTCTGTATTAGGGTTCATGTCAAGATGACAAAAAACAGTTTAGACAGAGGTTTTCCCAGACATTTCATTCAGAAGATATCATTACAATGACTCCGAGGTTGCAACAAGAAAGTACCTGGTCTAATCTAATAGTTCTTTCATTTTATCCTATATGAAATTAGTTTTTCGACAAGTGCTGTCTAGAAAAGGATGAGCAGATGAGAATAAGTCTCAAAAGTCCGATTTTTTAATTTTTTATTTTTCAGAAGAGTAACTTGATCATGAGTCTGGGTGCACACAGAAAAGCAGTGAGGGAGGCTAACTGAATTGTTGCTAATTTTCTTAATGATGAGAGCCTTTCAGTCACCTCTTGACGGACGTCATATGATTGCGCTCCGTGCCGCTCTTTCAGACGAGGAGGCGAGCTGCTGTCAGTGTAGCTGGTACACAATGGCACCCAGCCTGCCACCTCAGATGACTGAAAAAAGGAGCCGAAAAATATTCAGCTTCTCTGAGACTCTTAGGGCTGAGCCATGTGATGCGAAGGTTATGCCAAACGAGAACAAAGGCGTCGTCATGTTATGGGCGGTGTGTGTGTGTGTGTGTGTGTGTGTGTGTGTGTGTGTGTGTGTGTGTGCGCGCATATGTGCAGGGAGAAAGTATACCCTCTGAAAAATATGGATCGGTGAAATTTGTGTTACATACTTTCTTCATTAATCAAACATTCATGCTTTTGTGTCGATAATGATTTTTCCAATGCTTTGTTTGCATTTTATTTATTTATTTTTCATTCATCTGGAGTGTTCTGGTGACAAAGCCTGCTCCCCTCTGCTGGCCGACCGCTTGCAATGCCACTCTCTGCTGCTAAGTGTTTTTTTTGTTTTTTTTTTATATTTTGCGTAACAGATCATGTTTCTTCAGGAAGCGAGACACTAGCAGTCCGCTGCCGAAAACAAGTGTACACTATGAGAGCACGCCCGCACACACAAAAAGCCTTCAGCACACACACTCACAGCATTGTGAACACCAAAACTACTCAAGTGAAACCCGTCAAGCACTTTTTCTTCTTCTCCTCCCATGAGTGGGAGTTTGTGAGATAGGAATCAAATCATCATTTGCTTCCTTGGCCACACTCTACATTTTCCCTTTTTATCTTCACACCCATTTTTGTCAGTTTTGTGTCTTGTGTTCAATAGCAGGCTTTCATCTACGCTTGTGTCCGGTCAAAATACTTAGAGATAGCAGGGTGTGATCTCTTTTCACTGTGAAGTGGTGATCTCTGTGCTTTCATGGGCTTTTATGACAAAATACACAACATGTGCTTTAATTATACCAAGATCACACACTCAAATCTTTTCTTTTGTGACTCATTGATTTTTCAACCCGCTCTTTCAACCTTATGTGGCCGCTCTCTATTTCTGCTCTCCTTCTTTTCTTTCTGCTCCATCCTCCTCTTTTCCTGGCCTCCGGGGTCCCAGTGCTTCTAATTCGGCCTTATCAGTAAAGTAATTTAGCTGCCACAGCTTGGGTTTCTGTCGCGCGGCGAGTGGCCCCATTGTCCAGCCCCGCTGTTGCTGAGATAAACCCTCAGATTGAACAAAGTCTGTGCTGACCTTTACAAACTCCCAAATCTTGCTGTGTACACCCTTCCAACAGGGATTCTCTCTGCCTCCAGCTCTTTTCTTTGAGTGGCGGGCTCAGGGCACATCAAATGGGAGGAAGAGGGTGAATTGAGAATGTGTGTATGTATGTGTATGTGTGTATATGCTTTTCAAAGAGTGAGAGTGTGTGGGGTCAGGGTGGACCGAGTGAGCGTGAGATGGACAGGGGAGGAGGATTAAGATGGCTGACTGAGCCTGTCTATATCTCCAATGGCACTTCGCTCCGAGAGGGAGAAAGTGCACTGCAAACAAAGCGTTCAAGTGTGCATTTTTCTGTCTCCTTCAAACCGCCAGAAGAGGCTTTGGTGGCCCACATTCTCCGTCCTCCCTGCCACGCAGCGTTTAACCTGAAATATGATTCAAATATGCGAAGTAGGAGGCAGTGTGTATCTAAATTGATTGCTCAAAAAGAAAATTGTGACAAATCTTCTAACCTCACGTCTTTCCTCCTGCCTTTGGCAGAAGGCCCAAGAGGTGTCTGTTGGGATTTTTGCTTTGACCCGCGGAGAAACTACTAGAGTAGAACATTTTAAGCCAAGTGGTTCGGCGGGGTGGGGGGGTCAGCGCTGCGGTGGAGAGGTCTGGGGCACAATGCAGCAGAAGTACCCTCTCCATTGTGAGGCACTGTCATCCTTCAGAGGCCACTCGAGTCGCTCTCCAAGCCGCAAATCCTCTGCGCTCTCTGTTCCAGCTGTCTGTCAGTCAGGAAGAGAACCTCATCAAAAGGTCTTGAAGTTGCGTACTGAGACACAGGGAGTAGAGTGAGGCAGAACGGGGGGAGGAAAGTGGGGGTTCGCTACTGACAACAGTGAGTCCTGATGAACAAAGCTGAGACATAAACTCGTTTGTTGCAGGGTGAGTTTTGCGTGTAGAGTACCGGGAACCTGTCCTCGTAGGTTTGGGTGGCTCCAGTGCGCATCCCAATCTCCATCCATCCCTTCTTCGTCTTCCCCACCCCTCCACCCCCACCCGACACCACCTGCCTGCAAGCCACCACCAGTGTTCCCAGGGAGATGAGCGCCACAGAGAAGAAGGCCCACAAGGGATTAACTTTTCACATGGCTGGGAGTCCTCGTCTCAAAAGACCTGACAACCCCAGACGGCTTGATTAAAAAAGAAAAGAAGAGAAGAGGAAAGGGAGGAGGGAGGGCATAGGAGGAGGAGAGGAGGGGGAATTCTTCACATGATGGCCCTGAGAGAGGGATTTTGGATATTGGGTGTCTTTTTTTTTCACTTCATCCAAAGCCCCCATGTCTTGGTTGAGAATGAGCAAATTGTTCCTCCTGTTCTCTCGCCAGTCCCTCTGTTGCCTGGCCTGAAGATGTGGGTGGGCACCGGCTCACAGTATTGACTCCTTGCGGGGATGCTCTCTGGTTTTGAAGGAAGAAAGAAAATCACAGTGGTGGAAGTTTTGGCTTTTGATTTCACCTTCTCTTTTACCCTCACTGAGAAAATTATCAAGGAAGAAGAATATTGATGATCAGTGCAAGTCCATCACAGTTAAATGACTCTATCATGAGCCATTATTTATTCATGCCATCACTGATGTATTATCAAAAGCCCTTCTGTCATTCTGTGCATGTCAGCATTGCGTTACAGTCAATGAAGACATTGGCAGTGAGAGTCAGCGAACCGTCCCCGGCTTAAAGTTCTAGTGTTCAAGTGGCAAGGCGCCCTATTTCCCCTCACTCTATCCCAGATAAATTGGGCATCTCAGGTTTGTCTGTGAGAAAGAGAGGACAAAAATCAAAACAAATGCTCCCACTGACGTGAAGATGGGAGTCCGGGTTGGCTTTCCTCTCTGGCTAACGGATCAGCAACTCAACCTAGCGGGACAGCGGGCCACTTAATACCTCCCATCTTGTCCAGGTAACAGAGTGGCCCGACAGGGAGGTCAGGGAAGGTAGCAGGGTATCGGTTTACAGATCACCACTCACCCTCTGGCTTCCTCCTCATGGCTCACTTACCCTCCTCTCATCTCCACCGTTTGGGATACACTGGCTCCCTCTTCCCACACCCGGAACGGAAGATACAAACTTTCATTGAGAAAGTCTTCATGGATGTTTTCACCCACCCAGGATATCACTTACCACCAACATCGTTCGGTGTTTTTAAGAAGTTAGTATGGAATTGTAAGCATTAACCAGACGCACAAATCTGGCGCTTATGTGCTTCTTCACAATACTTCAAGCGGATGTGATCCAAATTAATAAAACAGTGCAGAGGATGAGAAAAATGCCGATGGAGAGGAGTATCAAGGGGAATTCAGATCATAGAAATGTGACATTCCAGTAAAATATATTTAAAAAAAAAAAAAAAAAAAAAAAAAATTTAGGCCAATGCTGTCTACACGACTGGTGCAATGAAAACCAAAGGTGCAACTAATTAACGCAATAAATTAACTCTGATATCGATACAGATTTATTTTAATTATGGTGCTTAATAGCCGTATGGCAAGGAGACTCTGAACCCGTTATGTATAGCCTTGACCTTAGTTTGATAAACAATCTCACAGACAGATTACCCGAGTTTCTAGAGTATTATGATGACCCACATTGATGCATTAAGATACATAGTTAACAAGAATTAAACAGCACTATATAATAAATTTTAAAAATGATTTAAGCCATTTTACTTTAGTGGTCTCGTTATGCATGATATGATGATGAACTCCTCCCATTCAGAAACACTCAAATATCAACAGCGGCACAACGTTGGGTTTGGTGTCTTCCCAAGGACAATGGAAAGCTGGAACTGAGACCTTAATCACAACCACTGGATGATGACCCACTCTACCAGCTTTGCTACTCATCAACATTGACAAAACAAGATGGTCTATTAAGTCAATATGCTGCCAATGAATTGTCCTATCAGTTCCAATAATCTTGAAAGTGATGAGATATACATACAGTATATGCTCAAATCTTTCAGGGCCAGGGGTGAAGGCACAGCCTTAAAGCCACATATGCAAAAAACACACATACATGGGAAGAACATCCAAACTTGGCAAAGATTGACTCCAACCCTGTTAGCTGGAATGCCATGTGCATTTTTTGTATTTTATTATAGAATTTAAAATTGTAACAACCGTTGAGACACAGACCCAAGCAGCCCATATTTTTCAGTGCAGTTCTTCTGTGTGGGTATTTTGATTGCCCCTTTTGTAGATTGCCGACATGAGTGCTTTGCTCTGAGTTCTTGCACAGAACCAAAGGGTATGAAAGTTGTGGTCAAAAAATAAAAGCCCATCTGGTTTCACAGCATGGACAGTAGTCCGCACCGCCTGTTAATGAGACAAAAATTGACAGAAAGTATGTAAAGTATGTGTTCTCTAATGATATCCACTCAAAGCCTGGACACCCGCTATTCTTGAAGTGACAGAAATGACAGAACAGATATGATACACTGACTCTTATTCTTTTGACCCTCACTCTAAATCAGTATCCAATCAGCATGTCTTTGTCTGAGTACTACTTCCCCGCAGCACGGCTATCATTAAGTGACTCATTTAGGCCATCACAGGTAGGCCCACATCATAGCCTGCTGGTGCCTTTTAATGGGGAATGGAGTCCTTTCTTACTGTAATGCATGCTGAAGTAGCTGGGGCTAATGTGACCCCTATAGTTTGGCACTGCATTAGTGCCAGAGGACCCAGCAGTGAGCCTTTAACCTGGGTACGACAGGGCCATGATTATGTTCTCTGCAGGGTAGGCCCGGCCAAAGGACAGTCAGCAAGACACACAAAAGGGACATGCATACAATGGCTCGCACAGACACCACAGTAATTATCAGCTTATATTTTCTCCAAGTAAGTTATATTTGTTTCAAAGTTGTAGTTTGAACCGTTTCGATTGTAGAAAAATCGAAAGTCACCTGAACTCACTCAGATAACACAATGTGATTGTCCTTTGATCTACTGTCTTTCCAGGCTTTTAAATTAAAATCTTGCTTTGTATTGGGTTTGGATTATTTTAAATCTTTTCAGAGAAGCATGCATATACAGACTGGAGAAGATTAAAAAAAAAAACACAAACAAAAATCAACATCAGCAGCATCTCCTCTGCTTAAAATTGGCACACTTACTGTGACTGTTCCATTTCCCCTTTACCTCCATATCAGCTCTACAGTTACCATGTTTACTGTTTCTATTCACTTACTGACTCTTTCTCTCACTGTCTCTTTTACACACACACACACACACACACACACACACACACACACACACACACACACCTACACACACACACACACACACACACACTGGTTCCAATCGCATTTCAAGATAATTCTCTCTCCTCTTGCTTCTCTTGTCTCAGTATCCTGAGCCACTAGACATTGAATGGACCACAGGGAAAGCTGATCTCACAGACACATATTCACACACACACACACACACACACACACACACACACACACACACACACACAGAAAACTGCGTGTGGTCCCACCGTTCCAGTCTTCACCATGTTTTCTAATGCTTCATCAGGTCCCATGGTCAGGGTCTTGGACTTAAGACTAATCTTTTAAATTCCTCACTGTTTCATTCCCTTTTGTCTCTTCAGAAGTCACTTGCCCACACCTTTATCACTTTCTCTTCTACTGTTTCCCCAGCAAGGTTTTACCTCTGCGTGACTGCGAAAAAGGTTTGGCTGTTTGCTTTCCAATCTTCTTCTGGGCTCGTTCTATCTGCTCTTTCTATTTTCTCTCTTCTTCTCCTATTCCCCCTTTGCATAATTCAAATCAGAATCCCCATGTGAGTACCTTGCTCTTGACCTAGCTTAGAAAGCTCCTGATTGCTTTAATAGCAGTCCTTGGACCTGGAAGGTGGGTGTCTTTAAGAACCTCAGTGAGGCTGGTGTATATGCGGTGCGTACTACCGAGGGGTGGTTGATTAGCACTGACCTCAACAGTGTCAGGAGAAAAAGAAGTACAAATATGCAAAGTGGGTGTGTGTCCTTGCATAATTGGGGCAAAGAGAAGTGCAGCAAGGTCAAGTAGAACAAATGGTCAGTGGAGTGAACTCCGAGAGTTGGGGAAAAACAAATACGAAAAACAGCGACTGCATATATATTCGTTTTTAAGTGGTACTGGTCACTCGGAGGTTGGATAAATGAGGATGTGATGGAAAAAGCCGCAAGCGCTTCCACCCAGTCAGAGGCTTATGGTTTGTTGGGGGAAACTCACAGATAGAAAAAAGTGTAGCAGTGTGAAGTATAGTATAGCACTACCGAGAAAAAACTTTTTGTGTTTTGTCGGCTTACTCGTGCCCAGTATGGTTTAAATTGTCAGCTGGCATACACAAAGGTATGAAAGCGCACCGACGCGTTTTGCAGAAGAGGCACAAACGTGCACAAGGCTAATTCCTTCAACAGTGGGATTGCCCTAGCATTAGCCAAAGTCAGGAGCCCCAAAGTAAGCCTGGCTAAGGTTGGGGTGAGGCCTGTCAAACCCCAAAGATTGAGTTTGAATTAGGCCCACCATTCAAAGCCACTGAAAGGAGTTCCTGAGCCTCCTATTATCTACCAGCAAATTGGGAGGAAATCTGGCTATTGTGCAGAGTTTTGAAGAGGCTGGTGGTGGGGAGAGGGCTGCACAGTGTGCTTACCTATAGATGAGAGCAGAGACAAAGGGTCCCGGGACATCCAGGAGAGGCTTTGAAATCTCCTCTTTGCCAGAGACGGAGGCAGGCTGGAGTAGATCCTGGTGTGGAGAAGGTCAGTAGTGTTCAGCCAAAGGAGACACCAAGGACAGGGACTTCACTTGAGGCTGGAAAAGATATTAATGGATCAGAAACTGTGATGATTTATGAATATCAAAGGAACTTTTACTGTAGTTGGAGGATTTCTTTAAGGAAAATTGAGAATTTGATCATCCACTGATGCTTCTCAATTTGCTCCAGCTCTATTTACATATCCTTGAACTTTAATTTACCCATTTTCAACAGAGTGACAGTCCCGTCAAGATTGTACACACGATATAATTTTATCACCATCAAACCAGCAACAAGGTTTCTCTTGTTTTTCCTGTCAGTGGAAGCAGCTGAGCCACTGAAGTGTGTGTGAAAAAAGTAACAACAAAGCAACTTGTAATGACGATGGCCATCTTTTAAGAGCGGTTTGATGGATGAGGATTGATGTGACCTGCGCTGAATTGTGTGTGCCCACATGCGTCTTCGTGTATGAGAGAAGACAGACAATCCCTTCAGGCTAAATAGCCGGGATATCTCCAGACACACACACACAGAAACACATACACACAGAGACACACACTTTTTTTAATGGTTAGCGCTACACTGCTGCTACCCTCTTCCTGATCAGCAGTGCAGCCCGGGGCTCTTCCGGAGTCTCTCACCCCCCCGTCTGGCCTACTATACCAATGCCACCCCTCTCTTCTTATTTTCTATATTCTCTCTCTCTCTCTCTCTCTCTCTCTCTCTCTCTCTCTCTCTCTCTCTCTCTCTCTCTCTCTCTCTCTCTCTCTCTCATTAATCAATGTCAAGCTGTCCAACAACAAGGCCAGCATTCTTTCCCTGCCTGCCTCCTTGGTTCCTTGTATATGTCATTGTGACCCTCCCCCTCCACCAACCAACTCCGCAGCCACCATCATCCTTTCATATGGCCACCGAGCTAAAAAACCCAGGCCCGCTCTGCCAACATGAAAGCTTGTCCAGCGAAAGGAAGAGAGAGGAAAAAAAAAAAAAAAACCAGGAAGAGGCATTGCTCTCACTTCTGTCCATTCTTCCCTTTTCTCTGCCGACGTCAAGTTAGGAAGGGGATGCCATAGTCGTTTACATAATTCATGTGGGATGCAGGAGAAACCAGACTGTTGTATCAAAAAAAAAAAAAAAAAAAAGTTTGGCAGAGTATTCAAAAGGGTGGATATGTATACTCGTCTTTGTGCTTCTGGATCCATCTTCCCTGCCTCTCTTCATTGATCAGACAGACTCAGTCATTGTCCCATGTTCGTCATTAACCTCTGGCAAACATCAACCTCTGCTCTCTCTTTCAAGACATGTCTCCATGGGAAAGAAATCATTACTTGTCTTTAAAAGGTTGTTTTTTTTTTCTGCTGATGTTGGGAATGTGGACAGTGTGGAAGCAAAAGTTAGTAACTGTTATACTGTAACTATCAATGTAGGATGAAGTGAGAGGCACAGCTTAGCTTGGTTGAAATTAAATGCGATTATCGTGGGGTGAGGCTGACGTTAGCCATCAGGACTCTCTCTCAGACATGTTCACATGATAATCACTGATGTAAGACGCTGGATGAGCACTTGGAGACCTTTAAAACCAGCACCTGCAGCAGTTCTATATGTCTCGTGGACCGCTGTCGTTTTCCCATTACTCACAGGTGTCCATTTCATGTCGCAGGCTGCGTTCTCTCTTTTTCCATACTGTATTTCCACTCATAACCTGAAAATGAGTAAAACCAATCACGGGCCATCCTATCACTAATACCCTTTTTAAACACTTTGCTGTCCGCGTTTACATTGAATAATGAGGCCACTTCTCGCATGAGCTCCACGGCTTGCTGTTTGTTTACAAAGAAGCAGATTGCCTCCAAATCAGCAGTCATTTAGGGAGGAGGGGGGGGTGCCTAGAAACCTTTTCTCTCTGTGCGCCCTCCTTCCCAGAGCATCTGTATGTATTTGTTGTACTAATGAACGGAACAAAAGTTTCCGGGGGCCCGTTGGAAGGGGGAACAGTCTGAGAGGAGGGCAGCCACGTCGAGGCTGAAGCACTCAGTAGCTGCCGGGCTGACAGGGAGAAGACGGGAGGCTACCAAAGCGATGGAGACATGACCCTGAAACCTTTCACCGTTTTTCTCTCACCTGTTCTTCCAGTCCCCCTGTAGCCCTGCTCCCTCAGTGATGGATGACCTTCCCCTCATTCCTGTCAAAAGCTCTTGCTCCCTTAGACCTCCAGGGTCGCATGTTTATCGTCCACGTACACGTATGCACACACACTATTGCCGCAGTCTCGTCAGTCGTCTGGTCAGGTCCAGACACAATTGTTCCTTTTGTTCAGTGTGTCACTGAGACTTGAATCTCTTCGTTTCACCTGCAGACATTGTCATAAACACAAACATAAAGACCGTCCCCCCTCACTGTCACCCCCACTCAGACCTTTGCCTTCGGGCAGCTGTTATGGATTTTTATTTTTTTTTTACGTCAGAGTCAAAACAGTGGCTGGATAGACAGATTAGAGGAAGAGGAGAGCAGAGCAGACACTGAGCAGTAAATTAAGTTGCCAATCAAGCTTTTCCCGTGGTGGAATCCATCATAACTCCCCTCCCCAGTATTAAGAAACCCTCCTAACTGTCTGTCAGCATCGTGCTGACAAAACGATGGACAAACAAGTAGCCCGATTGAAAGAGTCGAGGGGAGAGAAGAAAAGAGGGTTGAAAGAAAACTCGAGGTCAAGACAAACTTCACTGGAGTAGGAACTTAAACAAAACGATATGCATTTACAAAATATTTACATGTATGGTCATTTTCTTTTAAAGCCACATTCGGGCTCATTGAAAAGGTCCACAATGAGATGCTTCCCACAATTTGTGAACCAAAAAGAATGATATATATATTGCGAATGATAAAAATATACAAGTGGTTTCAAGAGTGTCCTTTATGGGAAGGAGGTGAGGCTGAAAGAAAAGTGGTGGATTTGCAGAGGATGGAAAGAGACAGTCATGGAGGATAAAATGTGGAAAACTGTGGAGGAAGGCTTGCAGTGTGGAATTCATCCTTTTCTCCTCAATTTGGGTTCACTAGTTTTTCGACACACTCGCACGCACACACACACACACACACACACACACACACACACACACACACACACACACACGACTCGTGGGTCTTCATGGGTGGCACATGGGGGTGACATGCTGTGACTCAAAACATGTGACACCGCCCAATTACAGCACAGAGCAGAGCTCAGACTCCAGGGGTCTGCAGCTGCCTCAAGGTGCACAAATACAGTTTTCACTCCCATCTTTTCATCCTTTTCTTGCAACAAACACAAGTGTACAATGTCCTACACATGCATGCAAAACAAATGTATAACACACACAATCTTACACACACACAGCCACAGGCACCCATAGAATGTTTTTTTTTCTCTCTCTCTCTCTCTCTTTTACACTTGTTTTCTGGCAAGTTTGAGACTGTCTTTGCCCAGAACTGTGAAGGGAGAGTGAGGGCTGTTGGGCATGTTAATTTGGTAATTTGTTGTTTTATATAAGCAGGGGAGGGAAGGTGGTGGTGGTGGTGGTGGTGGTGTAGTGAGGGCACGGAGTGTGTGTGTTTGTCTGTAGGGGGGAGGATTGTGGCAGAGCGAGAGGATAATTCTGGTTGACAAGGTTCAGCTCAGTGATGCAGAAGACTCCCAACCAAGTTATTTTTCTTCCAAAGAATCGGGCAAAAATACCATGACAGTTTAAGAGCAAGAAGCTCCCGATGCCCATAGAAGGAACTGAGATGTCTCCGATACATAGCTGCTCTCCTCCTCCTCCTCCTCCTCCTCCTCCTCCTCCCCCTCGTCCCCATGTCTCTTACTCTCACTCACTGCCCCTCACTTCTAAATCTGGGATGGTAGCCAAGTGCCACCAAGGACACCAAGGCTAATAAATCATCCTCATTTCAACATCTGTCCAGTCCCAAAGGGCTGCCCACTGCCGCCACCCCACCCCTTGTGAAGATGGGTCCTTGGTTTTATTCCTCTTTCAGCATCCTTCCAACTCCCCCACTGACACCCCCTCCTAGACTGACAAAACGTCTATTGTCCCGTGCCCAAGTGAAGAAGAGACCCTCTTTTCCCCTCTTTGACAAAAGCCGTCTGAAGCCAAGATGTGGACTGCCAGCCGAGATGCCTGGGACCCGGCAGGGGTGCCCCCTCTCCCCCTTCTACTTTTCTCCCGCCTTCTGGTTCATCCATCCCTTGCTCGGGCTCTCTTTTTTACTTTTAATACTCCCCTCCTGTGGGGGTCACTCACTCAGCTCACCCCACACCCTTTTCATGCTGCTGAACTCTCAGCCTTGCATAAAGACATCAAGTGACAGCAGTGAGAGAAAACAGCCAGATTTGGCAGAAAGAGATATTCGACATGGCTGTCAGTGGCCATTCTGCATGCCTTTTGTTCCCTCGGGTGTAGTTGAAATAGATAAATAAACAGTCATAGGCTGAAAAGCTGGGATCAGAAGCTTGTCGCATTTATTCATATTGAACGGCGAAGAAAAAGAGGCAAAAACCTGCTGCTGCCAATTAAGAAGAATGAGACAAAACTCAATTCACAGTGTTTAGATTTGTTTTCATGACTGAGCCTAAAACTAAGCCATTCACTGGCTTTCTGTGCCTTGCTCTACAGATGGCAATAGGTCTTTAGCATTGTGGCGATCTCCGTGTCGCAGAGGTGATCTGGGAAGTTGTCTTTGGGCTCATCAGTTACCGAGTTCTCCCTCCACGGTTACTCACAAGGCTTCATTTACTGTGAATGCGCGGCACTTTTTTTCCCAGCACCTCCATCTCACCCCCAACAACAGGGAGTACCGCCCATAGCTGTGCACAGGCCAGGCTCCAGCCATATTCACAGGCATGCCTGCGTATGAAGAACAAAGTCACACGACCATGCAAATTCGATACAGACACCAGCAAAATTGTTTTTTATATATATCTTCTTCTATCTTAGTTGAATACTGAATATATATAGTGGAAATATTTATTACATAATTTGAAAGATGGTTGCAGCCATTATTATTGTATAGAAAACATTTTTTTTTTATTATTTACTTTTTTTTTAGCTTTCATGCAGAGAAATGAAATCTTGATTTTATGCAAATATTTTCATTTGGCTGAAACTGCTCAAGCAGTGAGGAACATTTACCAACAAGGGCCTGTGATGAATTAGTCAATTAGCGTTGGTGGCACTTTTGGTTTCATATTTTATCCTGAATTATGTAGATGGAGGCACTGTAATTAATGTTTTTTTTTTTGTTCATTTCTTCCTTGTGGTTGGGTCGTTATGCATGGAAATGTGTTTGCATCAAATTAAAAGTTTTCAGCGTTCACTCATGAGTAGCAAGTGGTTTCAGGAGAAGACTTCATCTGCCACAAAAAGCTTTCTGAAAAACTTTTTTTTATTTCTATTTGTTTTTGTTGTTTCTTTCAGAAATATGATTGGATGGAAATATGGATAATCAGATTTTTTTTTTTTTTTTAGTTAAAAAAGAGACTTGTAATGTTCCACTCCCTGCCATGTCATATTCCTTCACAGCTCTTCCCTACCGCTGAAAAACATTCAGATTTCCAATTAGGTACAGAGAAGAATGGCTAATTTACCACAGCACGCAGGCGCCTGATGTCTCAATCTGCTGGATGTCAGCACTGTGAAAAGGATTACTCTGTGCTCATGTGGGCACACACACACACACACAGACACACACTTATAGACACACAAGCCCATAAAAGAATCATGCTGTATTGTGTGTGAGTGTTGAGATCACTTCAAAACAGTGGGTGGGAGGATGTAAAGAAAAAGTGAAGCCATTTTAAAAAGTGAAAATGCAAACCATATAAAGGAAGCACACGTTAAAACATTTGTGAAGAAGGGTCTTACAGAGGCTCGGAGCAGCAGGACAGGCAGCAGTTCAGCAGTGGCCCCAGATTGACTCATCTCGGAGCGGACAGCCAGCCAGCTCCTCCACACAACACCCACATTGTCCGCTGTGCCAATGAGCCAGAGCAGGGCTCCTCTCCTTGGGGGGCTGCCTGAGACGAACACATTATAGATACATGTTAGCCTTGGCCCGACCTTCAGTATACTGCGTGAGGCACTGAGCGGAAGGCAGACAGAGGAAGGAGGGAGGAGATGAGAAATGAAACACATATGGAAGTTATTGAAAGCTACAGAACGGATAAGCCTATCCGACAGCTTAACAGCCGCAGTAAAGTCTTAAAAAGTTTTATAAAGCAAGCACACATATCACTCTTACATCTACTGAATTTAAAATACTATGAAACAAGATATACTGTTTTTTGCCCAGGGGGGTAAAAGCAGAGATATAAGGCGGGAGATGCTGTTTTGTGAGACAAGAATCCAGTTGATTCATAAATCTGGTGCTAGTTTTCGTCTGTGGATGTCTATCCGAGTCCTTCTCTCTGTGTTTAATGAGGTCGCTTTGCATGATGCGGACCGGCAAATGTTCAAGCTTCATCCTCCTGCACTGATGAGGGGAAAGAAATTTCTCCCTCCAAAAAAGCCGAGCAACATTAGCTGCATTGTCCTTTTTCACCACACTTCTTTTTTTTTTTTTTTTTTTTGATGAGCGCTGTGGAAACACACACGGTTCCCCCCTCAGAAAAAAAGTTGTTGTTTCAGCTTTTATCTCTCCGCTGTCATTATCCAGTGGCTGGCTGGCCGACACTCCCCTCTCTATCTACGCATCTGCAGTCAGTGCCTCATTCACCTCGGGCCCATCAGCAGCCGCGGCCTTTATCTTGCCGGGGGCGGCCTGGTGATAGCGCTCTTAACAACAGTAATGTACAGCGTAAAGGAGCCACAGGAGCTGCCACTGTTGGGGTGAGTCAGTGAGGTCAAGGGCTTTTAGCATCTGCCTATGATGCCCCGAACCTGGTCCGGCTGCACTGTGTGGTCATCGCAATCTCATTCAGTGTGTCTCTGCCGAGCACTCCCTCGGTCTTTTTTTACCCGTCAAACCCATTTCCCTTGTTCCCTGTCTTCCAATGTTAACAGTGTGTGGGCAAAAAAGGAGAGAAAAAAAAAAAAACCCTAAAAAAAACCTTGATGGAGCGGGGCAGACCTGAACGGGGCCTTCTCTCTCCCTGCGTGCCTCGGGGAAAACTGGTGTTATTTTAGAAATCACACTGTTAAAGATTAATGTGGGCCTGGAGGAGTGTGTCATCGTTCCTTAACGACAGAGTCGAGACGCTGAATAAAGCCGGCACTGTGTTCTGTCCCTCAGCCCAAGGACAGATAAGTTTCCTCTCACCGAGCTCGCTCCTGCTCTCACTCCTCCTTTGTTCAATAACTCTCCAGTAAGTCATCTCTTTCGACCGCAAGGGACGAAACGAGCAAAAATATGAGTGAAACGCTCCAGAATGCGTTTCTTCCCTCTACTTTGTCTTGTCTTCATTCTATTTTCTTACTGAAATAGACCAAGGCATGGATGAAGGATCGCTCGCGTTCTGGATTTATAGATATTAAAACAACAAGAAGGGGTCAAGGGGGTATTTGCAAGCATTTTCCATGTTGATTGCTCTAGTTACATGACTAATGGAAAGTCCCCGCTCCAACTTGCGACCATGCAACTCCCCTAATAAAGTCATCCGTCATCATCCCACAGACAGGCCAGACAGACAGACAGCTATAAACCAGGGTCCAGAGACCAAAACAGCGCATCCTATCTGTACATACTGTGCTGTTGTTACATGAACAGGCGGGCCAATGATAATAGCTCCCTATTAGGTGAATAAAGCCAGTATCAATGGACACCAGCGGAGATAATAATGATAAGAGATTTGAACGGCTGATGATGCCAGCGATAAAAACCTGTGATGTTTGATGAGTTTCTGGTCTGAGGTGTGCGAGTGTGATTTAGTATCATTTGCTGAAGGTTTCTGCTGATAACGGAAGAGCCTGATAAGCAGGGAAACATCAATCTTAGTGACAGAGATAGTCTCTCCTTTACACTAATAGGGTTGTAAAGGGCCTTCACCTTATATAGCCCGGCTAATAAACCTATTTGTGATGAGCCCGAAGGTCAACTAAATATGTATTCCTATTCATCTGCAGATTCCAGGTTGGTTTCGTCTTGGGCAAAGAGTATTTGGCACACTCATGATGATGTGCTTGAAACTGTAACAGTTGGTGTTGTTGTAGCCATTTTCAGTCCATGTATCGCTCAAGCGATTGCACTTTGACATAAGTTATCACTTTAGGATAAAAATTCTGTTTGGCAGTGGCACCGCAAAGTCCACCACAATTTTTTTTTTTTTTTTTTTTTCTTAACTGTCTGGGGATAAGCAGCAGCATCGTATCATCTCTTTTGCAACACGGTTACCGCACGGTCTTTTGAAGTCTGAGGGTATCCCTGAAATGATCAAAGTTCGTGACACTTCAACTCATCTTGGGTTTTGATGGCAGAACATCAGACAATGGCCTTTGTACAGGGGAGTGAGACCGCTACATTATCTCCGCTCAATTGCATCTTCTTCGAAGAGTCCTCAAGGCCGAGCCATAAACGCCGATGACAGAAACTTCAAAGATGCAACTGTATCATTGTCCAGGAGTGTCGACGTGCGTCGCAGCCCTGTTTCTGACCACCGGCCTCGTTCCGGACACAATGACTTGCAGCCAGCCGAGGACAGTAGTGAATCATACTCTTATGATGTTCTGGGAAATTGTGGCCATCTAATCAATTTCATTAGCTGCATAAATCACGACGGCTTGACATTTATTGTGGAGGTGATGGGTTGATCCAGTGGACTTGGAGACAGCTCTGCTGGTGATAAATGCTGCTATCTCTGGAGAGCAAGGATAAACAGAGTGCAGAAGACAGGAAAAATTAACACCGAGCACATGAGTCCCAAAGAGGCTGCTGCAAAGCAAGAAGTTGAAAAGGAGTCAACGAGCGCAATAGGCGTGAATGATTGTTTTGGCCACCGCTTTAACCTTCTCTTTGAATTCTGCTTTCTTCAAGTTATGGCCTTTTTTTTTTATAGTATTTCAGTTGCATTTCTTGCACATTGAATTTTTTGTCAGAGGTAAGTGTGGACAACTATAAAATATACTGCTTGTAAACCTATTAAAAGATTCAGTTGCATTGTTCATTTCTTCATATCTCTGCTTCTATATGATTATTGGGTTATATGGCACGGTTACTGCACTCACTGACTGCTTGAATAACTGAATCAGAAGAGTCATCACGATATCAGGGCTGTTGGCAATCAAGATTGTTGTCTTCTTTTCTTTGTTCAAGCCCAATGCAAATTCTCTGACCACCACTATAAAAGACACCATTTATAGCCTATATCTCCAGACAGTATCTTTTGGCAGTAGCAGTCGGCTTGACCGCTCTGGTCTTTATATGTTTCCACCGTGTAAATAATCTGATTGGCCACCAAAAGAAATCACGAGGATAAACATGTACAAGTTACAGTCCATTTATTGTACACAAATGCTTTTTGTACCTTATCGTCACATCATGTTCAAACTAATACACATGCTAATAGCAGCCATTAGAACTATTAAGCTGCCTTTATTATTTTTTGCTATTTATTTTGTGTACATGCTGCAGTCTGTGGTAATTGCATTTGAATTCAAGATTAAAAAACAGTTTTCATCAAAGTTTTTGACTTTGCTAAACAACTGGATCAGTCATCCCAAGCAAAACACACATTATTTTGGAAACATGTTTCCGAAAACGTAAAAAAAAAAAAAAAAAAAAAAGTTTTCATGTCCATCTCAGTCATTTCAATAGCATGTTGAAAACTGAATATGCACTCGACAGCACCTAAGAACACAGACTACCTGACAAACAAAGAGTGTCTTATGAACATTAGGATCTGTTGACTCTTTTCTCGCACCGCACACGCTGCGCCATTCACTTCTGTCCTGCTGATGACCGAACATCTAAGCTCCATGTCTTCCTTGTAAACATTCAGAGGCCGTGGCAGCATAAAAAGACTATTGAGAGCGTGAAGACAGGCTCAGGAGCGCTAATATTAATACCGGAGTACACACAAGACTGAGATCCTGTGGTTTGATTCTCAATCTGCTCCCACTGTTGTTTTGTAATATGTGTGCAGTGAATAATTTGAAACTGTTTGATGCATTAAATCAAAGTTATATTTTCAAAAGTGCTCGGCTGCACAGAAACCAACACGTACTCATAACCGTGAGCAGGAAATCCATGGTCAGGCCTTGTTTGTTTATCTGCTGGAGAAATCTCATCAGCGAGTCACTCGGCGTAGCTTCGGCCTTCTCAAGCATCGTCGTAATCATGGTGTGTAGGGCTTGACCTCGGGATAAACCCTCGAAGCCCCGAAGAAAGCCCCTGCTTGTCCCAGGCAGCAACCCATATATACATGTACTTAGCCTCCAAGTCACCAGAGATTTTTCACTTCTATGTTTGGGCCCGCGCCCAAGCTCCTTCGATGTGTGTGTGAGTATGTGCAAGTGTGATCCAAAATATGCACAAAAAAAAAAAAGCCACAGCTTGGATCTGCTAGGGGATGCCTGACCGACTAACACACACGGTACATAAAGATACCACCACACACACATAAAAATACAATGTCAAGTAAAAGCATGCTTTCTTGTCGTCTCTTCCTTTATCTCTGTTTTTTGTACAATGCCCACACTGTCTTCTCCAGTATATGTAATCGATTTAAAGTAGGAACGAGAGGAGGAGTAGGAGTGAAAAGCTACCAAACCCCCTGTGTTTATGTTGAAATATGCAAACGGTGTAAATATTTAGCCAGACCTTGATAAACTATATGCAATTTGCTCGCCAGTTGTCAGTCATCACATGACAATATCTCAGTAGTCGCTGTCCAGGAAAGCCCTGATGCGATGAGAGATCCCCCCCCTCTCTGTGTTTCTGTGTCCTTTTCTACCTACTAAAAGGAATTCCTGGTTTGAATTACAGATTCATACTGGCAGTATGCAGAGAGACAGACAGTGTGGTCTGGTCTATGTTTCTAAATACACAAATTCACTTTGTAAAAGGAAATGGAGATATGAAACATATGATACTGCTCAGCTGAAAAGGCATGATCAGATTTATGCTGTGCATAAACGTAAACATTCATATATGCCCGAGCTGCACAGACATCTTGCTCTGCTGAAATGAAAAGTATCCATGGCGTGACCTTTGATTCGATCTATATGCCCCCAAGTCAAGACCTTAAATCTTGCTCCCATAACCTCCTGCTTGCTAAAAGGCAATATGTGTCATGGTAAGAATGGGAGATCATTAGAAATAAAGCAATATTATTTTTATTCCCGCTGCCACGTGTCGATAAACTGCAACCTTTATCAAAATGAAGAGGGAAGACGTGATATATCATTATCTGAAAGGCATGCTGCTGCAGCTGTCGGTGCTGTGTAGGCAATCCTCTAATGCCAAAAGGTAGAGTTATTTATTGGGCCTCCGCCGTCAGGCTGTCACAGCATCTGCTTGCAGAAGATCTATTGGCATACCCTTATTCACTTATGATTATTACTGATCATCTGCCCAAATGACTTATCAATAAAGCGGAGGCCAAGCAGATAATTTATCTGTATGGTTCTGTCGATATCAAGTTCAGGCTCAACGGCCTTAAAAGGATAAGGGGCCTTGGACATCAGGTGATGAATTGTCGTACAACGTTCCCATGAAAATATGACCCTTTTAATAAATTTGCTAAATCCTGCTCTTGTCCACCTCCCTTTGCATTCCTCTCACTCATTTTCAGAACAGTGAGCTTCCTTCTTAAGCCTTGTTGGCTACCTAACTTTGGAACATCTCTGTCGTACAGGGCGATACCTTGAAAGTGTGCATTAGTCTGAGGGATGAGTGTAAATGTTTGATCTGCTCGTTCATGCAAAGTGGTGCACGGCATCAAGGCTACATGTTCATGCAAGGTCTGTGAATCGTACAGGACACTGAAATGATGAGGCAAGCCTGTCCGGCGTCACTGTTAAACCCTGCCAGGATATTTCACTCTGGCATTTTCTTCATAAATCACACGAAGACTCTCAGGACATACCGGGTCAAAGCTCGTTCTGTAAATATGAGCTTTTTGTATTTGACAAGTGGCCGTGACTTTCCAGAGTCGCACAATACTTCTGACTGTTTGCCTTCCAAATCTAACCTTTGTGCACAAAGCTCTATCTTACCAACAGTCCTCGGCTCCGTCACGAGCCGCACCCTGACCCATCTGGATGGAGGGTTGGGTAACAGAGCTAGCTTTAGTGCTGCATGATAAGTGACAAGCAAATCTGATCTCTCTTATTTGTTTTCAAACGCACTTTCTTATAGCGTAATTCTTTGACTTTAATCCATTCCGTTTATGATTTTAAAGTGTAGATAAAAGTAAGTGTCAGGAATTATATTCATTACACTTTTTAGTTTTTAGTAGTGCCATGGGTGTTTGCCCTTGCCCAAACAAGTCTACCACCTTTCTGAAATGGATTCTGTCTGATGAATGTCCAGCTTCCGGGTATTTTGTGATGCAAACTTCTGGCATGTTTCTCTTCAACTGCTCTAGTCTTCCCACCTCATTTGCTCTGAGAGCAACCTCATTGTTGAGGCATGTTTTCAAAAAGTCAAATCCCTGGTTGTGTTTTGGGTCAGTTGTCAAAGCCCATATCTCTGGGAAGTCCCAAAATAGCCACGTTTTACACCCTTCTTATGACTTGGAGCGACAAGCAGGCTCTGTCTGACTTGTTGCTAAAAAGCAGACAGAATCAGACGTGTATCCTCAGTCAGGCAGTCTCTGGCAGGAAAGTGCAAAAGGTTTTCTTATCGGGGATTTCAAATGATAGCGAGAGACCTCAGAGGAAAAACACTGGAGACTTGTTATCCTCATTTCTTTTTCTTCCAGTTTTGGGGCAGTAGAGTCATTCCATTGATAGTGAAGTATTCCGATAAGATTTGCCAGTATCTGGAAGTCACAGGAGTCAGATCCATTTGTTGAGATCATGTTTGACATGATGGTTAGTCCTTATTTTAAAGGCTCCAGCAATGAGAAACATCCCTCACTTTCATTTCTTGCTTTATTTTTTTTTTTTTTGTCTTTCTGACACAAATACACTTTCCCTGCAGTTTATTATTCAACACGAGCCACAATGAAAGACCGCTTCCTCTCCCATCAATATGTCTGAAAGATCAATAACCCTTCCAGGGCATTGCCACCACAATGACGTTCTGTCAGCGTGCCAAGAAGCTGCAAAAGTTCCCAATAAATGCCTAGCAAAACTTTCAATTTGTGGCTTTCTTGGTGTGGCTCTTGCAGCCAATGGGTTGTCAGTCAGGGCCTTGGTTCAAAAAGCCCTGAGGTTTGTTTGCTGCTGGTTCTTTTTGGAAACTTGTGGCTTTGTGACATCCGCAGCCTTCCATTGGGCCGTGTTGCCGTATTGCCTCATATTATCCAGAGTTGAGGGGAATTGTTTTTGGCAACAGAATGCTAACATTTTCCTACGATGCAAACCTCCAAGTGGGGCCCCTCTTCTTTTCCTCACGCCTGCGGACGATGATGAGCAAGCTTTGTAAGGTCCTCGTCCACTGTGGTTGCTCAACCTTCTCATTGGTGGATTGTATGACTAGAAGATTACTGTATGGCTCATTCTTACAAGGATTGACTTCAGCTGCGCATGCAAAACCACCACATGTGCTTTATGGGCCCTGTGCAGATACTCCTTTTGGGGCATTTCTGTTGGCTTTTCGTATTTAACGAGCTCTGCAAATAGACTGAGAGGGATTTCGCTCTGTCATGTGTTTCGGGCTGTGACACATCTTGTAAAAACAACGAGGCGGCCCGCTCGCTGAGTGCGTCTCCCCACGTCGTGTTTTCTTTTGTACGCATGGTCATCGTGGCGTGTCAATACGAATGGTGCTAAAGTGGTGCTGAAAAACTCCCGACTCTGTCCAATAACAAAAGCTATGCTACAGCGCACTAATAATGTAGGGGTTTTCCCTCCCGAACAGGGTGAAATCACACACCGCAGACATGGCGAGATTCACACTCACGCATACACACCGTTGCATATATTCCTAATGAGGGTCTGGACAGCTCGCGGTGGAAGGATTCTGCAGGTGGCTGCACTTTCATCAAGCCACGACAGCGTTTGTTTGTGTTTGAGGTCATACGGGCCAGAAAGAGAAGCTTGTGTGCCCAGACACACATTTACACACTCGTTCTAATTACCCTCACTTCAGTGTTTTCTCTTTTCCAGAAGACATATTGACATGTCAGCATTCGGCAGGCTAGATACAGAACAAATGGACAATTATACATCTCTGTGTGCAGCGGAAAATCTATCCCTCTCAACATAGCCTGGTCTGTACTTGAACCTGTCTCGCCGACCCGGAGTAAAAGTCACTTTGAGATGACGGTGACACGTGCAATAAATCATACCTCCGCCAGTCAGTGGCCAATCAAATTTTCCCTCTCTAATTAATAGCTTATTTATTTGTTTGGCGGGCTCCTGCTGTAGGCTGGAACCTTCTCAGTGTGTGTTTGTCTGGTGTGTGCGTCACTGTCTGTGTGTGCCAACACTGAGTGAGGAACGCCTGCCCTATTGTTGAGCTCACTGTCATCTTTGACTTTGCTTTTCAATCTAAAAAAAAAAATTGTATGAACATCGAATTTTTAAATTCGACTTTCAACAGAGTAACGCCCATTGGATCATTTTTCAACCAACAAAATAATCCGGATTAAAAACTTTGAATTCAAGCTTTGTAATTAGTGCATCTTCGACAGGGAACTCAGTGTTTCTCGACACGCAGCTGAGGTTTGGACGCTGCAGCGCCCACGCGGTCCTGACCCCCCACCTAAAGCTGAAAGACATTAAGGCATCAGTAAAACCACTCATGTCTGCTCGCATGTCTTCTGGAGTTTTAAGTTACCCCTTGCACAATTTGATACACACACATATTTACACTTGGCATGGAGCTGAACGGCGCAGGGAGGGGGAGTCCAGAAATTGTCCTCTACTTGTTGAATGCCTGGTAGCATTTTAGATGACCCAGCCAAGCTGTTGGTTTTGTAAACTGTTGCAGCTGGTTTGGTACGCTGCAAGAAAAAAACAAAAAAAAAAAAAAAAGGGAAGGCCCCCGCCTTATCCTCACTCACTCATTCCCTCCTACTTTCTGTTTCATTGTCAACTTCTTTTGCAGGGAAATTAACTTAATTTAATTTCCATTTAGGTTAATTTATCGTTTTGTCAGTAAATTCTCCTAAAACTCTTCTAACTCCCCGATTTTTGGGATTCTGTTGTGCATTTCACAAAGTAAATTTCAATAATGTTGAGTTGAAATACCTTGTCTGCGTCTGGCCAGGTGCTCCTTTAATGCTCAGCAGGTGAGTTTATTATTTTGTCAGGTGAGCTTTACTGCAGCGATGGTCACAAGTACTCCATATTCTGTTTGTTAGGATTAAAAAAAACAAAAAAAAACGGAACCCTTAGTGCTACACTTTCTTCGTACATCTTGAAAACAGGAGAGATTCTGTTGCAAGTGAAAACAATTTGACAGACTGGCTAATGTGTTTATTGTTGCTTCGCATCGGGGCTGATTCTCGGGAACAGGATGCGTCTGTAAAGGTTTAAATGATGTGTACAGTAAGTATCTGTGCTGTAATTACTTCCACTTGCCAAGGCTTGGAAACGCATCCCCTGACAGCTTAATGCTGGAAACCGTGGCGTACGGCATATCCGTGCTCCTGCCGCCCATCTGGTTCAGGGTTCATGAGGAGGGGCGGGAAAAGAAGGAAAAGAGAGTGAACTCCTGTGTGTTTTCAGATAACTGCTTCTCTCTATTAGTGAGCAGCAATTACTCTCCTAACTCAAAAACACACGAGTGAGCACAATGTAATGCTCATATTCACAATTCATAATGGCTTCCCGTGAATCGAGGCCTTGTATGAAGAGGTGCACTGAAAGATTTGTTGTTCTCCAGATCTCAAAGAATCGCTCCACAGTTTCCACAAGAGATTTCACTGCAGATAAATGTCTGTCTCCCAATCACGGTGGGCCGCACCGGTTAAGGAAACTTTAATATGTCAGCTCCGACATAAAAGCGGCCAGTCTTGTCACAACCTCCCAGACAACACGTCTACTGTTAGGCGGCACGCGGGGAGGACAGGGAGCAGGAAAAGGAAGGGCTCCGATATGCCGTGTCTGCGCTCGGGGAAGTTTTATAGGCCTAATTTCACCCAATTTCTGTGAAGCACTGTCCCCCGCCCCACTTGAAACTGCTGCGAAAACAGTCTGCATCTCTTCTTTGATCGTCATTTGCCATCAATGGGCTTCAGAGGTGGGGGGAGAGGGTGAAAGACAGACGAAGAGACTCCATTCTGTGTGGAGTGAGCTCTCTCTGCAGCGGCGCAGCCACATCTCTTCATCATTCCCTCACTTCCTTCATTTCCTCTGGCAGACACTGGGAGCATTCTACCACCCATCTGCCCCCAGTAAATATTGCTTGAAGGCTTAATTATACACACACTCCAGTGTGTGCACGCTCATACACACCCAAGCACGCAATCTCAGTGAAATTTCCTGCAACGCTGAAGCGGAGAATTAACGTCAAATGCGCAGCATTCATTCATCAGAGAGTGTGTGTGGGGTGTGTTATGTTTGCCTCTGTGTGTGTTTTTGTGACCTCTTGGTCCATTATTACATCCCTCTGGTCACATTTGTAGTCCGTGTGATGAACTGTGAAAACCCAGAGCTCCTGGAATGCTCACAACCGAGACTGACGCTCTGAAATCAATCAAAATTCACTTCTGATGTGTTTCATTAATGAAGTTTCTCTTTTCAAATCAAACCATTTTGTGGCTCTGTTTTCATGTTTGTCTTATTTATTCATATACTAACGTGTTTTTGCCATGAAGCACTTCATGTGAAAAAACGATATAAATGTTATGTTGGTTGTTTTTTCTTTGCAGATGATGAATGACCATGAAGACGACTCCCCTGACAGCTGCATCAAAAAGGTAGGACTTGCATAAATATCCTGTTTTTTTATCCTCTCGTGACGCACATTCAATCAGTTGCACCAATATATTGACTGCATACAGAATGACATTTGTTCTGTATTTTTATACTTTAATGTTTCCTTATGAATTACCAGTCATGGTTGCATATTTCCAGACATCTTCTTCACATTGTGGTTTTGTTTATGTACATTTCCATTTATAGCTGTAACAATTACGTTACTTGCTGAACAAGCATGTGAAAGTGTCACAGAAGAGCTCATCTGAACACTGGTTTTGAGCTATAGATGCCCAAATGTCCCTTTCAGTTTTCTCACTCTGGTGTGTGTGCAGTGAAAGTAGATATAGACTGTTGCAGGTTGTTTCATTAACAAATCAGACTTTCTAGGATTAGACACTGATGTGCAGTCGAGGAAACCCTCTCCTCATTCAGACAATAGACCTGATGTACACAAAGACACACGCACACACACATACACACACTCGCGCTGTGACCGATACGACTCATTGACCAGTCAGTGACCACTTTATGAGGTGATAAATTTATTGAAGAGGCTGGGCAGTTTGTTTTTACGGCCAATGTCAGCAGGTCAAGACAGAACAGCAAGAGAGTTCATGTCCATCTAATGGTCCATGAAAGAACAATGGCCGCTGCAGAGGACACACACTCTCTGAGAACCAGTGAAACCATGCAGACACAGCTCCAGCTCAGATCAGTGCTTTAAATGTGTCTGCATCTGGTTTTATCATGACTTTTTTTCTTTTAGGTCTCCATTTTAAAGATGAAAACCGTGGATGATGCCAAAACTGGCAGAACTTTCTGGTGAAAATGCAAAACTAGTCAATTGAATTTGCACTAGAGTAACAATCAGCATGTAATGATTGAAACACTTTACATTAAGAAGATTTGGGATCATTTTAAGATGCTGTGCAACAGTGATTTCATTATGTGAGTGATACAGATTCCAACTTCAATCCGATCCTACATGACAGGATGGTCAAAACATCCTTAGCAGAACGAATGTTGCACTACTCTTAAACCCATAAGTCAGCTCTCTTTAATAAAAGCCGTGTGTGAGAGGAGAAAACATGAAGACATGACAGAGTTGCCTTTGAGCAAAGCCGAGCAAAATGTATTTCACTTTGAATCTAATTTGGTGTAGCGTAAGAATTATGACCAGTTTGCTTCTTGGAAAAACAAAATCACTTAAATGTATTCATTTGCATTTTAGGTCAAGGGTCCTGTTGCTGCACCTTCTATAAACAGCGTGTAAATCACCGACTGCCTGCCTGATTTGAAATCCTACATTAGTCAATGAGCTTATTTTAAGAGTCGACCGCAGGTGGTTTGGGCTGCTCCATGTTCCCCACATGTTCGTACAATGTGGAAAAAGCTACTTGGCTTTCTAAACTACCTAACCACCTTCCACATGAGAGTGGCACATGCCCTCCGCTCTGCATGCATGTGCATGTGCATGCACACACACTCACACAATCCCAAATAGACGGCGACAGCAACACGAAGTCGTAACATGCAGACACAGACTCGCACGGATGACAGAACATAGGCATGTGAAATGCCTACTGAAACTAAATAAAATCCATAACGCACACACACACACATGCAGAGACATGCATGCGCACACGCAAAGACTGGCCACATCTCATTATGCGGAGTGTGAGTTGCGGTGGGCCCTCGTCGGGCGGTGGCAGACCACATGCCTGTTATGAATATGAATGAAATTATGCATGAGCCATTCCTTATGACATGACTCATTCATCCACATAGAGTCACACACAAACACACAGGACACTTACACACACACACACACACACGCACACACAAAAACATTGACTTCTCCTGCTGCAGCAGGTCATTACCATTGCTATGCTTGATTAAGGAAGACTGTTAATTGAGTTGTAGCGAGTGAATAAAGCACTTCATTGCTGAAAGGTGTGTTTGGCTAACTGTGTGTTATTAGTTCTCATTTGTTGCAGTGACTCATGTTACAGCAAACAAACCCCCGTGCTCTGTTTATTAATGTCACATGCATTTTATGTACGGAAAAATATTCGCGCTGCACGCTCATGCATTATTTAGGTGGTTAGTTACATTTAAGCCACAGCGATGTGACTTTTTTCCTGTGGACAGTCTGTCACTTTAAACACCTCATGGGAGGAAAGCGGTTGACTTGAGGAGCTACCTTTGGTTTAACACATATTTTAATGGCATTTTATTATTATTATTATTATTATTATTATTATTATTTAAAAAATTGTAAAGAAGAAATAAAAAGAATGAAATTTAAAAATATTGTTACCAAGTACATAAGAACTTTACAATTTTTTTTTAGAACTCTATATCAGAATGATGCTGTCTGTGCACAAACTCTTAAACTGACCCCAGACACCTTGTTCTGTATGTTGAACCAGTATACCGGCAGCGTTGCAGTCCTGGATGAGACAGTGGAAAAAATAGAAGCAAAGATATTATTGGAGCTTCTGCTGCTGACTTAGCAAAAGCTGCCCTGAGCCGCTCTTATAGCCCTATGTGCATCCATATTCTCACACGCACGCACACATAACTCTGTATGTGCGTGTGGCGTTTGAGGATTCGTATCTCAGACTTGCTGAGCTCCACAAAGTAACACACACAGACAGAAAATAAAAAAACGATCTCTTATCTGAATCCCTCGTCTGCTCACACCTTCCATCCTCTCGCACATATCTTGCCCGCCTCTCCTCAGCAGGCAGGATGGCGTTGCTGTAGCTATAGATGGCTATCAGTGGCTATCGGTGATAGGATCAGGGATTGTTAGATTTGTCTGGTCTGGCCATAGAAAACACGGCTATCTGTCTGCGCGCCTGTCTGGCCCTCCTCTCTGTGCTCTCATTCATACGTACATCTGTAAATGTGGGAATTAGAAGGGTTTGGGAGGACTTGTGTTTCTTTTTTGGATTCCTCGGATTTAAACGTGGTAGTAAAAGATGGAGCATGGAGAAAGAGGACAGTCTGTGCTCTGTGTGTGTGTGTGTTTGTGTGTGTGTGTGTGTTAATCCTCATCTTCAGAAGAGCGCTGCTGTCCCTGCCGACGTGTGTAAACACTCCTGCAGATCAGATGGCAGATAATGACTTCCAGATAGACACCCTCTATTCAACCGACAGAGAAAATCAATGAGCACTGATTGCTTTTTTCCCAAGACGATCATCTCCCCCTGAAGGCTACTATCTATCTTTCTCCCTTTCTATCTCTCGCTCGCTCACTCAATTTCTCTGTGTCCCTGTACAAGGGCCATTCATTCACCTCTCAATACCGCTGAGATTGAATCAATTCATGTCTGCTTTTCACAGGGGATTTACTGTGAAAAGATACAGAGGAATATCTCTTTAAGACGATCAAGTCTCCGTCGCCTCGTCTGTTTCGCTCTTCCTCTCCCATTTGTCTGACTCGAGGTGTACAAACTCACCTAATGTGTTTTTCTAAAGACCCGACGCCTGTGTGATCAGACGCGTCTTTATTCTGTGCTTAACGGGGACGCGCTCTGGTGTGATTTTCCTCCCTCTGAAGTGCCCGTTAAACGCGTCACAGTTTCAGATGTGAAGCAAATGAGTGTTTTTGGATGTAGCATTAGCTGTAAATGGGAATACGACAGGGGTTGAAGTAAACTCTGACCTATAAGTAGATTTTTTCCCTCTCCACGTTGAAAGACCAGGGAGCCAAATGGAGGTCAGCTGCATTTGTGCGTCTGTGTGTGTGTGTGTGTGTGTGTGTGTGTGTGTGTGTGTGTGTGTGTGTGTGTGAGTACACCAAGTATCTCCCCCCACCCTTCATATCAAGCTGGGGAATTGAGTCTCTAAATACACAAGCTAAATGGCCCCTAAATGTATGAGGGCTATTATGTGGACAGAGGGACACTCATGGGTCACAGAAGTGATCCAGTGCTCCGGGCCATAGTTTACCCTCTGCCAACGCCACCACCACCACCATCTCACTCCCTCATCCCTCCCCCTGCTTAAATAGGCTCATGATTGATTGATAATTATGATAATTTGTTTGAAATGATTATCTGGATATTATAATCACTGCCACCCCGGTGTGCCACAGGGCCAAGTCATTTTTCATAATGCTGAACGTCACATATGCCCCCTGGTTACAGGGTGGCTGTGTGTGTGTGTGTGTGTGTGTACATGTGTGTGTGTGTGTGTGTGCACTGTCACAAATATATACAATGTGTTGAGAAGGCCTGAAATTGGATCATAGAGATAGATCTCTTATTTCACAGACGACAGCTCTCAGCACTTCACAGACTCTGTTTGTGAATTGTGAAATGGGATGAAAATTGATGAATCAATAATCAATTGAATCCTTTTTTAAACTAAGATAGATAAATGAATAGAATGGAAAAATGCACGCGATTAAGTATTAACAGACTGTCACGTTTTCACAAACTGTCCAACATCTTTAAATCACTCTCATGCAAACACACTGCTGCCACAATCATCCCATCTTCTGCTCCTGAAGGAAAATGAGGAGTGGAGTGTGTGTACTGCTGGTGGAGGGGTTTTTGGGGGTTGTAGGAATAATATTTGCGGTTTTTTTGCTTCGCCCCAAGATGACTTAATGATGATATGAGGCGCTTTCTTCTGCTGGGCAGGGTTACGTTTTAATGGGCCCTGAGTGACATGTTTTCATTTGACTTGGTAACCTGTCCTCTCCATCCCCTCCCCTCCCTCCTCGCCCGGCACCGCCACTGCCATCACCACCTTTACACCCTCCTCCCCCCCACCGTCAAAATATACAGGCTGAAATACCGCACCGCGTCAGGTCCAGTGCCGAGACGAGATGGGCGGGCCGGCGGTTTGAAAACGGAGGTGTGGCAGACAGACAAATATGCAGGGATTGAACTCACCTGGTTGAAATCAAGTATGTCAGGCAGTGTTTGGATTTTACTCGGGCTAATCTTTCTGTGCATACCTTTTTGCCTCCCGATACGTTACACTGTATATTGATAGAGAGTCAAGTTGAAACTGGAGTGGTTCGCTCTTCACCGCAGAACAGCCTGTCAGTATTCCAAGCTCTGGAAGCGAGCTCACAGTTTACCCGTCATGGTATTCACAACGCTCAAAATCTCCCATAGACTTAACTAAATGTGACTGAAAACTTTTTGGTTGTCCCTGTAGTCGCCGCTCGCATTAAAAATAAGACTCATATGTCCAGATTTTGTGAGCCAATAGTAGTGATTTGTGGAGGGTCACGTGGTCCAGACAAAGTCAGGGTTGTTGGATGGGAGGTGGGGAGTAGGAGGAGAGGTGAAGACGGAAAGAAATGCTCTTTCTCTGTCTCTGTCCGTCTTGTCTGTGGGAACTGTCCCAACTATGGTTACTGCAGAATGCTGTCATTATGCCTTCTGAGGAGCATTCACTCAAAGGCCACTGCTGTGTGTCACTCGTGTGTGTGTGTGTGTGTGTGTGTGTCTGTGTCTGTGTGTGTGTGTGTACTCTCCCAAGCAACTTTTAACTTACACTGGCACTTATAATAACTTGTGTGTGCGCGTTTCCTCTGCCTGTGTGTGTGTGTGTGTGTGTGTGTGTGTGTGTGTGTGTGTGTGTGTGTGTGGGACTTGACTGACGCATCTCTGTTGTTATCGTCGATCAAAAACCACGTCACATTGGAGTGAAGCGCTGGGAGTGGAATTCAAGTGGGAACCGAAGAAAGAAAGAGAGGAACAGATAGAGAGAGACAGAGCGAGGGGGCGGAGGAGAAGCACGAGGTGATCGGAGGCACTTTCACATCAGCTGGCTCCATGACCCCTCTCTCCCTCTCCCTCTCTGTCTGTCCCTCTCTCTCTCTCTCTCTCTCTCTCTCTCTCCTCTCTCTCTCCTTCTCTCCCCTCCTTCCCTCTTTGTCTCTTCATAATCTCTCTCTCTCTCTCCCAGTGGTCATTCCCACCACATTCTATGGGGTCACCCAACAAAAGGAGGAGGGCGATGGTCTGACAGTTGCGGGGGCTGTCGTATGAGTTTCCTCACACATACACACACTCGTTTTCACAGATTTATTACGATCCATGAGAAGATATTCAGTTGTGCTCTGATGCTTTAAACCCTTTCAAATTCTTCTGTGAAGAAACTCAAAAATTCCTCCTAAACTTCCTCTTAAACCCTTGTTTTTGATCTGAATGCTATTTTTTTGATCTGTTTCTTTAGTACATGTTTATCTACTGAATAATTTTGAATCTGGCTCACCCCAATTTCGTCTTTTGGACATTAAACATGAACAATACAATATCCCGTCTTCTTACAGTGTAATCTGTTGTTCTCTGTGTTAAAACTGAGCTGGGGAAAACAAAAGGTTCAGTAAATCTTCAATTTGTTTCACCTGTGACTGAAAATCTGACTGAAAGACAGAGAAAATGGGGATGTTTGTGATTTAATTTCTTCTAATAACCAATTTTTTCTTGCTCAACTTTTATTTGTGTTGTTATTCAGGCACAATCTTAACTATTTTTATGTTGGATGAGTAATTTTTTAACAGAAGTTCAAAAACAGCTCAAAAGTCTTGTTTTATGTAATGTGAAATAAATATATATGCATTTATGTGGAGATTTTAAAAAGTCTGAAACTTGAACAGTCACTTGACGTTCTTGGCCTAATCATTCCTCTGCAAATAGTCCCTTAAACTGGAGGATTATCTGTATCTGTTTGTGCTTTTAAGGACATTCACCTATCACCCCTCAAAATGCACTCAAAACCTCAGGCCTTGTCTGCCGAGCAGACGGCGAGTCCATTAAGACGCGCGGTGTGAAAGCGGAGGGCTGGCTGGTCAAGCGATGGCGATAATAACATGACAATCCACACGGCGTTGCCACGGAGATCCTGAAGCGGGGGGGGGGGGGCGAGAGTCGGGAGTTGTGTGGTCCTGCTCGTCAAAAATATTTTTACACGTCAAGTGAGAGAGATAAAAGGTCCGTCCGCACATGGGAAGGTAGCGGGTCGTTGGTTGACATTTTAATGAGTAAGAATATTTAACAGGCTTTTGGCTTTTTTTTTGTGATTCACAAAAGAAAAGTTTTTCAAAACAAGAATCATTTAAAGAAGATTTTTGAGAGAGAGAGAGAGGCTGTGAAGTGTTGACACAACACAGAGTTTATAGATAGATGGTCAAAAGATGGAGCTGTAGCGAAGAGAGCGACCGTCGGTAAAGATGGAAACGCTCAGAGAGGGCAAGAGACAGCCGGAGGCAGGGGGATGGGGGCATGACAGAAAGGAATGCCACAATGCCCAAGAGAGGCAAGAACTGCCAACCCAGCCAGAGACACGGCCCGTCTGGGGGAGAGAGACAGAGCGTAGTGGTGGTGGTGGTGGTGGTGGGGGGGGGTTGCCCCCGTCAGCACAAGGTCATGTGAAAAAAAAAAATCCCTGGTTCTGCACCCACCCACTCATCCATCCACCCAGCGCTGTGCCCACTTAAATATTTTCAACAGACAAAACAACTGAAAGTTTGTCACAAACCAAAACGAGGAGAGAAAACAGGAAGAGGGGAGTGACGGAGGTCTGGGTGACGAGGGGACGGCGGGACGGGAGACAGGGGGAGTGTGTCTCGGCGTAACAGGTCTTGGGGGAGCTTTTAGCCACAGGGTGGTAAGTGAAGCATGCCTGGTGTCGAGGCCGCTCTGGTCAGCTCTCCCCTCGGTCCGTCCACGTCTCCGACACACGTCCTCCACACGCGTGTTGGAGCCCAGAAGAGCCAGAACATATTTCTGTTTTTTTCTTCTTTCTACTGTGGTTAGTCATTCCCCAAAATTCACCAGCTGCCTTCCCAAAAGTTAGAGAGATCTTGAAACGAAACCAACAACTTGAAAGTTGATATACATTGAATTTGACATCTTTTGAACTAAAATCTTCACAATTTCATATTTCAGATAGTCAACATGCACCTGAAAAGTGCTGATTCCCTTGACAGTTGTATTTATTTAACCAGTTGGTCTTATAGAAATCACTTAGGAGTCTCTCAGTAGGCTTTGTTTACATTTTTTTAAGTATGATCCCCTTGTTTTGGTTGTGCCGCCATTGAAGCAGGTGAGTGAGCACCCTCTATGGGTAATGATGGTGGAACCTTAAAGCATCCTGGATCAGAGTTTGAAGCTCTGATCAGGCCTGTTGTGTGTCATCTAGGCCCATGAAACCTGCTGCAGCCGTCACAAAATCCAGAGTTTGGACTCAGTGCAAAGTAATTTTTTTTTGTATAAACAGACCAGAGTTTGAAAAAGAAAAAACAATCACTACAGATATGATGCTTTCATGTTCCTTTCATTAAATGGGTTCAGTGCATTTATTTTCCCAGACTTTGCCCAAAAGTGTTCAATTAAAAGACCCTTGCTGTGTTTTAGTTTGTGTGTCGATTGTTATCTCAGATATTGTGAATCGCAGCACTTTTCATGCCAAAGAATTTAATAGCAGGTAATTTGCTCTGTGATCTGGTTCAGAATTTTTTTTTATTTTAGTCTGTCAGGTTTAATTACTTCCAAACATTTTGTGAAGAACAAAAAAGAGCTTGTTATTGATGGTATCTGCACTTGTTGCTGCAAACGATGACAATCTGTCCTCGGACACATTCTGAAAGCCAGACCCTCTGTCCTCGTATTCCCACTTTATCCTTCATCCTCACTTCCTTTCCTCTGGCCCTGCTTTCATCCCTCGATCCTTCCCTCCAATCTCGGCTGAACAGTATGGTCTTTGACTGAGTCTTAATCTTCATTACAGGGCATTAGTCCACTGGGGAGGCCCTGTCTCGTCTCCCCACGGCGCAGCCTGGCACTGTCCCACAAGGGACGTCCTGCCACGGCGCAGCACAGACACCCTGCCAACCCCTCCGGCCTCCCACCGGCTTCACCTTGGTCGCCCCTTCGCTCAAATGAACTGTTAAATAAACGGCAGGCCTTAATCCACACGAAGTGGGGGGGAGGGGGCGGCGGGGGTGGAGGTGGCTGAGTAGATGGCAAGGCTGGTCAGGAGAAACAATGGAGTCGGCCCTGAACGCCTCCATTTAAAGCAACCATCAATCATACTCACCATGAGATTTCACTTTCTTTTTTTCTTTTTTCTTTTTTTTTTGACGCAGATTTTATCATTAATGACTACATCTCCGGGAATCGCAGCGACAGTAATCTGAGGCATGAGGCCCGGCACCCATGTTGCGGTCCGTGAGCATGGCCTAGCGTCTGACGGAGTGCGTGTCTGCACGTATGCATATGTTGTCTGAAGGAAAAATCATTTTCTGGATTTGAAGCCGTCCTCGTCACTGCACACACTCACACACACACACACACACACACACACAGAAGTGGTGGGATATGTGCATTTTTAGCCAAACTGAACACGTCCAACTGAAATCCCGCTGACAGTGTATGATCTCGTCGCTGCGCATGCTAACAAGGACAGTTCACTTGCTGTGAGTTAGATAATTAAAGAGGATGGCTAATTGAGTAAACAAGCGTCGGGGCCGTCACCCCTAATTAAGTGATTACAAGGAAGAGCACACTCAACCAGCGCAGCGCTAATTAACACACACACAAACACACGCACAGACACGTGTGAGGACATAGAGAATTATCTGTTAGAGAAACAATGATTAGGCTGAGTGGGGGATCCCAGGAGAGGCAGGCAATGAGACACACACACACACACACACACACACTCACTCACACACACAGCATCATCCCTAGAGAGGGATTTTCTGTGTCTCAGTGCTAATTCGTAGTGGGTAATCCTTTTATTCAGCTTTATAGCAGCATTGAGAGTGATGGGAAAAGTCCTCAGCAGTTAAAATGTTGCCTTCACACATAATTCGATCCTTTATAAGCAGTCAGAAAAGACAAATATTCAGTTTAAATATACTCTCTGCTTGCAAAGAATGAAGAATGAAATAGTTCAATCATAGATTTCTAAATATTTCCATATTTTTACTTGTTCCTCACTCCACTGGGTAATGCTAAATTCTATTTTGCACTTCATTTGAGTAGACGTTACAGCGGGAGTGACTCACGCTCTAATATCAGCTGTGACATTTCAGATCAGGATGCTCATATGAGGATATTATCATAGAGAGTGTTTCCCCGGGGAGAATTATCCAGAACATTAACCAGGAAGTCAAAATGATTATTTTGCCCTAAGACTCCTTTGGGATCCTAACAGCGGGAATATGACATGATTTATTTGAGTGTGAACTATATCTAGTCAAATATTTATGTGGATGTAAATGGCTTTGTTCAGTGAAGAGGGATACAGTCATGAGAATACAATAGGTCAGCCTGTAATTGAAACTATACTCAATTTTATAACAGTTTTTTTTTTTGGGGGGGGGGTGCATGTAAGAGGGGGATCTAATTTAATTTCACACAAAAAAGAGATTATTGCATGTTTTCTGAACTAATTTCCAATCAGTTTTTTTTTTCCTAATGCACCGGGTCAGATGTAATATTTTCCTGAGTGTACGGGATTTTCACAGCAGAAGCACAAAAGCAGATCAGCCTGGCTTAAAATCCACTAACAATGAGGGACAAAAAAAAAAAAGAAAAAGAAAAAAGAAAACATGCATTAATTAAGAATCGCTCCGGGGATGAAGTCTAATTATTTTTGGAGCAGAAAAGATTTTCCATATGGGTCAGGATAACAGTGGTGTGGTGTTATCTGCTCACAACAAGGCCAGCCTCACCAGTCCCCTACCAGCACCATTGTGAGCTTGATTTAAGATCCCCAGCTAATGGGCATACCTGCCTGACAAACATGACTTCTTAGCAGGTGACTCCTGTCAAGTATGTCTGAAATAACAGGTAAATGAATTAGCAATAAAATGGACTTAGGGTTAACAGGCAGGGGTGCCCATTATTACAGCTCCTAATCACTAAAGAGATGCCATTCACTTGCCTTAAGAAGGCAGCATTTTTCACCGCTTGCTGGCCACCGGCCCCCTCGGAGCCACAACACATTTCTAATGGAAGGCTCTCTGCTTGAGCTCCAACCTCCCGAAAGCCCCCAACCATTTCTTTCTTTCACTCCTTTTTTTTTTTCCCCTTCTCCTCCACCCACACCTCCCCCCCCCCCCCCTCCCCTTTTCTCTCCTGTAAGATTATCAGTTTTGATTACCGCCGGCAACAGGCTCTTACCAGCGGTCGGAAGCGGCGTCTCACAGACCTGAAAGGCCCTCAGCAGGTTGCAAGAAGCTTTTGAAATTATGGGGCTGGGCTCAGAGGGAAAGTGCTCTGCGCGCCGCTTCGTGGCCATTTAATCAACTCCTGACTTTTGATAGTCAAATAATGGCTAATTACAGTAGCACCTGCCCACGGGGTTAAAGGGTGGAACGGATTTAATGAGTGAAAAGGAAGACAGGGATGGAGGAGAAAATGAAAGCGAGCAAAGAGTGAAGAAAAGATGGACAGTGTGTGTTATTATCTCTGTGTTTATTGCGAGGAGGAGTGAACCATGCGACCGTCACCTCTTCCTCAAAATTAGGAATCGTTTTGATGATGGATGACAGTAGTGAGAAGGTCGTGAGGCTGAAAACGATTGAACTTGGTGAATGGATGTTGTTTCTGTGAGTATAAGGAAGCACCAAAATATTGAAGGATGCATTATGTTGCTTTCCCCGTCTTACTTTTCATAGCCATAACTAAAAGTAAAGTGCCAGATATTGAAATTGGGATGAAGACTGATTCACTGCATATTTTAACAATTGCACACCTGTAAAATAATAAAATAAATCCAGGCGTTCCTGTCATGAGACGATTAAGGAAAGAGATGCACTCTAAATGATAAATAAACCCTGAATTGTTAAGAAAGCACATTAAAAAAAAGCATTGCATGTGGATAAAAATATTTCATAAATAAACTGAATGATATCAAATTAATAACATTAAAAAAAAAAAAAAAGGCTCCCATGTGAGTTGTATTTCCAGTCGTGTTTATCCTGTCTGCCTCTCTTCTTGTCCCGGGAGGCGGTCCCGAGATAATGAGGGGCAGAAAAATGGGCCTATTAAAGGAACGATTTGATAGTTCAGACGTCGTATCTGCCTTCCTAAAACAAATTGTGCTTGACAGTGAATGACTAAACATCCCCATGCGCGCACACACACACACACACACACACACACACACACACACACACACACACACACACACACACACACAGCTGGAGCGACACATCAAAGCACATTAAAAATGACCTATGTGTCAGTGCATTGATCTAAGACCAGGTGGCACCCATATATGTAGGCTTGGCTGCCTGTTTGCTTTTTTTTTTTTTTTCTTTTTAACCCCCCTCCTCCTCCGCCGCCGCCGCCGCCACCGCCTCCTCTTGCCCTCGCTCGCTCTCTCTCTCTCTCTTCCGCCTTCCTTGTGACCAGCGACAACTTAGTCCCGGCACTCCATTGTTCAGGCACAAAGGCTATGTAAAGACACGTCAGCGATTACAAAGCTGCACTGGCACAGCTCAATTACTCAAACGTGGCTGTGTACCGCGCTGGGATACCTGTGTTTGTGGGTGAGCGTGTGCGCGAGAAAGAAGTCCCGTGTACTCTCCGCGAGTGTGTGTAGTCCCTGTGAGATATTAACCAGGTTGTGGCTGTGTCAGCAGCGCCGCACTGTGTTTTTACTCTTTCATGTTCCATTTATTTGACCCATGACCCTTCAAACACACAGCAGCCTCACTTCAGCCCCCTTCACGCACACACCACTGCGCGTATACACACACACACACACACGCATGCAAACTTCCACACGTCCACAAACAGAAATGTCCACATCTTCACACGTGATGGGAGTAATCCATTTCTCGAACTGACCCGCTCCCTTTCTCAGCTATTACAAAACCATATTTGCCCCATCCAATCAGTTTGATTAATCATGCTCCAGACCACAGGCCTGCAATCAGATGACCAGCGCATCGTGCCCTTTTCTGCACACACACACACACAGAGACACACACACACACTGTGATGCTTGTGGGGAAGTATTTCCCCACAGACATCCTCGCTGTGACAGCACCATAAACTGGCCATTTATCAAAGTGTCCCCCCAGTACACGCACATACAAAGGCTCCCTCTGCCTCTCTCCCTCGCTTTCTCTCTCTCTTACACACACACGCACCTACCCACACACACACACGCACGCTCACACTCACATGCACGCTCACAAATTTTAAACAGTCCTATGTCATTGTCTTTGTGGTCGCTGAGGCACAGCTGCCATTTCTCCAAATTTCTCCTTCACCTCATTCATAATCTCTTATTATCTTACAGAGAAACACGTTTTCATGTTGATTGATTCGTCATATCAATATCAACTGTTTAATCTCAGAATCACTGAGATGCCAAAAAAAGTACATCAAGAGAATATTCTTTGACTGTTTCTGGGTTTTTTTTTGATTCATGCTTCCGGTGGAGACTGCGCCGGCCGTGCAGTTTGGTGTGCAGCAGCTCAGCCAGGCGTTTTTTTTTTTTTTTTTATTGCTGGCCTGTGTTCCAGAGGGCACCCTGTGTCAGTAATCAGGATATGGGGGTTATCCTGGCTGACCTACGTATTGAGTCTGCTCGCGCAGTCATTTCCAGAGCTACCAGAAGCTAAAAGCCCCCACTTCCACCGCGGAGTGAAGAGGAGCCTCTGGACTGTTAAACTTAAACAACGCTTGTGTGCCAGGAATGATCTGACTGCCTAACCTTGCATCAAACGATTTAGCAAATGTGAGCGATCTTCAAAAGGCAGGGTCACCATAGTAACGGCTCACATGGTTTTCGTGCCTTTGTCTTCCTCTTCTCAATTCAGTTTCTTAAATAAGAAAAGAAAAATACAGAAAATGCAATTAAAGTAGATCAACAATTAGTGTGTAACCTAACAATATGCCATCAGTGGCAGATTTTATCTCTCCTATTTCAGTGAGGCGGCCCTTTGACACCTAATATATTGTATATTTCAACTTGTAATGTAACCTTTGACCTCGGTGCCACTGCGAGTGAGTTTTTCTAAAATGTCCATCAATGTCGAGAAAGTGCGGACGGCTGCTGCTGCGGGAGAGAACAAGATGGCAGTTGATTGTTTTCCAAAGGAATTAGCTGGGCCTGACCCTCTTGAGCCAAGCCATCTTTTGAATGGCTGACACTTTATTTGTTTTGTCCCTATAACAACAGAATCTCCCGAGCGCGGCAGCGCCCGCTCACCCTGGTATTGTCACAAACAACTAGACTCACTTTTCCTCTCCTTGTCTCTGCGGCGTGGAAAAAAAAGGGCCCAGGATTTTTACACAATCACAGGAGGCAATGCCGAAGTATGTGTGTGCTGTGATAAGACAGGGCGATGGGAGACAGATATGGGAAGGGCAGCGGTGGTCACACACTCTTAAGCACACACACAGACACACACACACACACACACATACAGAAGACCAGTTTGTGCCCAGAAAGCAATGCCAGAAAACATCTTGTTGAATTTATTAGACCTGATTACTTAAGCCAGAATATTTATTGCAATGTTGCAATATATATTTGATTTAATGACTGACGGGGGAGACAAATGGTTCATAAGCACAACCCTCCGGTTCGACAGTTTGTGTGTGTCCACTGTGTGGATGCAGTGGCGTTGCTTGAATGTCCAGCTGTGTGCAGGCGCCCCCTATTGCTTATTACCCTTCACTTTCCCCCTGCAGAAAGCAAACACGTGAAAAGTCACACATGAGAACGCAAACACAGATCCACGCGGACCTAACCGAGCGCGTGTAGCGACAGTCACGTTATCACGGCCGTGCGCCGATCATAAAGTGATCAGATCTCCCACCGTGGATAATCTTCATGAAAACAGTGTCAGAAACAAAGGTGCTTAGCTTGCGTGATCTGGAAATAGCTCCACACATCACTTCCTTTTTTCTTTTCTTTCTTTCTTTTTCTTTTTTTTTTCTCTCCTGCAGCACACATACACATAATTCTCAGCCATCAATCCCGGCGTGACCCTGTTTCAAATTCATTAACAAGGCTTCAGAACTTGCAGACACAGCAATCACCCCAAGCAAAATAAATTCCTGCGCCAGAGGGTAGAGAGGTCCTGTGCATGTGTGTGTGTGAGTCTGTGTGTGTGTGTGTGTGTGTGTGTGTGTGTAAATTATAGCAGTGCTGTGTCGTCCGCTGTGGAGCGGAGTGAGGAATCTGTTTGGACAACTGCTGAATGTTTTGGTTCCCCCACAGTGCCTTGGAAAGCCATGCAGCCGCTGTATCTTTTACAAATTAGCCTTCGTTGTCTACCAAGCACTTTCTCTTATCCCTGACCTAAACCCCGTCTGCCCACCGCAGGACAGCCCCGGCTGGGTGTTTCTTTTCGTTGCGTCGGGCGACTGGCAACGAGCAAATGAGACAAAGAGGGCAGGACAATGGACAACATTGTGTCCTAATTGTATAAACAAGCTGTTGAGAATCCTTTACGATCAGTGCAACAGCTTGTAAAATGTGACTGAATAACAAACCTCAATCACGTCAATAAAATTATGAATCATGTCGAGTTTATGATTCGAGTGTTTATTGTTGGTATTGATGCCGTCTTTAAACCAGGGGCGCTCAGACCTGAACTGCACTGCTCCCGCCCAGCCTCCCCAAGCGAGGTGGGTAGTTGAATACCGGATTACCTAATTGTTCTCACATTATAAAATATTAATATTATTGACTGAAATCCAAAGACAAAAAAAACATAAGTCGTGCTAGTTTTACGATTTTAATTAGAAATATGCAGTAAATCTTCACATAAGCATTAAACTACAGTTGTTACACTGAATTTGTTCAAATATTTGTGCTCATAATTCATATTTATTCCACCTGCAACCAATTCAGTCATAAAAATGTGTCTTGTAATCGAATCATTCATAGTTATACCATCTGGTTTCTTTTCAGTAATGAATTGTTAAAAGTATTAATGCTTGGGAAAAAGCATATTGAAGACTTCTAAGCTTTCTGGTGTCCAGCTGAAAACCACCATTTGAGCTACTTTATTGCAAAATCTTGAACGTACAATATCAGCGAATTAATCGCATGAATAATCGTTCAATGATTACTACGTTTCATTTGCATGCATGGAGAGCAAGACAGTTTCATAAAGTTTCTTTCGGTCAGATTCTGTCAGTAACGGGAGCAAACGGTGCGGGACAGATAATTAAGAAAGCAGAGACTGTTAGAAACACGGCACCGCAAATGAGGCCGGAGTGTGGCGGCTGGACGCGGCGTGCGAAGTTCTTTCCATCTGCTGTCAGTTGTAAACGTCCATCTGCGTCTGGTTAGCAGCGCCGCTAAAGGCTACAGTAGGCTGAGGTGAGAGATATTTGATGGAGGAGGTCAAAGCCAGTCATGTGACGAGTGGAGCTGCTACACACAGAGATGTTTTTACTACTGATTTATGATGTAAAAGCATTTCGGCTCGGGAGGCCGCCGAGCAGAACCCATGTGTGGGTCTGTGAGGCGGCGGTGTGCAGAGGGGCTTAAAGAGTGTGTAATGAAAGGTACAGTTGTCTGTCTGCCCCCTCTCCCCGCAGCTGCTGATTGGCAAGTTTTAGTCATTGTGGACGCTTATGGAAGATAAACACGGCAGAACGTCCGTCCTAATAGGGTCAGTCCACGGCCTGCGTCACGAGAACTACCTGTGGTGTTTCACAACAAAGTGCTGATTTTAGAGTCCAGACGAAACAAGATCGCGTCTGAGTCCGCCTCGCGTTCTGTTGAATGTGTCTCCCCTCCAGACCTGATGCAGCCTGTCACAGAGCATTAGGTGGTTCGGGGTTGAGGAGGAAATCCTCTACGCCGAATGGAGTCGCCGCTCAACAGTTTGACCATTGTTCACTGTCTCAGACACCAAGACCCCTCTTTCAGACAGAAAAAAGCGAAGAGCCCATCAGGCGATCGCTGTGAAAAACCGACAGTGTGTGAGGGAGAGAGGGCGCAAGCGCTGATAGAACCTTCAACAAAACTTTTTAAAATTGTTTCGATGAGAAAATTCCCTGTGCTGCATTAGTATTTTTTAACGTTAAGTACAAAATCCAGAAAGGTGTGGGGAAAAGAGCCTTGAAATTACCGAGATAGACAGACGCAGATGGAGCAAGACAGAGAGGGCTCAGTCAAAAACAACACTCAAACAGAGCTTTTTGAAATTATTTTGATAAGTGTAATCTCCACACGCTGCATTCTGGTTCAACGCTTGAATGAAAAGAAAAGCATTGGAGAGTCAGATGTGAGAAGAGAGCTTGGAAGATAAAGAGAAACACGACCGGGATCTCAGCTGGTGGCTTAACGTTTCAGGACAAAACCCATATCGTGTAGTATTATTACAGCAATAATGTACATTTCTTGAGATATATTTGTATAAGCTCTGAATATGAACTATATGAAAGATAATTTATGTTAAATATAGACATTGAAATAAGTCTGTGTGTGAATGATACATGAAATACCCTTTAAATGGCCTCTTGCTCATTTCGCCAGGAGCAGCGAGGAATTGATGGCCCCTCATCTATGAAAAGGTATAAACAGATGCAGAAAGTGGATTCCTTAATTAGGTTTAAAGTGTATATACAGCTGAGATCTGCATGCCATGTATAGTGAAAGCGCCCACTGTGTTGAGGCATTGTTAAGACACAACACGTGCGTCTAATTCTTCTGTTTCTGGTCAGAGGATACGTTCTCCGCCGAGGAAAAAGTGAAGGGAAGTTCCTGTTTTTTGACCACTGAGGTGCATTAATATTGTTTGAGAAATGTGATCCAACGCGTGAGGGTTCACGGTGAAGGAGGAAGTCGCCATGCGCTGACAGCAGCCCGTCATCATTTATGCACTTATTTTTGGAAGTTGTAAATACAGCAGTCGGTGCACCGGTAGAGTCCATCTCACCAGCTTTTGCTCCTCATCAGTAAGACTTCTATTAAAGTGAAAATGTCACATAGTTTTCAGAGTGCAGTCGGGGGGTAAAGTTTGGTAAAACATTCAAGTGTGCATCAAGAAATATTGTACATTTCCAAATATGCGAGCGCTCACCTGTATATCCATTGAGTTCTCGTCTCTTCAGCGTGGGATATAAACAATGGATATACTTATCCCAAAACCTGAGATTTTTGACAACTGGTAAATACCAAGGTACGGACAGGCTTCTGTGGCAATGTTTATAGATGTTTATCGTCGTAGATGAGCCCTCGTAACTAACTCAAGCTTGTCTGTAATTGTAACCAGCAGTTACATGAAAATAACGTAAACCAGAAGGAGAATTCTGTCTGGTCTGTATTCATCCACTTTATTTTAAAGGGTCCTGATGAGTGGTTGTCAGCTACCCTCTCTGCCAGCACACAGACCATGTGTTGCTGGCTGTTATCATGGGCACTGAGCGAATATTTGCGGTGAATGCTAGTGCCTTTAAAAACTTCCACCAGTTTTTTAACGGTTATTAAACGTTAAGAAGTGGTACGAACTGGGATTTCTCCCTTTTCGTTTTCTTCTCTCCTTTTTTTTTAAAAATCCAATTTAAAATAATACTTCCAGTCTTTTCTAAACTAATTCCACTAAATCCACTCATTTTCTCCAGTAATTAAAGTTCCACCCACTATGAATTGTCAGAAAAGCATTCGGCACACAGAAGCACAACAGACAGAGGAAACGTTAAGAAGCTTCTAACCAGGTGAGAAATGACAGAACAGAAACTTTTCTCAGGGAGCCTCAGAGGGCGACAAGTGACCAGCTAGCATAGCAACACACACACACACACACACACACACACACACTCCAAGAGGGACCCAAAGTCTGTCTTTTGTGGCGCAAATGCCTGCATACACACACACACACAGAGCGCCAGACACCCGAGGGGGAACGTTCTCTCGCGGCGGTGGTGCTAGTAATTGAATCAAGCCAAACCCGGACTCCACTCAGCCCAGCCCGCCCTTCCACTTCAACACCCCCGCACCCCCGACCCCGCCGTTTGGTTTCCCCGCCTGCCCTCGCCCCTGCCTTAAAAAGGTAAGCCTCGTGGCTGATGGGAAGCAGATGTGGACAGAGCCGCGCGCGGGTAAAGGTGCAGAGTCAGACCCCCACCGTCCAACCCCCGGCCAGGAATATATCTTCATTCAGGAGAATAAGGGTGTCCACTTACATCTGCTACAGCACATCAAATCACACTCATCTGTGCGCAGAGGAGCGCAGGAGGGTTAACGATAGCCCAGTGTGTGTGTGTGTGTGTGTGTGTGTGTGTGTGTGTGTGTGTGTGTGCGGACCCCTGGGATGTGACTGACACCCATCCCTATCACTAGACCCTGACAGTTCCACACGTCTGGCTCCAATATCCCCCCACTGTGTGTGCGGAAACACCATCCATCGCATAGCGATACTTGTTAGCGTGTGTGTGTGTGTGTGTGTGTGTGTGTAAGGAAGTCAGGACTTGAACATTAGCAGACATGTCCACCTCCAACGTTAGATCTGAACGCTCTGATTTTGATTAAACTCATCAAACAGTTTATATGTTTGACTCAGATATGCCATAAGAGCCTGATTGTGTTTCATGCAAATGACGATGATCGTCGGTGTTGTCTGACTCATTTGAAATGTTCATATGGGAAAACGGCCTCCAGATACCATCCGCCACCAATAAAAACAGCTATCACCTCCTCGCACCACAAGCTAAGGCTCCAGCCGGGTCACTAACCGCACTTTGTCCTAATTATGCTTTTTACCAGGCATTTTTCTATTTTGGCCCTTCATACTATACGTGTGTAATTATGGTCTAAAACACTATATGTTAGGCCTAAATCTGGCTTGTCGCTTGAAAACCTCCAGATTGCTTTCCAAGACCTTACATACCCGTAATTCTCTCCAGCTGTTGCATAAAACTCATGGATGGGAAGCATCTTGTAGTACTACTGGAACAGTTTCTCATACCTCATACTTTGTTTTCTTCAGTTCTGCTTGAACAGTTCTGGTATTTTTTTTAAGTATTTGTACATATAGTACATTCTACTGCCTTCTGAAATCAATGCAAAAAAAAAAAAAAAAAACACTAATAGATTTCTTGATGTGTAAACAGAATTTGTCATGATCGTTTTCTCCTGCTCTATAACACCAATGTTTGGCTTTTTTCATCGTCATCTTTAAAGTTCAGGACTTTCACTCGCTCTCCCTGTCTGTCCCTCGGTCGTCTCCTCCTCCACCTTTCCTTCAGAGGACTCGACAGTCGCGGGGAGCTAAAGAGACGGCGAAGCACACCGCTACCTGTCAATCTCATCACTTTTAAGAAAGCTGAGAGAGAGAGAGAGAAAAAAAGATGTCAGGAGGAGAAAGGAAGGAAACAAGCTATTCTCTTTCACAGCGTTGTAAAGCCGTGGACAGATCACCAAGGATTTCTCCCTCCTGTCACAGAACGGACTTTTTTTCACATGTTTTTTATGTGAGTTGACTTGTTCGTGTGTCATAGGTGAAGTTGTGACTCTTCTTGAATTAAAAACCAGACCCTGTTTTTACCTTGAGGCAAAGCGTTGAGAGCAGCACAAAACGAAAATACCAGATCTGTTTCATGAAATCACTCCTAACTCATCGTAAAATTACAAAAACTGAAGCTTCCAGCTGGACAGCTGCTGTTTCCTTTAGCATCAGTTGGCACGTTGCTACCTCTACAGGTAATCTGCTGTTATCTAAATGTGGTTAATTTATCTGAGCTTCTTATTGTTCGTTCGCTGTGAAAACCTTGGCATCGCCGCTGGAGGTTGAATCCATCATGCAATGGTTCACGCAGTTTACAACGCTGCCTTTAACAATAACTGATACATAAAATAAATCAATATCACATGACTCCGCCACCATTTGACTCCCACTAACTGATACAACTTCATCTGAAGTTAATAAGTAAGCCGGTCATTAAACCGGAGCGCACATTGTCACAGCAATACAACCACGTGCTCCGATTTAGATATCGTCAATAGGAGCGATAAGCAGAAGTAAGTCACGGGTTTTTCTTTTGTGATAAATCTGTGCAGAGGTTCAGCTGGGATCGGTTCCACACAAAGATTAATGATGAAGCAGTCTGGACGGTTGGAGCATTATTTTTTTTGTTCCAGTTACTAGGGAAGTACACAATTTAGGAAGTTTGTTTTTTTTTTTTTCTTCTTCAAACTACTCAGTCCATTGATCTCAAGCAGTTTCACCATTCCCTCTAAATCCTGGTATTCAAACTGAGTTGAGATTTTTTTCAAGATTTACCTTCGTTTAATAGAAATTCTGTACAAAATGCTAGAATAACCGAATATTCTTCGTAACAGAAAAGAGCTGAAAACGGAATTCAGACGAAGGTGAATAACAGATACGAGAACGGCGGGAGAGGGACAGGAAAAAATTACAAAGGGAGCCAAAAGAAAGGAAAGAATTAGAGCCAAAAACAAGGAAGGAAGGAAACGAGGAGATGCCGAGGCAGCGCAAGAAGAGCCGTCCCGAGAGGGAGATGGGTAGGGTGAGTTTGCGAGTGAGTAGCCCAATGACAGACAGACCGAACCGGAGATGAGTGGGGAAATTCCCTCCGAGCACACATTCAATAAAATCACCCAGCTGCAAAGTGCGTGCTTGCGCGCGCGTGTATGCGTGTGTGTGTGTCAGTGCATGACTTTCTGTGTGTGTGTGTGTGCACACAGTGTAATTGAGACAGTCAGAGGGGTGTATTCAGTTTATACAGTGTATTCTACCCCAAGGACTCCCTGTCTATATTATGTCATCCAAAAGCACTTATACAGACCCTCTGCTGGAACACACACACTCACACACACACACACACACACACACACACACACACACTCACACAGAGGCCCTAATATATTCAGAGTCACAGGCCTCCCACTCTGTCAGATGGCCAAGAGCACTTCTGTTAGCTTAGATCTATTTTGACTGAAGCTTTCTGCATGATTTTTGTCCGAATATTGTTCCACGCTCTATCTGACGGTCTTAAAACACACGTGTTTTACATGTTTCACACACAAATGCAGGCTTTCAACTTTACTGACACGCATCCACCTGGGACTTGAGATATCCGGGAACGTCAGTCAAATATTATCTACAGAAATACACAAAGTTTTCTTCTTTGTCATTGTTTTCTGGTAGTAAACAGCAGAAAATCCTCCAACATGTCTTCTCTGTGAGCGCGCGTTGTCTGAAAGTCCAAAGTAGCAGAGATGGCTGATACATGATAGGTGAACGGGGGTGTCTCGATGCTTGGATTTGGGTTCTCCCAGTCTCTCAGGAGCGGCTCTGAACTCTGATGCAATTCTGGCCGAGCAGCAGCTCAGGGGAAGAGAGCCATATCGCAAGACGCACACTGGACCGAACAGCAGTTTTCCCATGCAGTAGCATCAGAAAAGGAGTGGCTGCAAAATTAACGGCATGCAGAACCCAAAATGATGATATTCACAGTCAAAATCTGAGCCTCAAGGTGAAACGTTCTGCAGTATGTAAGCATGACCACTTTTTTGTTCAGTGTCTGTTGTGGATCTTTCATAGAAACAAATGGTGCGTTTTTGAAACACATCTCATGAGTCCATCGCTTGCACGGTGTTTTTCAAACCGATGGACAAAACATGCCAAATTTAGGCTACTGGAACCACTGTGCAGATGGATCTGAGGTGATTCGGACAAATGACTCATCTCAAACTGGCTAAAGTTCAATTGTCAGAGCTCTGTGTGGAAAAACAGATTCAGGACGTCTGTTTTCTCAGAGTCCGAAGTTTAACCATTGAGTTAAACATCGGATATGAGACAACAAGGACTAAGATGATCTTAAAGCAACTCATAAATGGGAATGACAGTCAGCCTGGAGAAACAGAACCGAGGGGAGAAAAAGATCTGTGGCTTATTGTGTCAGCCCCCCGCAGTGCAGGACTAAATATGACACCTCTTCACCTCGACCCTGTCTTACAAGGAAGGAGTAAGAGAGAGAGAAAAGGAAAAAGAGACAGAATGCTTGGTAGTGACCCGCCTCGACCCTGCCAGCTCTTCCTGACCTCCCCTGTAGCCCCATGCCGCTTAATTCTCCCTAATTACATTCCTCACTGACAGAAAGTTGGCCCCCGACCACCCCCGCAAAAAAAAAAGCCCAGGTAGCCAAACCTGCTGCAACACGGCTGGAGGATCCATCCACTGTAAAGGGGAAGGGGGGGGGGGGGACAACCGGTGATGACAAATTAATTAATGCAAGTGGAGTAGAAAATGTGCACACATAAGTGCACACACACTCATCTGTGTGTAGCTGCAGTGCATGTGGTCTGACCGGTGTGTCCAGTGAGCTCGGCAGCAGGCTGATATGACAGGCAGTGATGGATGGTGTTTAGCGGGGGACTCAGCAGTAATTGGGTAAGTGGGGGCAAACCTGCGCCGTGCTCGCCTTCTGTAGAGACTGCAGCGTGTGTGAATCTCTGCGAGAGCCTCACCTGAGCTCTGCTTTTTTTCCTATCTCTGAAGACGCTGCGGTGTGTGATGCTCGTTGTTTTCATCAGGCGGTGCAGTCTCAGGCCGGTGTTGGGTTCAGCTGCGTGGGATAGGGTTACAGGAGTTCGCCAGCATTTGTCTTTACAATGTAATTAAGGGATTTTTGGGCCCTATGGCCTCAGAATGACAAACTCCTCTAGCTTGGAGAGCTGGATGCTTGATAGGAAATCTATTGGCAAACAGGCCACTCATACGTCTTGGAGCCACCCCACAGGTTGCTCCTTCTGAAATAACTTGGATTCTCAGCTTGCTCTCCTGTATGCATTCATCAGAGGGACACTGGTGTTGCCAGCCGATTTATTTAGCGGTAACATTAGCGAGCTCTGTGGCCTCTGCACAAATTTATCTCAGACTATTAACCAAAGTTCAAATGTCACCTCTGAAAGAGTGGATTGTCACAGGGGGAAAAAAAGAGAAAAAAATCCTGTGCATCCCCCTGGCAATTACCAAGCCTCAAATTCAATACAGCGGTGTAGGGCTGCATTTGATATTCCATAAACATAATGGTCTCATGTGACTGTGTGTAGATAAATATCATGGATTTAGCCTCAGGGAGAGAAAAGGGGGGACGTTCCTTTTTTTTTTTTTTTTTTTTTTTTTTTTAATATCACATAATACAGCTCTTGTGTTCCCACAGAATACAAGGGGGCCTTCTCTTGGCCCCCTCTGCTAAATCCCTCAGCTATCTTTCAAACAGTGATAGTTACGGAAATTAGCGGCGCAGAAATCCATAAGCGTCCATCATCGGGGGGCTTATTAGCGTCTTTGTGAGGTTATGAGGGGAGGACAGAAGGCCCGGAGCACCGCGGGGGCTCGGCCCAGACGCCACCTCGACAGAAGCACACCGGGCACACATGCACAAGGACACGTGCGTTCAAACCGACACACAGTCCTGCAGATAAACACTGAGGCAAACACACTCGTGCTCGCGTACGTACAGGTGGGGCTTCTGTATGATTCCTCTGATGTTCCTGTCGGCCCCGTACCTATGCTTCAAAGACGGTTTCTAACCACCAGGAGGTGTAGTGATGTTCTTGTGCAGCAGTAAAAGAATCCAACTTCACCCGTCAGTCCAGGTCGACTGCATCGTTTAGACATACATTACGTAATACACTTCATTTATCACTTTCCGCCAGAAAATAAATAATAAACAGGCTCCTCCTGAAAACTCCCAAATGAGAAGTAAAGCTCTTATATGTGAAGATGTACTTTATGCTTTTTCTAAATAAGAAAAAAAAATGCAGGGATATTGAATAATATCAGTTTTCCATTAATCCTGCAGTACTGAAGGAAAGACTTCAGAGCCTAAGTTGTGTTCTACACATGGTTAGCTAATTACATTGGGAAGAAAAAAACGCGCTTTAGGCCAAATATTATTACTTACTTTTCAAAATCTGCACACCGCTGCTTATCTGGAGGCGCTAAAGCACACTAATACACTCAGAGATTCACGAGCCCAGCAGAATTTCCATGCTATAGAACTTCCCAATATCACCCCCCCCTTCATCTCATTTCAGTTTATGTTGCGTGCATGTGTGTTTATTTCTCCCTCTCTCTCAGTGTGTGTGTGTGTGTGTGTAGGTGCGGGTGTGTTGTTGTTTGTTGGGTGGTGGGGGATAATAAATGGCAGCAGACATGGACATCGATTTTGGTAATAACACGGAGAGCAGAGCAGAGGCAGTGGCAGACGTCAGCCCGAGGTCCATCCATCTATGAAACAGGACATGCCAGTAATAGGAAAACACCACACACCGCTCTGGCCGGGGGCAACGCACGCCGCCAACTTATCACCGCACTGAACTTTGATGCTTCGCTGCACGCAGGGGAGAAAATATATATAATTCCATTATTTCTTCACAGATGATGAGACACAGGGTGAGTGTGTGTGTGTATATATATGTTTGTGTGTGTGTGTTTTGTGGAGAGTGGTGAGATATGTATTGCAAGCCAAAATCTCATGCCACTGCACACACACACAAAGGACACACAGTTTCTGCTGACTTGGGAAATACACTTGTTTATTTATTGAATTATTATAATGCCTTTTTTTTTTTTTTCCGCCACAACAAAGGTGTGCTCTCGAGGGACGAGGCCAGTTGACTGCTTTGTGAGTGTTTGAGCATCTGTGAGCCCAAATACACCTCATATTGTAATCGCACACTAATGTACATGTCAGGTAGCAATACGCCGGGTGTTTTTTTTTTTTCAGGGTATATGAGAGTTCTCAGCGCTTTGAATATATCATGCTTACATTTCAATACCAACTCGGTGATGCAGACATTTAAGCTTTTTGTACTTCTTTCTTTCGTGACAAGGAAAACTGAGTCATCAATCAGAAAAACAAAAGGAACAGCAAATGAGACAAAATTAGTCTGATCTTTATATATAAGTACCTTCCTGATGCAAAAATGTGGAATCATACACAACTAGTTTTCAGTTCAGTTTTAGTCCTGTATTGCACATTGTTTGCTGAGAACATGAATGTAACAACCTTATCCCAGACAACACACACAGACTCACACACCGTTAATACAAAGCAGGTCGCTCGCTCTCATCCAGAAGTCTCTGTTTTATCTTCTTTTCCTTCATTCCTTCATGTGCTGCTTCACTATTTTCTGGTCTCTCTGCCCTGTCAGTGACACACGGCTCACACAAACATCGCATGTAGGCCTGAAGATAAATAAGCCGTGACTTTCGCCGTATCTTTTAATGTTAAACAGAAGAGGCTGTCTTTATTAATTCAATTTGTGTTTCCAGTAACTTTGTTCTCTGTTGAAGTCACTTCACATTTGCCTCACCGGCTAAAACCTCGCTGCTCTGGCCGGAGCGTGTATGAAGTATTGGCTCAAATGTATCTCCAGCAATATTTTTGTTCCAGCGTAAAAGCGCTAAATCACTTCCTTCTTTACTCATTCGGTCTCCCGCCCCTTTACATCCTTACCAGTAAACCAATAAAAAGTGCTGATTCAAGCCAAAAGCTCCAGCTGATGCATGTGTGTGTGCGCGCGTGTGTGTGTGTGTGTGTGTGTGTGAGCGATCAAGAGAGAAAATAAAGGGAGAGGGGCTGTCGGGCGGTGGGGTAAAGGGATCTGTGAATGGTGTGAAAAGTATTAAGTGCCAGTAATAATTGGAAGCGGGCCTAGAGAATCCAAATATAATCTTACAGCAGGAACTCTTGTAATACATTGGTTCTGGAGATGGGCCCAGAACACATGCGCGCATGCACGTGCACTTGCACACACACACACACACACACACGGTGGTTTCTCCTGGTCTCCTAAAACAAGAGAAGACGTTATGCCAGACGCTGACAGTGCTTGCAGATGCGCCGACCGCGGCCCCCCTGCTAAACCTGCAAATCCCCCCCTTCAGCCCCCGTCCAGCCAAAAGAAACAGGGCTCATATTTTACCTGGCGCGCTCCAGGATTCCTCCTCTGCTCCGTTCTGCCTGTCTGATGCCACAGGCCAGCTCAGGGTGGGTAAGAAAAAATGACACAGCAGAAAAAAAAATGTGAAGAATTTCCGATTGACTGGTTGAAAAATTAATTACTTCAATGTGATCTCTGCACGGGATGGTTCCTTCCTAAACTTTGATAAATGGCATCATCATGATTGCAGTTTATATCTCAGACATATGTCAAGGAACGCATTGATCCTGAAGAATAAGACACCAATTTACCTGCCTTGTCTGATCAATATGTATTTGTCCTTTGATCAATGTTTTTGGGGTTTCGAGCCAGCGTCTTTTAGGGTCGCTGTGATGCCAGTGGAGAGAATACAGATCAGAGGAAAAGAGGGTCTGGATGTCCCGCAGGCATCTCTAGCAGGTGCCAGCAGCAACTTGTCAATAACTGTTAGGAGGAAGCTGGTGGTTGGCCCTAACATTCCAGTGGCGAGCCTGCCTCAGGTCCCTTGGCTCATGGTTCATGGCCCGCCACAGACATGCCAGCCTCTCTCTCTCCAACTCTGTCTCCACACACACACATACACACACACACACACACGCACACACAGCTGCTGGACCTCACACTCCACCAATATTGTATTTTTAGCTGTTGCTGTTTTGAAAACCCCAGTTAGTGCCCATTTTTTGCCTGGTGGCAAGAGTTAAAGGTTTATTTTAGAAGTGCTTGTATTTCCAGGCCTGGGAAGCAGGTACTGCAGTCGTTTTGTGGTCTGTGCTGCTGTGGCGGCGAGGAAGACCTTCTTAAGCAAGGCAACTTTTTAATTTTTTTTTTTTTTTTTCTCTCTGTACATTGAGCTGTCTCCTCCCCTGATTCTGGGAGTTTCTGGGAATTTCTTTCCAACAAAGTAAGCGTGCGGTTTGTGAGGTGTTCCTATTTTAATCCGCATCCCTACTTGGAAGTGGATTCAACGTTTTTTGAACCTTGTTTCCCCCCCCCCCCCCCCCCCACCTCTCATTGGCTGTATTGCACGCAGTCAACGAGTGACACGTTTAAACAGAGACGATGGGGATTTCTTTTAGTGCGTACGTGCGCGCACATGTCCGGCAGAGCGCCGTTGCTTCATGGTAGGCCTGCTCTTTGTCACCGTAATTCCTCCAAATGAGGAGGTGGAACGGAGTCTCCCTTCCTTTACTGCTTGCATTTACAGGCCCCGTATCGGATGCCTCGCTCTCTGCACACCAGCCGCAAGCACTTCATTTTTATGCCGTTCCTGCAGAGCCAAGCGCGGCCGGCCTCCATCCGGCCGAGCTCTGGACGCGCGATTTCTCCCCGACTCTGCAGGCCGGGGCGGGACTGAGCCCCCTCTTGTTCGGGCCGTAAATGTTTATTGAATTATCCCGTGTTTTTCCAAGCATAAGGAGGAGTGTAGCATAACAATAGAGAGAGGTTTACGTTTAGTCTCCCCGCTCGCTCTGCCATCTCGAAGTACCCCTGACACCAGTCTTTTCCCAAGAATGTGGAATTCCGTCTCCTCCTCCACATGAACCCGCTTCCCGTTTTCGCAAGTGCTACACTAAATCTTCTCAAACACCTGCCGTTTATTTTTCTCCTGTGTTGTTTTCCCTACTCCTCTCTTCTCGGCACTTTTCGTCTTTCCACCTCTGAACTGCGATTATTTTCCCTGCATCTCCCATGACACCTTGTTCCTCTTTGGAGAATCTTGTCAGTGCTTGTATGTTTATCTGAGGAACGGCCGCTTTCAATAAACCTGGCCCCTGGACTCTGCACACACACACACACACACACACACACACACACACACACACACACACACACACACACACACGGTTCCTTCCTACAGACACACCAGCCTTGGTAATTAATCTAAGATACACACATCGTCTCACATGTGTTAGGCAGAAGTATCCTGTAGGAAAATAATCACAGGGGCAAAATTGAGTTTTAAGCAGCGTAAGATCCCGCCACCTCATACTTTGGATGGGAAAGTGTGTTGAGGCAAACTGGAAGACAAACACTGCTCACGTTTCTACGGGCCAGCGGTTTTCAAAGAAAAGGATTTGACGACCGCGGTTAAATCTCACCAGATACAATAACTGGGAGTAAATTTGGAGCAATTATGAAAAATTCAATTGAAGCTCAGGAGTGAATCTGTACTTGGCACTAATAAAAAGGGCCGGTCACGCAGGTGACATGAGGGGTAAGAGGGCATCTCGAGGGCGGAGATCAGGCTTCACGTGCACACGCACTCACTACCTGAACAGAGAACAAGCCACATCTGTGAACTGTGAACACACCGTCGCAGGAAGAGAGAGAGAGAGAGAGAGAGAGAGAGGCGCAGAGACAGACAGACAGAGAGAGAAAGCTGAGCCGCTGGACCACACAGATAAAAGAGTGTGCTCTGTTCTTTCTCCTCTTCAAGGAACCTGAAGGAGGAAACTCCACCTTTGGGATTAGGGCTTGTGTTTCTCCGATTTACTGCCATGGCTGCCTCAGACAGTATATTTCTGTTCTGCTCCTCTTGGACTCTTTCTTCTCTTCTATTATCATGATGGTGTCTTACATGTGAAATATGGAATTAATCTGACTATTGGCTAAACTTTTACTATTTTAAAGTAAATTCATGTTTTCTGTCCAAAGGAGAATCATCTTTTATTTATTTATTTATTTATTTTCCAGTTAGTGTCACAGTTACGTGAATTTTGTGCAGAGTTTCTTAACAGATAGCTATTACGGTGCTCTGGTATGCTCCCCGATATGGGGACATGCTCTGGTACGTTTGCTGGTGAAATTATCGAATTTGCTGTGCGCTGCCCCTGAACCACCCTACCCGACCACAAGAAAGACCTGAAAGGAAGAGACGAAAGGTCCACACAAACATGAACACACACACACACACACACACACGCAGACTCTCCCCCAGCACAAGGGGACGCTCTGCACATTCCCCTAATTGCTTGTTTCAAGCGGAGGCTGATTGTGGAAAATTATACCCTTCACATTTTCTTCTCTGCTCCCCCTCCACCACTTTTTTTTTTTCTTTCTTACTTTTCTTTGTGTCTGTGCGTATGCGGTTCGAATGATCTAATGTACAGCGCGTGCCGCAGTGTGTCGATGTGTCCGTAAACTTGTGTGGAGAAGTGATTGCGCCTCTGGCCTTCTTCATTCATGCCTGTGTGTGGACTTTTTGTGAATATGAGTCAATTTATGGTTTGTGATTTTAATGAGTTGTATAAAATGTAAAAAAAGAAAAAATAATTTTAATTTTACCTGCTGTTATGATACAGTATCATAGGAATGGCCAAGCTATAACTCACACTGGAGAACTGTGGGAGATACAGTACGTTTGGGGAAATTTGGGCATTTTTATGTTCGTTTCCATAAAATTGATAGTTTTTATCTTTAACTGCATTAAGTAATACTATAATTTACAATGGTTATATGGTTTGAATGTAGTTAGAAGGGTTTTCTTCCTGCTATCACACAAGAAAATGTCAAATGCCATCCACAAAAAAAGCTTAAAAGTAGAGCGTAAGGTCAGCAACAAGCTCACTAAATATTATTTCTTTTTGTTCTGATGTCCATCAGGCCGTCACTGGAGAACCTCCTCCACCTTTTCACCCCCTCCACCTCTCTCTTTGCAAATGTGTGGCTTCCTCACAGCGAGCGCTGCCAGCCTCACTCACACAGTATGTGCATTGGACGAGCATTGGCCAAGAGCAACGTATAAGTCTGGAAAGCCCACTTAGAGAGTGTGTGTTTATGTGTTTGTGCGAGGCTGTGAACTGGGTGCCGCTGGCCGCAAGGTGAGCTTAGCGGGAGAGCCTGTGGCCGTCCCACTACTGGAACCGCCTCAGTGAGGGAAGTGAATGAAGTGGACTTCAGAGAGTGCAGACAGTGAACGCGCTGAGGACACACACACACACACACAAAGAGTGTGTCTAGTATGGAAAAGAGCTCAAACCTGATTCTCGAAAACAGCAGCACGTCCAGTTGGGAAACCAGATTCGATCAGATTTGAAAAAGATCAACAAATGACGCTCTGGGGCTTAAAGATATGAACTCACACTCGTACCCGGTCCGGTCTGAGGGGCCTCGGCTCTTTCTAACAAGGCCTCTCTTACTGTATGTTCAGCCTTGCCTGTCTGGCACATTTAAGGGGCCGAGTAAATCTGTCATTTCTGTCCTGCAACATTCAGCCATTTGCAACACACACACACACACACACACACTCACTCTGAACTTTGCAGCTGGAAGGAATTATGCTGTCTCTCTCTCTACAGCAGGGAAGATAACCTCCCCTGACTCTCGTCCGTGATCGGAGAGCCATGATTTTAGCCATTAGAAAAATATCCGTCGACCTCTGACCCCCTGGAAAAGACGACCGGCCTTTAATGCTCCCGTAAAGGGTGAGACTTTACTTCTGTGTGGGAGTTCAGCTTCTGTTTCCTTCAACTGGATGCCGGAGTTCATGCAAGCGTGCGTGGTCTCTAGTAAAACACATAGATCTTAATAGTTATTTCATTAAAATGTGGCGAGGCTGTTTTTTTTTTTTTTTCTTTTTTCTTCTGGTTAAATATGAACTTTTGGCCCTCCAGTGCTGACCCCGTCCAGCAGATCCTCAGGTATCTGGGAGAAATTAATTGCCCAGTAGGACGGCTTCCTGGCTTGCAAAAAGTTTCTCATGTTACTCTTCAATATGCAGTTTCTTTTATAATGTGGCTCTTATGTTGTCTGACACCTACTTTTTGTTTCATGAATGTGCTTGAAAGCAGAAAGTGAAGTTGCAGTGTGTGTCACTGTGCGCTGCATATCTGTATACTACTGATATAAAATAACAACCAACAGCGAACACGGTCCTACTTCCTTCCTTCCTTCCTTCCTTTCTTTGCATCCTCCAGTTTGCTCCACCTTTGCATCTTGTCAACTAATCAAAACCTAATTAAGAAATGTGGCTGAAACCTCAGGTGATACTGCTTGAAAATAAAGAGAGAGGAAAAAAAACCCTCTGATTAACTCCATGAATGATTGAGATTAATTGTTTCCACCGCACACTTCAGAATATTAATTGTGCGGTCCAAGTTAACTTAATGTGTAACTGCTGTATTAAAAAGAAATCTCCTTAATGGTTAACAAGAATAAATCAATCACACGTTTGCTTACCTCATAGCTATATGCTTATTTATTTATCGTAGTGTGTCTCTTTTTTTAAAATCAATGGTTCGTTATTAAATAAATGTACACAGTAAAATTCATAGCATTCAGAAAAGTGGGCATAATCTATACTACAGCGTTTTCAGCAGCAATGTCACAAATTTGTTTGTGTATATGAAATTTTCATGTCCATTCCTCCACACTTCATTTAACTGTTTTAAAAGCGCGCTTTGTTCCGTGCACGAGGCTCACAGTCATGCCTCAGCACAAGATACTCTTCATTTTCCATCTTTCACCAGATTAAATAGAGCGAAATCAAACAACTAACGGGGTTTTCTCTGTATATCTGACAAAAGTGTAACATTTTCCAGTCGATCCCTAATCCCCTGTGTTCCACTGTGTACTTAGCCGGATTGGAGTGCAAACAAGGAGTTTTACCTGCTGCCCGGAGTTTGTGGAGCCGACACAACACTCCTGCAGGTAGCTGTCAAGACGTCGTCACGCTGATCCCGCAGCACTGAGCTCATCGTATTTCTTTCCCCAAATTCAGTTTTGAGGAAGGATCTGAAGTTTTGCTCCAAAAAGGGCAACCGAAGTGGAGTTTTTGTGAGAACCGGTAATGTCTTGATGGTCTGTCCCTCCTGTTTTGACGTGATGTCATTCCTCTGCTGTAACTCAATAGCAGGCGCTCAGCGCAGATCGCTGGCAGCGCAGACGGGATGATAATACCTATAAATACACTCAGCAGCAGCAGCAGCAGCAGCCAGGCCCTGTCTGTCTATCTCGACTCATCTCACCATTTTGGAATGTATGACCTTAAATAGTCATATATGCAGATATTTGTGCGCAGACCATTTCAGGCAAACATTGACTCCGTTTTGTTAGATGTACATAATTTAGATTTTTATACCAAATAAAGCTGAAACGCTCTTTTACATTTATTTCAGTCTTTGAGTTTTAAAGTAGGTTTTTTTTTCTGTTTTTTGTGATTCCATGTGATCATTTCTGGCAGCCGATCACTTCCTTAATTGTATGAAGGGTTTTTATTGTTGAGCTGGGGGTCATTTGTATTTTCAATAGCCATTCGAACACTCTGAATCCTATATTTTCCCTCTGGTATCGGTTTCTTTCCTGCTCTTCCAAGCGTGTTTTGTCCATTGTTCTCTCCATTAATCAACATCTGTGTGCACAACATGCCTGAGAGAGAGAGAGAGAGAGAGGTTACCTTATAGCTGTCAATGAAGCTACTGAAAAGAGAAAATGAGAAGCGGGGAAACATGAGGAAACGGGCAAGAATGCGTCATCACAAAAACACTGACTGCCTACAAATATGTGTATGGATATGAGCGTGCATGTGTGCTATTCACGGTAGGTGCCTCCCTTGGGAAGCCCTCTTGGCCAGGAAAGAATGAGGATGTGAATATAGGATGCGTGTGATGTGGTGCACCTGCAGAGATTATGACAAAGACCACACACAACACAAACATGCGGCACGCACGCAGGACATAGGAAGGAAAAGCGAGATCCCGCTGGACATTATCACTGCATTTCATTGGCTCCTTCACAAATAGTACAGCAGGTTCAGCGAGGGACAGCATGAACTTTACAGAAAAGTTTCTCTGCAGCTGTTGTGGAGTTCCTGCGACTCGTCCTTTGCAAGAGCACCTGATTATTTTATTTTATTTTATTTTAAATCCCTACCAGACTTGTGACATCTGATGTCTTTTATTATGATTTCCAAACCAGGTGGTGAAAACATCTGTCTCCAGAGTTGTTGAAGATTTGAGTTTTGCGCAATGATTTAAATGTTGGGTTTTCACACACTCAGAACGTTGATCCGTCTTCTTTATTCAATTCAGCATGCCAGGATCCTGAACACAGCTCCAGTGAAGACAGGGTACACCTGCCAGTCCATCACATTTGCACCGGCATTCAGTTCTGGAGTAATTAATTAACTTTAGCTGCATGTTTTTCAACTGTGGGTGGAAACCATGTATCCAGGGAAAACCCACAGGGCCTCGAACTGGGAATTCTGTCACTGTGAAGCCATCATTCTAATCACTAAGCCACTGTTTGGCCTAAATTCAATACATGTTCTGGTGTATTTGGTGGTAATTCTAATCCCGGCGCTTTGATTGCAATATTGATAGTAATACCAGAAGTTGAGCAAATTCCTACACAGTAGGCCAAAGCTGGAGCCGTCATCGAGTCCTTCATTGTGATGATTCTGATTTGGAAACGCGAACCGTCTTCTGCATATGTCCACTTGGCTGGAAATATTATGGGTTTCTTATATTTGGAGGAGAGCAGATGTATTTTTCATGTTTCTTTATATGCATCTCTTTTTTTTGTCACAGATGGAAACTGTTCACTCTTAACCTGAAAGACAAGGCGAGATCCGAACATTTGATTTGGCACAAGTTTAATGCTGTTCCTGAGTAGTTGGGGGTTACGGGGCA